>NW_021703780.1:26688716-27268037 GCF_005190385.1 Monodon monoceros
CACACACACACACACACACACACACACACACACACACACACACACACACACAAGATAAAGGTTCTTCCCCCCACCCCCGAAGGGCATGGGGGAGAATGAGTTTTTTATTCTTTAACCAAAGTGGGGGAAAAAAAGGAAAAAAGAAACAAAAATATCTTGTTTTTATTACTATTACACATAACATAAAGCAAGGGAGATACTTTAGCCCTGAATTACCTAGAAATCGGCCATACTGCTTTGTTCTTCTCTCGTTACCTTGGCATGTATGTCTTTCTCTGCCCCCTCTCCCATTCCACATTAATTCTCCAGCAGCTCATTACATATGGCTGTGTAAGTCACAGCCTTCATCTCCAATCATTTCCCAACCAGAAGACATGCTTCATGTTTTAACTGGAGCATAGCTAATGATGCAGATGAAATCCAGGCCTGGTAACATTTGATCTGGCCTCAGACAAGAGGAGCAAGGTGGCATTAGCCTCCTCTGATATAGTCTGCAGCCAAGGAGCGGCACCAGTATACAAGTGACATGCATATCACATGTATCAAAGTGGAAGCTCAATCTGTAAGGCAATAAGACTCTCTCACATCCCAGCATGGGTGCTGGCCCTGAGCTGCAGTTCCAGTAATTGACATAGTTGCCCAATGCTACAAAACAAACTCAGAAACTATTCTCATTAGACATCCCCCTGCTTTGCGACTCTGTTATTGTAAAACCCAAACACTGAGCCCCATACCAGCGTGGCTCTGTTTTTAATTAGTTCTGATGGCATTGGGCTGTAAGCCAAAGAAAAAATGAACTTCCTGTGACTGAGGCTTGCTGCTCAGTATGTTGCTTCCTTCTTAAAGAGGCTGTTTTCACAATATTTTATGAAAAGGACTACTGACAGAAATAATATGTCTTTACTGCTTTTGATATTTTTTTCAGGCTTATAAAAAGCAACCAAAAGGCAGAGAGTTTGTAAAGTTACAATGCCATTATTTGGTCTTTTGTGTGACCCAGTTGACTTGTCTTTTGATTAAAGACATCCTACCCGATTAATTTTTTTAATGGAGAAAACACAGGCTTCTGTTAAAATTTTAAGACCACGAATGTTTTAGTGTTTCTACTAAATTAATTCAGTGATATATTTTTTACTGCCTGGGTCACTGCTGGCATGGTGTTTGAATTGAGATGCTGGGAAGGTCACCTTCTGAATACAAGGAAGTAAAGGGCTGATGGGAACTCCAGACAAAGAACAATTTACGTAAATGCTAGAATCTTACACAAAATGAATCTCTACTGGCCACTGATTTTCAGTTCTCCAGAACGCTTTGAAAATCCTTCCTATATGGGGAATTTCTTAATTTATGACTCTCCTCCCCAAGTTACAAGCTAGACACTTGTTTTCCAGATTCCTTTGTAATTTGTCACGACATATGACTTAGGGTCTGCCAATTAGACATACCCATACACAACTTCAAGACAGTGAAATGAGGAAGGAGATAGCACGTGGAACTTATTCTGCCACAAGAAGCATTGCAATATCCAGCATTCAGGAGCAGCAGTGGTCTAGGTCCCAGCTGTGGCACCCTCCCCCCCAACACTGCTAGCAGCACCCCGTGCAAAGCTGTGTGCACAGCCAGAAGTCATGGGGTCTCCACTAAATCAGTGCAGCAGTGGGACCGGGCATGCTTTTTGGATGCATAGCCTTCAAATTTGACTCCCTGGCCCTCCTGGAGATTCTGTGAGCTGGCCAATTGCCTTTAACGAATTACTTTTCTACTTCCATTAGCTAGAGGGGATTTCACTGCTGACAAATAGGAACTCCTACACAATCACTCTGTATGCTATGCTTCCAGTAAAAAAGTAATAACATGGTACTGAGTAGTGGTTAAGAAAACAGTCTTTGGAATTAGTTGGACATAGTATGGAGTCCTAGCTCTGCCACTTAAGAGCTGTGTGAACCTGAGACAATTGCTCTGAGCCTTTTTTCATCTGAAAAGTGAGGATGATTATTCATTACTCATAAGGTTCTTCAGAGAATTTGGTAAAATACTAAATAGTGATACTATTATCACTAATAGAGGCTTTTATAAGACTTTCCCAGTCTTTTTAGGTATGGTTATACATTTTATTTTAAATAAACAGGTGTTTACTTTCCTTGGGTGCAGGCTTAGAAGATCCCCGGGTTATAGAGTCGGAAGGATTATCTGAGTCCTCTCCATGCCTCTAAAAGGGTAATTATCTACAGTTTTCTATAAAAGGCCAGAGAATGAGATACCACTGATTATTTTTCACTCATATCTTACTCATACATACAAGTGTTCTGTGACCAAACCAAAATGATTCCTACCACACTTATGTATCTATTCCTTTTGAACACATCTAGTAGCCTGACAAAGTTCTATACATCCTTCCAAGTCCACTGTAAATATCACCTCCTCTCTGAAGCCTTCTCCTATTTCCCTTAATCATATAGGAGCTCACCTTCTCTGAACACAGATACCATTGTCTCTAGTGGCAGTTAATACATACTTGCTTATGTGGAGCTTAGTTGTATGCATGACGTTAACTCCCCTCACTGGTATAAGCTAAGCTCCTCAAGATGAGAATTCATCTCTGCATCCCCTATAGCCCCTAGCAAAGGGCTCTGTGCATGCTATTCCTGTATATCGTACTGTAATCTACACTACTACAGTGTTTGCTCTCAACTGTGTAAGTATATTGGAAGCTCCCTGAAAATACAAATATTTCTTATTCATCCTTATACCCTCCTCAGCGCATATAATGTATTTGTTGAAATGAGTTAAAAATATTAGACTAAAGTTTCCTATAGATTTCCTCCTTTTATTATAGCTGCTTTTTTTTTCCTTTCAGTCAGTCTTCTTTGAAACTTTAAGAATCTACAGTCTTCAGCATTTATATCACCCCCAGCAAGACTTTAGGAAAGTAAATTCTTTGTCACCATTGCTGACCACCCTTATTATTGCTTTTACATAAACTTTGCAAACTGGTCATAAAATATTTTCATTATACCTCATGTTTTAGACCAGCTATTACTATTTGCTCTCCCTAACACCCACATCTGGAGAGCTACTGTGTAAAACATGCTACATGCTGCTGTAATTCCTCCAACCTACCAAGGGAATTCATACTTATCTGTATTGGACAACATGTCCAGTCCAAGTCCCCGCCAAGTTTCTAAGCCTCTCAACTAGAAGGTGGTGGTGAAATATGCACTTTCTCTTGGTCTACCATCAGTGAGATTTTCTCCTCTTGCCCTGTCTTTTAATCCCCTTAGAGATCCTTATAAGGATAGTTTAGATTTCTTAAACCTTAAAATTATCTCTTTTTGATGTCCACCAGGACCTCACCAAAATGGTATATGAATTTTTTTTAAGTCTCTAATATGAAGCCTTCTCTTTCCCTTTCTACACAAGAGCTGTTCCTGTTCTACAACTCTTCACAACAGAAACCACCATGTGTCCTATGTCCTCAAATATGCTCTCTCTAATCCAATGCAGGATATGGTCCTAAAGAAGATGTTTGAACAGTTACCCCAAGACAGGACATACTTCCAAGTTGGGAGGGCAATAAATGGCAAAGAGCAGCTCAAAACTCATCCTCCTTCCATCTATCTTTGTTCAAGAATTGGGTCCATAAGTGAATTCATCAGTCCCTGGAAACCTCATCTTATTTTTTCCTTTGAAAGTTTCCTCCTTGGATTATTTCCTTAGTAATGTGGTTGGTATAGAGCCTCTCAAGCCTGCTAATTGATACGAACACGCTCAGTACCCCAACCATGCTTTTTCCTGTGTGGACACCTCATGTGGTGTCTTACTGCCACACAATACCCACTAAAATGTCTTCTATTAAACAAGTGATATTAATGTTTTTCAGATGACAGATCTCTTTAAGAATTTGATGAGGGTTAGAATTATTTCCTCAGAACAATATACATGAGGACATACATAAATGCATGCATATGATATCAAGGGGTAAAGAGAACCACTAAAGCCTCTCTATAGACCCACTATATGGTAATCCCAGTTAAAAACCCTGCTGGAGTAGAAAAGGGTTTTTTGTTTGTTTTTTTTTAATAAAAGTACATGAAATTATCCACCTCCCTTGAAGCAATCTAAGAGGCCACCACGAATCATATCAAGATGATAATGGGAACACAGGAGACGAAATTCAGTTTTGGGAACGAGCAATGCCATGAAAGAGAGAAGCTGTATCTCTCTTACTTTAGAATGTCAAGATGTTACCTGTTGGCTTAAAGTAATGCTGTCAGAAGGCCAACCATTTGAGGAGTAAATCTAACACATATTTTATCCAGCGGTTATGATTTCATTTAGACTGATAAAAGGCAAGCAGGGCTTTGTCTATTATCTATCTATCTCTGTATCTATCCATCCATCCATCTAGCTATCTATATAACATTATCACCAAATATTTAATTTTTCCTCCAAAAACTGTTCTCAAATTATTTTGAGATTGTCACCCAAAATCATCTGTCCTATTTATTATTTCAAGTTGAAAAATAATAAATACTAGATATGTCTCAAAAAAGCAAAAAAATAGCAAGCTTTTTAAAAAGTGAAACCTTCTTAAACATTTTTATACTGGCAAACTCACGAGCAGCTGTTCTTGTTCATTTGCTAAGTCACAGTTTTCTGAAGACAAGGTAAAATACTATCTACTAAACCATCTTGATGAGGAGTTCTGCCTACCTTGGCTTCATTCTTCCCCACAATGGGACTGGCTATTCACTTGCCATCTGTGCCCTTCTAAACATGTCAGTATAGAGATGCTGGTATATGGAATAATTTTATGGACATTAGAAATTTTATTTGTAAATTTCCCTGGGCAGCCAATCCTTCAAGAAAATTGCTACATTATTCCAAGTGGGTTAACAGACTCAAATACATCAACTAAGTCCACAGAAACAGTCAAATCCTCTCTGACCTATACCTCCCCCATTATTCCTCAGACCTCATCTCCTACAAGTCTCTCCCTTTGCACATGCCATGCCTTGCTTTACTGTCAATACACTAGCCTCACTCTTGGAATTCATTTGCAGTTCCCTCTGCCAGGGATGCTCTCTATTCCTTTACATCCTTCAGGCGTTTGCTCAAATGTCACCTTCTCAGTGAGGCCTCCTCTGCTTTATTTTTTCAATAACATTTATCAACCATCCAACATACCACACATTTTACTTATATATTTTGTTTATCACCTGCCCCACCCTGACTCACCTAGACAGAATGTAAGCTCTGTCAAGGTATATATTTTTGCCCACATGTTTTCATCAGACTAACAACAGTGTGACACATAATTGATTCCCAATAAATATCCTCATAATTATGGCATCTCATACCAGTGGTACCTTTTACTCAATGTTTGACACAGATGGAAACTAAGATTTTTCCCAGTTTGAAATATTATTCTCAAATATATACATACACATGTATACTTATTTTTAAATAACTGAAATACAGTGAGCATGGAACAAATGTTTGGAAGTAAATAAAAGTAGCAAGGCAAGAGGACACAATGGTTGAGGGGTCCAGGTCACTTTTCTAACAGGCTGATTCTCCAGACCACAAAAGTTATTGTACGGAATAGCCAGGTCATGGAAGCAACCTAAATGTCCACCGACAGACGAATGGATAAAGAAAATGTGGTACAGATATACAATGGAATATTACTCAGCCATAAGAAGGGAAGAAATTGGGTCATTTGTTGAGACGTGGATGGATCTAGAGACTGTCATACAGAGTGAAGTAAGTCAGAAAGAGAAAAACAAATATCATATATTAATGCATATATGTGGAACCTAGAAAAATGGTACAGATGAAGCAGTTTGCAGGGCAGAAATTGAGACACAGATGTAAAGAACAAACGAATGGACACCAAGAGGGGAAAGTGGGGGTGGTAGTGTGATGAACTGGGAGATTGGGATTGACATGTATACACTGATGTGTATAAAATGGATGGCTAATAAGAACCTGCTGTATAAAAAAAAATAAAAATTCAAAAAAAAAGTTATTGTATGGAATTTAGGTTAGTAGATTAAGTGAAATAACTAATGGATTCTCACTTCTATGGGATTAAATTAGATCAGGATGCACTCCAGATTCCAATGCCCACAGAGCAGGTAAGAAAGTTTTGCCAATGCCCTTGCTAGGTTACCACTCCCCCCAATCAGGATAGAGTTATCGATCACTCAAGGAACCTCACAAAGTCCCTTTGCCCACCTCAACAGCTTGAATAGAAGACACAGGTTGGGCAGGGTTCTACCAATGAGAAAACTCTGTCAAGGAGTGGAAGGGACTCAAGAACCACTAATCTGGTCCATGGGACCTTGCAGTAGAGTAGATAAGACCTAATGTTGAGATACAAGTACACATACCTCTAGAGTTTCCAAAACATCGCAACCCCTGGTGAAATAAAGTAATGAATCATGTTTGGCCTGGTGGTGAAAGGTGTGACTATAGGACTAAAGGTTGCCTCCACCTCTGATATATTCTCAAGAATATGCAGTAGTAGCAGCAGAGTTGGAGCAGTTTAGGGATCAAAGCACTTACTCATCTAAAGCAGGTCAAAGAGCACTTAACAAAAGATCCTAAAGGATCTGCCAATGGTGCCATTATCACAGCTCAGACTCACTAGCTAGGACACTAGGGATGCGCCTCAGTATGATACTGACCAGCACAAGCTCAGAACCCAAAGGGCATGCAGTAACTCGTGCCTTTGTCAGACCCAACCACCTAGACTGCCTTGACATGTGGAAGTTCAACAAACCCAGCCACAGCACAGCTAATTTTGGCACTTTGGCTGTCAGAGCACACTAGTCTCCATTGATCAATTCAAATCCAGTGATAGCATTTGATCAGTTTTAGTCACTAAACTACTACGCACCACCTCTACGACATGTCTAGATGGCACAGAAAATATCATGAATGGATACTACCAGCTATCCAC
This sequence comes from Monodon monoceros, assembly GCF_005190385.1. NCBI lineage: Eukaryota > Metazoa > Chordata > Mammalia > Artiodactyla > Monodontidae > Monodon > Monodon monoceros. The sequence goes on from NW_021703780.1 coordinate 26,695,684, forward strand.
ATGCATTCATTTACACTAGAGAAGGGTGTCCAGGTAGCCCAAGAGAAAAGACATCAGACTGATATGTAGTTTTGTCAAAGAAGAAATGTGATCCCTAGTCTAGGGCCCACGGAGAAATTTCCAGTCTGTCTTTGTTCCGCATTATGTTTTCCAGATCCGTGCCAAGCACTTAGTAGCCTGCATCCAAGTCAATTACCATCTCTGATTATGATTAAATAGACCCAATGCATTGATTAAGGTCTCTTCCTATACTGCCTACTAAGCTTGCTGAATTTCTCTTGTCAATATTCTCATTTACCTTTCATGCCTCCATCCTAATTGGGCATCATTTAGATTCAGTAATGATGCTTCATAATATGGTGGCGATCTTTCCCAAGTAACATAAACAAAAATATTCAACTAGAAACAAGAGAGAGAGAGAGAGAGGGAGAGTGTTGGAAACCCAAGGGTACATCTGCATTCTACGATCCCAGATCCAGTTGATCAGGTGAAGTTCATAAATATCAAGTAGCAGCCTCCCTTAATAATATATTTTACTATTTATAAGAAAACTCAAACCATCTGCAATTGTTTTCCAGCAAATGATCTGCATATACTGCCATTCTGTAGACACAGCTAAAGTCAGACATTATATCTGTTCCAGTGAGTTCAGCTAAAGCATGATAATAAGCATAGTTATTCGGCTAAAAGACATTAACAGCCACAGTTTTTCATTTCCATCATGGGGTAAAAACTGTTCTATCTTTACTTCTAATAGATGGAAATTTAACTAAAACTGGTAAGTAATATTTCTAAAAGGTAATACTAGCAGTAAACATGACATCTAAATAACTATTCTAGAATAAATAAAAAGGAGGAGATATACAATGTCCTTTTCCTCATTTTTTTCCTAGAACAAGAAGTTATAAACCATTATGTAGCTTTTAAAATGAATTCAGGTGAAGAATCAAGACAATAATCAAGCTGGTTCTCTAGATCATTAGGAGATCAAATCAAATCTGTTCCACAGTACCTTTGATTGGCTAGAAGTGGGCCTTTGTTTCCACTTCAATTCAAGAAGAAATTTATCATTTACCTGTGGGAGGAAAGGGTAGTAATCCATGAATTATATAGAACTTCTCAAAAATATATGCATATGTCAATATCAAGAAAAACTGAGATTCATACACTGATTATCATTTCAGTAAGTCCACAATTGGTCACATAAACCTAAGATCACCAGCATTCACTTAAAGGCTAAAAGCAAATCAATCTCAATTAATCTTGAATTAAATGAAAAGACAATAATGTTCTATTTTTTATTTGCTTCATTATGTCATAAATCTCTATCTTGATATATTATACTTATTGCAATAAGAATTTGGGAGGGTTTTGTTTTAGTCTGGAATGGCCTGACCGCAAGAAGGATTTTTTTTTTTCTGTTTTGGAGGCCTGCTTACTTTGTTCAGTCTCAGATGCTGAGACTGTGTAATTATCCAGAATATCCTCCTGAAGATCTGGGTGGACCCCGAATGGTTCCATATTCACTCATTTTAGCATGGATACAAAATGCTTTCATTCTTATGTATTTTTCATAGGAAGCATTAAGATTGGAGATGACTAAGCACAGTCTACACAAACCAGAGTGTGCAAGGAGTCAACTGAAAACCAGACTGTGTGTTGAGAATGAATCAAATTCAGTCAGGAGCGGAAAGAACGTACTATGGCTCTGCCCTACATATTTTCCTGACTTTGTGAAAAAACCTAAATCATTGGTGGAAATCAAGTGGATTGAGCTGCAGTTGCTACACCGATAGGGTAAGACAGGAACGCTTGCAACAGGTAAGTAAACTACAAAGAAAATGAGACCATTAAGGTAAAAGGCAGGGTTTTGTTTTAATTATCTGCATGATTAACTTTTAACTTCTGTGTACTTTAATTTCTGTGTACAGACCTAGCTTTAGGCTGGGTTCAAGTGATTTCTTTAAAAATATGACTGTGGCAATGTAGATTCACATTTGGGGGCTATCTTAACGAGAAATGTGCTGGGTCAGAGAACTGATCAATCAACAAATATTGAGGTACACTGGGTGCTTACTCCCTACTGGGGGGACAGAGAGAAACCCAAAAGTATGGGACATGGTCTCATCCTTCAAGTATGTAAAAACTAGCCAGGGGCGAGCAGCAAAAAGAGGCAGTGTCACATAATGATAAAACACTCAGGTCCTGGGCTTCCCTGGTGGCACAGTGGTTGAGAGTCTGCCTGCCAATGCAGGGGACATGGGTTCGTGCCCCGGTCCGGGAAGATCCCACATGCCACAGAGCGGCTGGGCCCATGAGCCACGGCCGCTGAGCCTGCGCATCCGGAGCCTGTGCTCCGCAACGGGAGAGGCCACAACAGTGAGAGGCCCGCGTACCGCAAAAAAAACAAAAAACAAAAAAAACCACTCAGGTCCTAGGCCAAATACAGGGGTTTGGATTCCAACTCTGCCATGTAACCTCTGATGACTTGTATTGATACCCATTTAAAATGGGTATCAATTTAAATGGGTATCAAAATGGGTAAAATGGGCATGAAAACTGTATCTACTGCTTAGGGTTTTTGTGTGGGTTAAAAGATTGGGTCAAAAAAGGTGTATAGTATGTATCTGAGGAATGAATGAACAAATTAATAAAATTTTGTGCACAGTTTTTAAAGTACAGTGACCAAAGATACAGGAACCTCCCTGTGTGAGGTTGAACCAGTTACAAACTTCATGGGTTTCAATTCCTCCTACTTAAAAAAAAAAAAAAAAATGTCTTAGGCTAAATGATCCCAACACAATATTACAGCTTGGTTACATATAATTTTATAATTTACACATTCTTTGATGAACAGAGAAAAGAGGAATCAGTGAGGGCTAGAGTGATGGAAGTTATATTAAGGAGGTAAAGGTGATCTACCTGAGGAAATAGGGGAGAAGTAAATTGGTGGAGTGGGGGCAGAAAAAAACATATGAGAAGACACCAAGAAGGAAATGAGAGGGTCAGATTAGATGAGCTGAAAACAGAAAGTTCGGACATATTTGGAAGCCTCACACAAGGGAGCAGGAGGAAGCAGGTATTTACACAAAAGGTGCAGCCGGTGTGTATAGAGGCTTAAAAGAAAGGCAAAGCAGCTCTCTTCCATGCCAGTAAGAACTCAAATCTCCTAAACACTTCTTGAGAAGAGGAATGACAACGTGGAAACAGTGATTAAGGAAAATTAATTTGGTAAATTTATGCACAATGAACTGGAGGAAGTGAAGATAACAGATTCAGCTATTTCTTCTAAAACTGACTATTAATACTGCTCAGAAATAAATGGAATGGCTGTTCTGGCCACCTCATAACAAGTTTCATTAATCTATGGCTAAAATTCAAATTTTGGCCATAGGTACTATTTTCCCTGTGCCACACTGCTAACTAAAGAGTTCATAAAATCTTGTGACATTTAAAAATTAAATACATCTATATGTGTATTTAGATATGTATTACGATCAAGTACCACATAGTAGATACAAGTAACATGTAAAAACTATCATTCTGTCTACATATGTCTCCCCAAAGACAAATGCAGTGTGAATTCAGTTGAAACCTTATGATTAATAGAACCTGAGATCTCTGGATAATCTCAGTTCTGCTACACAATATTCAAGCATGTGTAATGAAATCATCTTTAAACACTTTTAAATGCTTTGTGATGACCTAGAAGGGTGGGATAGGGAGGATGGGAGGGAGGCTCAAGAGGGAGAGGATATGGGGATATATGTGTACTTATAGCTGATTCACTTTATTGTACAACACAAACCAACAAAACATTGTAAAGCAATTTACTCCAATAAAGATATAAAATAAATAAATAAATAAAGTGAAATGAAACTGTAAAAATGAAAGGAAAAGAAACTGACATTTACCACAGGAGAATAAGAAGTCAGAAGTCAGAGATCAAGAACACCAGTGTTGGGCTTTCCTGGTGGTGCAGTGGTTGAGAATCCGCCTACCGATGCAGGGGACACGGGTTCGTGCCCCGGTCCAGGAGGATCCCACATGCCGCGGCGCGGGTGGGCCCGTGAGCCATGGCCGCTGAGCCTGCACGTCCAGAGCCTGTGCTCCACAGCGGGAGAGGCCACAACAGTGAGAGGCCCGCGTACCGCAAAAAAGAAAAAAAAAAACACACCAGTGTTGAGGGAGACCTCCAAGATGGCGGAGGAGTAAGACGTGGAGATCACCTTCCTCCCCACAAATACATCAGAAATACATCTACATGTGGAACAACTCCTACAGAACACCTACTGAACGCTGGCAGAAGGGCTCAGACTTCCCAAAAGATTTCCTTTTTTCCTTTTTCTCTTTTTGTGAGTGTGTATGTGTATGCTTCTTTGTATGATTTTGTCTATATAGCTTTGCTTTTACCACTTGTCCTAGGGTTCAGTCTGTCTGGGTTTTTGTTTCTTTTCTTTTTTTATTACATTTTAACTTTTTTTTTTTTTTGAGCTATGTGGGCCTCTCACTGTTGTGAGCACCTCAATACATAAGGCAAATACTAACAGCCATAAAACGGGAAATCGACAGTAACACAATCATAGTAGGGGACTTTAACACCCCACTTTCACCAATGGACAGATCATCCAAAATGAAAATAAATAAGGAAACACAAGCTTTAAATGACACATTAAACAAGATGGCCTTAATTGATATTTACAGGACATTCCATCCAAAAACAACAGAATACACATTTTTCTGAAGTGCTCATGGAACATTCTCCAGGATAGATCATATCTTGGGTCACAAATCAAGCCTTGGTAAATTTAAGAAAATTGAAATTGTATCAACTATCTTTTCCGACCACAACGCTATGAGACTAGATATCAATTACAGAAAAAGATCTGTAAAAAATACAAACACATGGAGGCTAAACAATACACTACTTAATAACGAAGTGATCACTGAAGAAATCAAAGAGGAAATCAAAAAATACCTAGAAACAAATGACAAGAAACAAGAAACATCTCAAATAAACCACCTAACCTTACACCTAAAGCAGTTAGATAAAGAACATAAAAAACCCCAAAATTAGCAGAAGGAAAGAAATAATAAAGATCAGATCAGAAATAAATGAAAAAGAAATGAAGGAAACAATAGCAAAGATCAATAGAACTAAAAGCTGGCTCTTTGAGAAGATAAACAAAATTGATAAACCATTAGCCAGACTCACCAAGAAAAAAACGGAGAAAACTCAAATCAACAGAATTAGAAATGAAAAAGGAGAAGTAACAACTGACACTGCAGAAATAAAAAGGATCATGAGAGATTACTACAAGCAACTATATGCCCATAAAATGGACAACCTGGAAGAAATGGACAAATTCTTAGAAAAGCACAACCTTCCAAGACTGAAAAATGAAGAAATAGAAAATATAAACAGAATAAGCACAAGCACTGAAACTGAGAATGGGATTAAAAACCTTCCAACAAACAAAAGCCCAGGATCAGATGGCTCCACAGGCGAATTCTATCAAGCATTTAGAGAAGAGCTAACACCTATCCTTCTCAAACTCTTCCAAAATATAGCAGAGGGAGGAACACTCCCAAACTCATTCTACAAGGCCACCATCACCTTGATATCAAAACCAGACAAGGATGCCACAAAGAAAGAAAACTACAGGCCAATATCACTGATGAACACAGATGCAAAAATCCTCAACAAAATACTAGCAAACAGAATCCAACAGCACATTAAAAGGATCATACACCACGATCAAGTGGGGTTTATTCCAGGAATGCAAGGATTCTTCAATATATGCAAATCAATCAACGTGATACACCATATTAACAAATTGAAGGAGAAAAACCATATGATCATCTCAATAGATGTAGACAAAGCTTTTGACAAAATTCAACACCGATTTATGATAAAAACCCTCCAGAAAGTAGGCATAGAGGGAACTTTCCTCAATATAATAAAGGCCATATATGACAAACCCACAGCAAACATCATCCTCAATGGTGAAAAACTGAAACCATTTCCACTAAGATCAGGAACAAGACAAGGTCGCCCACTCTCACCACTCTTATTCAACATAGTTCTGGAAGTTTTAGCCACAGCAATCAGAGAAGAAAAGGAAATAAAAGGAATCCAAATCGGAAAAGAAGAAGTAAAGCTGTCACTGTTTGCAGATGACATACTATACATAAAGAATCCTAAAGATGCTACCAGAAAACTACTAGAGCTTATCAATGAATTTGGTAAAGTAGTGGGATACAAAATTAATGCACAGAAATCTCTGGCATTCCTATATACTAATGATGAAAAATCTGAAAGTGAAATCAAGAAAACATTGCCATTTACCACTGCAACAAAAAGAATAAAATATCTAGGAATAAACCCACCTAAGGAGACAAAAGACCTGTATGCAGAAAATTATAAGACACTGATGAAAGAAATTAAAGATGATACAAATAGATGGAGAGATATACCATGTTCTTGGATTGGAAGAATCAACACTGTGAAAATGACTCTACTACCCAAAGCAATCTACAGATTCAATGCAATCCCTATCAAACTACCACTGGTATCTTTCACAGAACTAGAACAAAAAATTTCACAGTTTATAAGGAAACACAAAAGACCCCGAATAGCCAAAGCAATCTTGAGAACGAAAAATGGAGCTGGAGGAATCAGGCTCCCTGACTTCAGACTATACTACAAAGCTACAGTAGTCAAGACAGTATGGTACTGGCACAAAAACAGAAAGATAGATCAATGGAACAGGATAGAAAGCCCAGAGATAAACCCACGCACATATGGTCACCTTATCTTTGATAAAGGAGGCAGGAATGTACAGTGGAGAAAGGAGAGCCTCTTCAATAAGTAGTGCTGGGAAAACTGGACAGGTACATGTAAAAGTATGAGATTAGATCACTCCCTAACAACATACACAAAAATAAGCTCAAAATGGATTAAAGACCTAAATGTAAGGCCAGAAACTATCAAACTCTTAGAGGAAAACATAGGCAGAACACTCCATGACATAAATCACAGCAAGATCCTTTTTGACCCACCTCCTAGAGAAATGGAAATAAAAACAAAAATAAACAAATGGGACCTCATGAAACTTCAAAGCTTTTGCACAGCAAAGGAAACCATAAACAAGACCAAAAGACAACCCTCGGAATGGGAAAAAATATTGGCAAATGAAGCAACTGACAAAGGATTAATCTCCAAATTTTATAAGCAGCTCATGCAGCTCAGTAACAGAAAAACAAACAACCCAATCCAAAAATGGGCAGAAGACCTAAATAGACATTTCTCCAAAGAAGATATACAGACTGCCAACAAACACATGAAAGAATGCTCAACATCATTAATCATTAGAGAAATGCAAATCAAAACTACAATGAGATATCCTCTCACACCATTCAGAATGGCCATCATCAAAAAATCTACAAACAATAAATGCTGGAGAGGGTGTGGAGAAAAGGGAACCCTCTTGCACTGTTGGTGGGAATGTAAATTGATACAGCCATTATGGAGAACAGTATGGAGAATATATTAAAAAACTAAAAATAGAACTACCATACAACCCAGCAATCCCACTACCGGGCATATACCCTGAGAAAACCATAATTCAAAAAGAGTCATGTACCAAAATGTTCATTGCAGCTCTATTTACAATAGCCAGGAGATGGAAGCAACCTAAGTGTCCATCATCAGATGAATGGATAAAGAAGATGTGGCACATATGTACAATGGAATATTACTCAGCCATAAAAAGAAACGAAACTGAGCTATTTGTAATGAGGTGGGTGGACCTAGAGTCTGTCATACAGAGTGAAGTAAGTCAGAAAGAGAAAGACAAATACCATATGCTAACACATATATATGGAATTTAAGGAAAAAAAATGTCATGAAGAACCTAGGGGTAAGACAGGAATACAGACCTACTAGAGAATGGACTTGAGGATATGGGGAGGGGGAAGGGTAAGCTGTGACAAAGCGAGAGAGTGGCATGGACATATATACACTACCAAACGTAAAATAGATAGCTAGTGGGAAGCAGCCGCATAGCACAGGGAAATAAGCTCCATGCTTTGTGACCACCTAGAAGGGTGGGATAGGAAGGGTGGGAGGGAGGGAGACGCAAGAGGGAAGAGATATGGGAACGTATGTATGTGTATAACTGATTCACTTTGTTATGAAGCAGAAAATAACACACCACTGTAAAGCAATTATACTCCAATAAAGATGTAAAAAAATAAAAAAAGAATCCCCCTGCCAATGCAGGGGATACGGGTTCGAGCCCTGGTCCGGGAAGATCCCACATGCCACGGAGCAACTAAGCCTGTGCACCACAACTACTGAGCCTACGCTCTAGAGCCCGTGAGCCACAACTACTGAAGCCCGTGCACCTAGAGCCCGTGCTCCACAGCAAGAGAAGCCACCGCAATGAGAAGCCCACACACCACAACGAAGAGTAGCCCCCCTCTCACCACTAGAGAAAGCCCCCACGCATCCATAAACACCCAATGCAGCCAAAAATAAATAAATAAAAATAATAAAGTTCCCTTTAAAAAAAAATTTTTTAAAGAGTAGTCTAATGACATAAGACAGACACCCAAAACTGACCCCAACTGCTTGGTATTTGGCGAGTTATTTAACCTCTCCAAGTTCCAGTGCCCTCAACTATGAAGTGGGAATAATTACACTATTATATCCACCTAAAGAGGTTCTTAAAAGGACTAAAAGAGAAATAATGAACATAATACACTTGGCACTGCGCTTGGCATACGTCAAATGCTTACAAAACCAACAGCATTTATTAGTATGAGGCTGGAGTCCAGAGGAGCAGAGGGAAAGAGAAAATTTTATCTCATTCATATTTTTACAGTGACAAGTTGTTGCCCCAAGTAGCTTCATGAAGGCATACATTCAGCTGTACAATGACATCATTCTTTCTAAAATAAATTTCTGAGTTCACCTGATCTGCTAAAAAATTATTTAAAATGTGGGGGGCAGGGAAGGGGAGCACAGATGGCAATTTCATGCTTGATAATTCAGTCCTTCTCATTTGAGTTGAAAAAATAAAACAGACTTTATGGATTCTTCCTCCAGCCATGTGTCTTTGGCTACTAAAAAAAAAAAAAAAAAAAAGATAATAGTCTTATCAGGATTTAAAGTTTTACAATTTTAAAGAATTGTTTTTTTAAGTTACTTAGAAATCATGTTCCTGGAAAGGAACATCTGGTTGAAATCTCACATTTTCAGGCCAATAATACAATAAACAAAAATGCCTTGAACAAACCAACCATTTGCAACTTGCTGCAACAAAACTTTGTGATTTTACAGGAGTCTCAGAGAAGATCACCATACCTCCCCAAACTATTGTGTGGTTGAAAATTAAACATACATCGAGAACGGCCACAACAAAAACTTAAGGGACATTCATCAGTATGATGAGTTACAATCCAGCCTGAAGGCAAGGAGATTGCGTAGATCAAAAAAGTAATGGATTTATTTGCTCAGGGAAGGCTAACTATATGCCTAGTAAGGCACTGGTATGCCGTTAAATATTTACATGCTTGCAGAACTAGAAGTTACCATAACCATATTAATGTATGTTTTCCTCTATTTTTCTCTCCCAGTTCTATCCTTACTTTTATATTTCTTGTCTATATGATCTATGGAAGCCCTGCTGATTAAATATTTTAGGAGTGTCCATTCAGAGACCAGTCAGTTCTAGCAGAAGCAAGTTTTTTCTTAAGAGAACAATGATAGAAATCCTTTTAATACATGAAAAGAGGCACCTGACTCGACATTTGAAACATTTTATAGATGGACCTGAAAATGTAGAGTTATCAATAAGGAAATAAACATGGAAGAAGGTGTGTTAATAATCCAGGAAACTGATTGTCATGATCAGCTTTAAAATATCCAGAATAGTCCATGGGAAAATAAGGAAATCATTCTAAACATAAGTAAAAACCTTGTTTTCAATGGCATTTGTTTTCCAAAATGGAACACTGATAGAGACAGACACAGACACAGGTAAAGATTTTTTTTTTTCTCTCCAGGAAGTTTAAGGAATCTCTCTTGGACTTCCCATATTGGCAGACAAGCTGACAGCTTGAGAAACTTAGTGAGGTGAAGAAAATTCATATATCCCCTTTAATATGGGATCTTTATTTCACTCAAGACGGGAAAGGTAGGCGAGATGTTGGTTCCACTCAGAATAAAAATAAAAAAATAAAACCACAAGCAAATGTGTATTTCCCCTAGAAGAGGTGGGATAAGCAGAAGGATCAAAATTTTTTTTATTTTATTAAACAATACTTAGCAACTAATATGTACAGGCATAGTTACAAGCATTTTACAAACACTATCACTTAAATGAATCTTTAAGACAACGCCAAGATGAAGATTCTGCCGTTGGCTTCAATTAGCAGATGAGAAAACTGAGACACAGAAGCATTACAAGACTTAGCTAGGCTCACACGGCTACTAAGTGGCAGACCTGAGCTTTGAATCCAGACTGCTTGGCTCCAAAATCCACTCTTGTAATCAATATGTTGCTTTTTTTTTTTTTTCTTCGAGGAGCTTCTCTTTAGAGATGAGTTTAACCTGTGAACATTTCTGGTTTTCCCACAGAGCCCGGAGAGAAATTTTACTCAAGTGGCAGGGACCATTCCATAGACAAGATCTGTATTTTATTGGAGAATTTCCCTAGAAACCAGTTTAACATACCTTTTTAACTGCTAATCCCTTTAGAATGACTGAGGAGTTAAAGTCCCACACTTCTCTTTAGGAAAGATAGGTGATGAGCTTTGAACATATGACCTCATCAATTTTATAGGGACTTCCTAGAAGTACAGTGGTTAGGACTCTCGGCGCTTTCACTGCCGAGGGCCCGGGTCCGATCCCTGGTTGGGGAACTAAGTTCCCACAAGCCTCCCGGCCAAAAATAAGAAAAAAAAGTTATAAACATTTCTGAGAGCCAAGAGACAGGTGGAAGCAGAGACATGGGGCTGTTCAGAGGACTCCTCCGTGGCACACAGATCACTTTACGGACAGATCCTGGGAAGGGCAACGTGACCTCAGAGTAACTGAACGTGGCAGCCGGTGAGTTTTCTTTTCTTCATCCATCCTATTCCCGAGAAAGGAAGCCTAGTACAGTTTACGATTCTTTGCACACAAGACGTCCTGCAGTAGCAAAATCATCTGTGACAAGGCCATGAGCAGCAAGAAAGAAAAAAAAGAAGCTTTCTCAAGTAAAGCAGGCCCCGACAGCACAATGACTGAATGTGGACCAGATAGTGCTGAATGTAATTGGCTCCTTCGTCTTCGTAAGAATCAAAAGCCATCCTCAAAATGATTGCCCTATTCAGGTTTTTCATAATAGATTGGAAAATATGACGCAAATACCCAGAAAGACTTAATTTCTCAGGTTTCCTCCTGGCTAGTCTTTAAGCTTCCTGGAAGGTAGTACTCTAGACTTTCCCAAAGTGGTTTCTTTCTTTCCTATCTTTCAACCCAAAAGAACAATATAAGCTTGAGAAACTGTGTGTTTGTGTGCATGTCTGTAGATTTATAGTGTCAGCCCCATTTTTCAGACATCAAAAATAAATCGACCACTAAAAACAAAAGCCAAGCAAAATCGGGCACAAGGTTCCATCAAGTACCATCACACTTTGGGGTGAAGGTGAAGGTGAGCAGTCCCTCCTGACTGCTTGTCTTTGCACAAATACCCCTAACTGAACCAACACCCAGAGGATGGTGATTACTCAGGATTCCACTTCAGATGCTAGCAGCGAGGTAGCTATATAAAACTTGAGTTGCAGTTGTTGCCCTAGGCTTACTATTCCTAATTGTATTGTTTTGTTGCTCTGCTTGGTTCAGTAAGCCAATGCATTAACTGTGTAGCAGCATAGAAAAGGAAATATAAAAACATGTTAGTTTAAGCAGTGGCTTCTTAGCTACCTTCTCTGAACATCTCCAGGGCCAGCAGTCAGCTGAAATGAGTGGTAAATGTAACCAGATATCCAGTGAGTGAGGGAGGCCTTCTCACAATTTCATTTACCCAGCTTTGGTCATTACATAGCAAAAACTGCAATGTGGTCACACTTTTCAGGTTTCTGGTCACATTAGGGCCTTGAGTTCATTTTGTTTATAGATTTAGTTGGAAGCAGTATTCAAAAGTTTGGAAACTGTCAAACTATCTCTCCAGTGAGAAGTCTCAGAATAAATGGAATCCCATTATTTTCAGGATAAAACTGATAACTGCCTGAAAAGTCACACAAGGCTCTTGAAGAGTTGGAGTAACAGCTGTAGAGTGGTAGTGATGGTAACAGTGGCAATGACAGGCTTCTGAATCCTAGACTTCAGTGAGTTATTGACTCCTGGTTTGTCTGGCAGCCTCACGAATCCCTCCTTTCCTGAGTGTGGCAGAGGCAGCAGCTCTTCTGGCAGGCCAGTTCGGTAGTCTTATTCTCAGAGGCTTCACCGGAGGTCCAGCCTAGTGCTTGCTCTCTAGCCCTTCCAACAACTTTATAAGCACATAACTAACCTGTATTAAACATCTTATTATTTAAGATAACCAAAAATGGTTTTGGATTAAAGCACTGAATCCTAGTTGATACCAACCTGAAAATAACCCTGTGGGATTCTACTGTTAGACCACTTTTACATATGAGAAAACTGAGGAACTGAAAAGTTAAGTAAAAAATAAATGATGAAAAGATGAGTCACAGACTGGGATAAAATACTTGCAAAACACGTGTGATAAATGGGTTGTATCCAAAATATGCAAAGAACACTTAAAACTCAATAATAAGTAAACAAACCACTCAAGTAAAATGTGGGGAAAATACTGGAGCAGACACCTCCCCAAAGAAGATATACAGATAGCAAATGAGCTTATGAAAAACTGTTCAACAGTATATGTCATCAGGGAATTACAAAGTAAAACAAAGATGAGATACTACTACACACATATTAGAATGGCTAAAATCCAAAATACTGGCAACACCAAATGCTGTAAGGATGTAGAACAACATGAACTCTCATTTACTGCTGGTGGGAATGCAAAATGGTACAGCCACTTCAAAAGACAGTATTGTGATTTCTAAGAAAACTAAACACAGTTCTTACCATCTGATCCAGCAATCCATGTTCCTAGATACTTACCCAAAGTTGTTGAAAATATGTCCACAAGAAAACTCACACACAGATATTTATGGCAGCTTTGTTCATGGTTGCCAAATGTAGAATCAACCAAGATGTCCTTTAGCAGGTCAATGGATTAATAAACTGTGGTACATCCAGACAATGGAGCATTACTCAGTAATAAAAAATGAGCTATCAAGCCATGAGAAGACATGAATAAAACTTAAGTGCATATTGTTAAGCGAAAAAAGTCAGTCTGAAAAGGGATTCCAACTACATGACATTCTGAAAAAGGGGAAACTATCGAGACAGTTAAAAGATCAATAGTTGCCAGGGGTTCAGGAGAGGGAAGGGATGAATATTTGGAAAAACACGGGGGATTTTTAGGGCAGTGAAATTATTCTTTACGATACTGTAATGGTGGATATGAGACATTATGCATTTGTTAAAATCCATGGCACTGTACAACACAAAGAGTGAACCCTAATGTAAACTATGGATTTTAATTAATAATATATCAATATTGATTCATTAGTTGTAACAAATGTATTACAATAATGCAAGATGCTGATAGAAAAAATTGTATGTGAAGGCAGAATATATGGAACCTCTGTATTTCTGCCCAAAATTTCTGCAAACCTAAAACTATTCTAAAAAATAAGCCTATTAATTTTTTAAAAATTATATGAAAGGCCATCTAAGGAAAATCCATATCTATAATCATACTAAATGGTGAAAAGGTGAATGCTTTTCCTCGGGGATCTGGAGCAAGACAAGAATGGCTATTGTTACCACTTCTATTCAACATTTTACTGGAAATTCTAGTCAGGGTAATCAGGCAGGAAAAAGAAATAAAAGGAATCCAGATTGGAAAGGAAGAAGTAAAACTACCACTATTTGCAAATGACATGATCTTGTATATGTAAAATCCTAAGGAATCCACCAAAATATATTAGAACTAATAAATGAGCTCAAAAAGATTACAGGACACAAGATAAGCATACAAAAATCAATTATATTTCTTTTTTTTTAATTTTATTTTTTGGCCATGCAGCATGTGGGATCTTATTTCCCTGACCAGGGATTGAACCCACGCCCCCTGCATTGGAAGCATGGAGTCTTAACCACTGGACCGCCAGGGAAGTCTCAAAAAATCAATTATATTTCTATACACTAGTAATGAGAAATCTGAAAATTAAGAAAACTATTCTATTTACAAGAGCATCACAAAGAATAAAATAATTAGAAATAAATTTAGGAAAAGGAGTGTAAACCAAACATAAAATAGATAGCTAGTGGGAAGCAGTCACATAGCACAGGGAGATCAACTCTGTGCTTTGTGACCACATAGAGGGGTGGGATAGGGAGGGTGGGAGACGCAAGAGGGAAGAGATATGGGGACATATGTATATGTATAACTGATTCACTTTGTTATAAAGCAGAAACTAACACACCACTGTAAAGCAATTATACTCCAATAAAGATGTTAAAAAAAAAAAGAAAGAAAAAGGAGTGTAAGACTGGTACTCTGAAAATTACAAAACTTCATTAAAAGAAATTTTAAAAGACTTAAGTAAACAACAGGTTACTCCATGTTCATGGATTGAAAGATTTAAGATTAAGATGACAACACTCTCCAAATTGATCTATAGATTCAACACAATCCCTATCAAAATCCCAGGTACTGTTTTTGCATTATTTGATCATAAAATTCATGTGGAAATGCAAGGGACCCAGGATCACCAAAACAATCTTTAAAAAGAAGAACAAAGTTGTAAAACTCAGTTTCTGATTTCAAAACATACTACCCAGGGCTTCCCTGGTGGCGCAGTGGGTGAGAGTCCGCCTGCCAACGCAGGGGGCACGGGTTTGTGCCCCGGTCCGGGAAGATCCCACATGCCGCAGAGCGGCTAGGCCCGTGAGCCATGGCTGCTGAGCCTGCGCGTCCAGAGCCTGTGCTCCGCAACGGGAGAGGCCACTACAGTGAGAGGACCGCATACCGCAAAAAAAAAAAAAAAAAAAACATACTACACAGTAGTCAAATAAGGGTGGTACTGGCCTAAAGATAAACACAGATTAATGGAATAGAATTGAGAGTTCAAAAGTATACACTTATATTTACAATGGATTTTCCACAAGGTTGCCAAAACAATTCAGTGGGGAAAGAATTTTTTCAACAAGTGGTGTTGAGACACTGGATATCTATATACAAAAGAGTAAAGTTAGACCCTTTCTCACACAATATACAAAATGGAACTCAAAATATATGATAGTCCTAAATGTAAGAGATAAAATTTGTATATTTTCCCTATGGCAGCTGTTAACAAATTACCATAAATTTGGTGGCTTATAAAAACACAAATTTATTCTCTTACTGTTGCAGAGGCTAGAAGCCCAAATCTGGAAATCTATGGAGGTCTCCTTGAGTGTTTGGCTGAGTATTGATCTGTGTATGTGTGAGAGGCCAGGAAAAGAATCACCAGAAAACAGTGTGCTGTGCCATGCTTAGAGCTCACATAAGGCTAGAGTGCATTAATATGTCTGGGTCACTGATTAGAGTGATCAGAAGGATATCATCTTAGTAGTAGGGTTAAATTAGCCTTATAGTAAAAGCTCCTCTGGATCCTCCCTAATGAAAGTTAAAAACTAACTTTAAGATTTATTTTTGTAATTTTTTAAACAGAGGAAACAACACACTCTTTGGGGAAAGATTAGGGATAAGACAAACCCTGGGTAAAAATTATTATGACACCATGTGGAATTGATAGGCCTGCTGAGGAGAGAAACATGGGCATTGCCCAGCACCATGAGGGACAACAGACAATACTCTCTGAGGCTCAAGAGACAATACCATCAGAGGAAAGTATGAACCATAACTTAAAGAATAACTGATTTTAAAAAAACAGAGATTACATATATGAGAGTTATCAGAAAAAGTATTACAAAAGTTACAACACATATGTTCAACATGTTCAAAAAGGTAGAGGGAGCTATGAATACGATAAAAAGAGTAATGCAAGATATTAAGAAAAGACCCAAATGGCATTTGAAGGGGTGAAAAGTACAATGTCTGAAAGAAAAAACACACTGGAAGGTGTTATTCATCTTGCTAAACACTGCAGAAGTATAAATCAGTGAACTTGAAAACATAAAACCTTGAAACATAAAACTTGAAAACATAAAGCAAAGATAAACAGAGTAAAAACAAATAAATAAGCAGGGAGGGAAAAGAGAAAACACGAGCAGAGCATCAGTGAGATGAAGGATAATAACAAATGGTCTAACATACATGTAATTACAGTATCAGAAGAAGAAAATAGTGAAAAAATAATAATAATTGAAGAAAATTTTCCAAATTTGCCAAAACTATAAATCTACAGATCTATAAACTTCAACAAACCTTATGCAGAATAAGCATAAAGAAAGTTACACCAAGTCTCCTCATGATCAATGTGCTGAACATCAATGACAAATAGAAAATGTAAGAGCAATCAGAGAAAAAAAAAGACATTGTATCCAAGAAGAAATCACAAAGAGAATTAGAAAGTGTTTTAAAGCAAATGAAAACACATCATATAAAATTCTGTAGTATGCAGCTAAAGCAGATCTTTGAGGGAAATTGATAGCTCTAAAATACTTATATTAGAAAAGAGGGGCCTCAAATTAGTGATATTAAGAAATTTAAAACAGAAAAAGTTAAATCCAAAATAAGTGAAGGAAGAAAATAATAAAGATAAAAGGAGTGGAAAAAAAAACAAAATAGAAAAGAGGAAAACTATAGGAAAAAATTATAACGAAAACCTGTTTCTTTGGAAAAATTCATAAATTTTATGAATCTCTAGCCAAATTAACCAGGAAGAAAAGAGAGAAAACACAACTACCAGTATCATAAATTAAAGTGGTAGCATCACTACATGCTCCACAGATATTAAAATAATAATAAAGAGTTATTATGAACAACTTTATGCCAAAACAACAATTCAGATGAAACGAAAAATTCCATGAAAGATACAAAGTACCAAAACTCATCCAAGAAGAAATAGATAACCTGAATAACCTTACTTTTGGAGAGAGCAAGACCGTGTACAGTAAGTAGAACCTCTGAATCTGATCTCATATATTTTATTTAGGCCCCAAATCAAGTAGCCCAGCACTAACCCTGAATACTAACTTCAAGGGTTTAAATGAATTGAACTGGAAGCAATCAAAGCCATTTAAATTCAGACTAAGACAACCATGTCCATGTAACTGGAGAACATCAAGTCACCAAATGACTGTTTCCAAGATTCCCATTCCCCTATTCTGTACTCTCTCCAGCAAAGTTCAGGTAAGGCCATAAACCAAAGCCAATTCAAGCAGAAGCAAATTAATACAATTTCAAGGACTCTGACTATACATCTGGGTCCTTTAATAGGAGGCAAAACATTTCAAAAGAAAACTATTAAAGATGACGTTAAAAATGCAAATGTCCTTAGAGGTGGGATACGCATTAACAGATTTCTGATAAGACTTAAATGATTGATTTGAAATATCATTTTCCAAAGAACTATTTCTGTTAAGCATGAGATTAAATGCCTGAAGAAGCAAAAGGGTGGGAAAAAAAAGGAGAAACTAGTGTAGGCATGGGAAGTTGGTGCTGAAACTAGTGTAGACACGGGAAGTTGGTGCTGAAACACATTTCCATTTATGTCAGTTTGACAAATGTTAGTTTTAGCACTGTGCAGGTGTCTGGCTAACTACTATAATACTCTGAGCCTCTCAAGGGCCTGGGAATTACTTAAGGCCTATTAGATGAGCCTTCAGGGTAACACTTCACATGTACCTTTTTCCTCTTATTCATCTCAGTCTTGTGGAATCCTGTTTCTAATGCTGGCTGTGTCATTCACTTAAATAAGATCATTTCTTTTTTTATTTCAAAATCTAGTTCTTTTTCATTCTTTGTAAATTTACATGCAAATGGATATAATACAATCCAAAATAACCGTTTTGGTTCTTTCACCAGGATTGGGCATAGGATAATGCTTTGTAAAAACTGCAAATGAAATAAAACAAAAGTTTCATGCATTCTTTTTCCTAGGCGCAATAAGAGATCTTTTTTCACCATCACAATATATTTGTTTCTGAAAATCCAGGTATTTAATTAATGATGACAGTGCCCTCAATTAACTTTGGCAGTTTATATAGAGTCAAAGACATACTTGGCATTTTTTTAAGTTTATAACAATGTAAACAAAATTCTGCCAAAATCATTAAACTATTTAATTAGATGTGATGTAAATCTCCCTTAAGTAATTCACTACCTAGGTCATATATAAAGACAGACTTTGCTTATGCCCCTTTTATAGGAGACTAATAGGAGGCCATTATCCTTTTGGAGTAGAGAGATTTATGCACAAATCTTCCATTAGCATTAATAGGTGTCCATGTAAATCACCAGGCACCAACAACTGAAGAGACCTCCCCCAACTATTGGGTAACTGGCTATTTCAGTTAAAAAATAATTTTGGGAGAAAGAAAAAAAAAAAGTTACGTTTTTAATGTAATTATCTTCGGTTAAGACTACATTAAAATGACATAGTAAAGAATAATCGGTGACCTGACACTTCATTTGGCTTTTATTTTCCCTACTCTCTAAGTTAATCATAAGCATAACAATAAGATAGCAAGCATAAAGGTAGATTAGAGTGACTGCTTTTGAAAAGACAGGATAGTGAATTACATGATATGTAAGCACACTGACATAGATCATTAACAGAATGGAGTCACAATAAAAGCATATTGTTCCCTTCATATGGCAAATGTTTGCTACACTTGTACCTTAGACTAACGTAGGATTTGCTTAACATTTTAATTGTATTATTTTAAGAAGTACAATGTCTTCCAAATGTTCTCTTACTCTGCATATTTTTTTAGTTCTGTATTGCTGTTCACGCATATGGGCTTCTCAGGGTCCCTGGCACAATTTTATGTACCTCGAAATATCATGTGCATATGGTTACATTTTAGTTTTTCATTCTGCACATATAAGAACTTTCATGTGCTTAATGTAAAGCAAGGCTTAGCATGTCAAGTTGTCTTGTGTGACAAATAGTTGTATATAAATAAATTCACTGGATACACTCTAAAACAAAACAGAACTGTTTAACTTCTCAGAAATAGAGTACCAGAAATCCAGGAGTCTTTCCCATATTTGGCAGATGATTTTGCAACTCAGGTTCACTACCAGCAAAGTAAGTTATATCTTCATGGTTTAGACAGACAAATACCACATAATCTCTGCTCAGATTTAAAATGCATGCCTGTGTAATACACATTTGCAAATCTGTCTTAGAAATGTTCTGCTACAGATCAGATGCTTTGTTATTGAGAAATCAAACAGTTCTTTAAATAGATGTTGAAAATGAGGGAGAAGCTAATTTTTGCAGTACAAAACTAATTGTGTGTTTTATTTTCATTTAACAGATTAAATATAGTTCTACCCTTGGCTTTGATTCCTCTTCTGTTTCTTACAAATGCGACAGTGTTGGAGCACATGCAGGGATTCCACTTAATTAAAAAGACACAGTCACCAAAAGAGAGCGCAAAGAAAAGAGAACAATAAAAACAAAATAATTTATAGGGTTCTAGTTATTGGAATTTTACAAAAGGCATTTCTGGGGAATTGTTAGGGAGCTTTTTTATAGTTCTCACAGTAGATGCTACATATTCTTTTATTATTTTTATACTGTATTTATTTTTAAATCAAACATATAGGAGAGAGCCTGTAAAAAAAGGGAACCAGAAAAGAGCAGAAATGGATGACTGCCTCTTTGTGACATATTTTCTCCCTCGGCCTTGCGTATTTGCATTAAAGTGATTGTGAATAATGTACATTTGACCAGTGCTGTCTGCAGAACTAATGCCTATTAAAGGGATGGGAAGTAGCATATGTTGTGCCTAGGGCAGAGAAAGTCCAATCACCCCCACTGTGAGTGTCTCCAACTAAAACGCAGGACAGCCTGGGATTTATCCTAAATGAACCCAGCAGGGAGAAACAGGACACAGTCCCTCGGTCTACATTTAAGCTTCTGAACTACAATTTTTAGTTTGCTTCCCAAAATAACCCATAATGTCTATCACCCCATTCAGACAGAGAATAGAATTTTTTCCTCCTTTGTCTTATGTACTTCTCCTACCAAATTTCAAGGGAAACCATTAGGACAAGAAATCGGACACAAGCCATCAGTTGTTAGAGAGTCAGGATGTATGTATGCTCTTTATTGCCATTTTAGCAACTCTCTCCTCTGTTTGAGCTATTTCCCAGCATTATCGGACAAAGCACAGTTTTGCCAGTAATTGCAAAATGTTTTGGGTTTGTGGTTTCACTTTTATGTCCTTGCACTCCACTAGAAATGCTCTGGTGTTTAAACACTTCACAAGGCTTCTCAGTCCCGTGAAATAATCTTCCTGGGACCTCTAGCACCAGGTTCAGATTCAAACTAGCTTTCTTTCTACCTGCGTTCACTTGAGAGCTGAAAAATAGCAATTATAAACATGTAGGAGAATAACAAAATCGGCTGAACTAGGGAAATAGAAGTTACCAAACTGCCGTGTTTAAAATGGTTAGGGTTGCCTTTTGCCTCATTAGCTGCAGTATTACAGAACAAAAAGAGAAAGAGAGAAAGAGAGAAAGACAGACTAGAAAATATATATTCAGATCATCCATTCGGTATATATGTAACCCAAAGGGAGCGGGGTAGTAAAAATAAAATACAACTGGAAAACTTGTAAGTGGTATTACAGCATGATATGAAAGAGTGTGTGCAATGCTGAAAATAACAGACTTGATACGATTTAGCTTATCTTTTATCCTCTTCTCTTAGTGTTTAATTCCTATTCAAATTACTGTGAAGATACTATTACGCTTTAGAATGGAAGAAAGCTCCAAACCATTGATTTTAGTTTATTGGCCTATCGGGGTGGGGGGTAGGGTGACAAGGAATGGCATGCTTTCCTACCTGTAAGAACTTCAGTCTTCAAATGGTTAGCTATTATGGGTTAGATGCTCTCAGGGAAATTAACTTTGGGGTGTTTAATTTTATTTCTTTGGGTTCATAGCCTGCGTTTTGCAGATCAAAGATCTCTCTCACCCCACCACTGACTTGGCCCTCCTGATTTACTGGTGGCCACCTTCATTTTTTCCCATGATTTCCATCTTCTCTATTGTCACCCCACAATGTTCCCTCCTAGTGCACAGAGCTCCTGAAATCAACCAAACCCACCTTGAAGAATTTCATTTTAGGTCATGATTCAGTGACTTAGGTTTAGAAGACATTAACCCCCTATTAAGATTATGGAGCAGCTTCAATCTGCTCTGTAGTATTACAAAACACCTATAAATTGTGGAGAGCAAAGTTAATGGAGGAGAAACCTCCAAAACAGGCTATCAGAAAAAGTAACATAAAAATTAGCTGACATCAGTCTTATCTTCGGCTCAAAAATACTGATTGTTTGATTAACTAATTGAAGCAGATGACTTTTCATCTTATATATCATCATTTTCTATCTTAATCTTACTCTTGGCCATTATTAAACTAGGGACTGGGGGAGGGGGGAAGTGTGATATATTCATTCATTATTTCAGCAAATATTTATGAGGCACGTGCTGTGTGCTGACACCAGATGAAGTTAGAGGCCTCTGTTTCCATTGAACTTCAAGCTAGTACTGGGGATAGACAATTTACAATACATTGTGATCATGCTATGATAAACCGAGTAACACGAGGTTCTATGGGGGTGCAAAGTAGAGATTGCAAAAAAAGAGAAGTATAAAATTTAATAATTTTTTACAAGAGGTTTTCAACTTATGTTACCAAATGTGCAAATTGCTTTGCTGTCTTGCTTACATGAAGGCTGCCGTTGTTGCTGTTTCACCAATAATCATATAGTTTATTCCTGTCTTAGCCACTTACAGCTCAATATCGCAAGTAAATTGGGAGCTGGTGAGCTGTTCTCTAAAGAAAGCTTCACAGCAGACACTCTCCCTCTTATGCTTTCAGAGGCTTTGGTCATCACACATTTTGCTGCTGGGGCCGGTAGAAGTTTGTGTTGTGATGTATTACATTTGTCATCACGTGCCCACAAAGCCCCCTCCTCTTCTTGCATCGTTTTATTGCAGCTCAAGGTCTAAAACCCATGAATCTTGCTGTCTGCCAACAGCCCCCTTCTATAACACTACAACCTGTGCAAAATTAGAGCTAAAAATTCATACCAAAAAGGATAAAAGGGCTTCCCTGGTGGCGCAGTGCTTGAGAATCTGCCTGCTAATGCAGGGGACACGGGTTCAAGCCCTGGTCTGGGAGGATCCCACATGCCGCGGAGCAACTAGGCCCATGAGCCACAACTACTGAGCCTGCGCGTCTGGAGCCTGTGCTACACAAGAGAGGCCGCGATAGTGAGAGGCCCGCACACAGCGATGAAGAGTGGCCCCCGCTTGCCACAACTAGAGAAAGCCCTCGCACAGAAATGAAGACCCAACACAGCAAAAATAATTTAATTAATTAATAAACTCCTACCCCCAACATCTTCTAAAAAAAAAAAAAAAGGATAAAAATCACAGAGCAACTGGCTTGCTTCCAGATTCCGTGGAGAATCGAGTATTTTAAAAAGTGCCCTTTGTGAGCAGAATTCAGCCTGTGTGCGACTCAGTCAGGAGCACTGGGTTCTAGCTGCTACAGATCCAGGGCAAGCATGAGTCCCCTCTGGAACACAATTCCCTCATTTCTAGATGAAGCAGGCATGGACTAGGAGATGCCATAACATTAACGTCAATGCCAATATCCTATAAATGAAATTTTAAATAAATTAGATGAACTTTTTGTTCTTTTAATGTTAAAACCCTTCATCTATCCAAAGTCCTTAAAGAAAATTTTTAGATAGGACCTCATATATCATTCTATCATATGCAAATTGCTGAGAAATAGCATACACTCTACATTTCTGAAATAAAAGTCCTGAAATCCAAAGAGATTAAGTGATTTTTCTAAGAATATATACTGATTCAGCAGAGGAATATAGAATCAAATCCCTATCCTCTCAAATTTTAAATAAGAAACAAAAATATTCCATAGGAAAAAGAAATTTAATCTTTTCATAATTTCCTCTGATTCAGTTAATAATCTGACCCTCACTATGACTAAGTAAAACACTAACTATATTTGTCCCTCTAACAGATAAAGTCACTTTATTGGCCAAAATGCATTGTTAAAGGAATTAGATGTTCATTAGAGAGCCAAATGGACTACACAAAAGGCACAGATTAAAGCTCCAATGTCTATATTTGAAGGTAACAGTCACCACTGGCAGGCAGGAAAGCCGAGCCAAAGATATTCTCTATTAGCTCCTCTCTCTTCCCCTCTGCATGCTGTATAGACATCACCTATGTGTCTGCATGCTTGGAAGTTTCCCTGAACTGGTTGGCAAAGAAACAACATATCTTCCTAAAGATGAATAAGTATATACTTAACTTGGTGGGTCCCTAGCCCTCAGTGGAACACTGGGAAAGGTCAGAATTACTTTAAAAGTCATGACTTGATGACGACAGAATCTAAAGCTCCAGGATCTTAGATTCCAAAGAGGCAACACAGGTAATCTGGCAGTTTCTGTATCCCTTGCTTCCATCCTGTTTTCTGCTCATTTTCAAAGTTACAATCAGTTAAAATCTGCACCAGGAACAGATTTCTGATAAATGCTGTAAAAGCTTGTGTGTAGGAAATGAGGGTTAGATACAATATATTTCTTGGGACTTCCCTGGTGGCGCAGTGGTTAAGAATCCGCCTACCAATGCAGGGGACACACATGGGTTCGAGCCCTGGTCCGGGAAGATCCCACATACCGCGGAGCAACTAAGCCCGTGTGTCACAACTAGTGAGCCTGCACTCTAGAGCCCGGGAGCCACAGCTACTCAGCACGCGCACCACAACTACTGAAGCCTGAGCGCCTAGAGCCCGTGCTCCGCAACAAGAGAAGCCACCACAATGAGAAGACCACGCACCGCAACGAAGAGTAGCCCCCGCTTGCCGCAACTAGAGAAAGCCCGTGCTCAGCAACAAAGACCCAACACAGCCAAAAATAAAAAGATAAATAAATAAATTTATTTATTTTTAAAAAAACAATATATTTCTTGATATTCTGCTCAGATATCAACTCAGTCCTTTCATAGTCACTTTCTCCCTGAGTTAGAATTCAGTCATCTAGAAAATGTGACAGCCTAGCATTTAGAAATTCAATTATTTAAAACGTATTTTCAGTGGCAATTATCATGTCATTTATGTCAAATGTAACCATTTTGTAACTAGTTCAAACCTCAGAGACTATTTTATCTTTTGTGATGCTGTCCTGTGCTTTTGATCTTGCCAAATCCCCACCTCCTAATCTGTACTAAGATTAAAGCTTGGTACTGGTCACTGTGATGTTTCTCTGTAAGTAGAGACAGTCAAGCAATAAATTCAAAAGAATAAACTCTCTCCATTCCAATTTTTCTAAGGCAAACAAAAAAATAAGACATACAGGTTATCAAACACATTAATTCTTGTATGTTGATAATGTATGGGGTCTTCATTCGAAGCATAATTTTATTGTCATTCCCTGAACAGAAAACAACTGGAATTTTGAGGTTTGCTTATATTGAAGAGATGTTTTATAAAACAAGTTCTCACTTTTAGGAACAGAAAAATCTATGTAATTACTTAACAAATATTATATAGAGCTTACTATGTGCTGGATACTATTCTAAGTGCTTTGTAAAATTTAAAGTATTTCATCCTCATAATAACCCCATGTGGTTCTATGACTATCCCCACCTTACAGGGTCAAGGAGACTAAGAAACAGAGGTTAAGTAACTTTCTGAAGGTCAACTAACCAATACGTGGAGGAGCTCGTATTCAAACTCAGGCAATGTGGCTCCAGAGTATATATTCTTAACTCTCAACAAGATGATTTAAATATCAATAAGAATATAAAAACTGGAAGCATTTCATTTCCAATGAAAACTGGAAGCATCACAATTTACTGATGCCATCAGCACTGGAGCCATGCTTTCTCATGATACTTTTTCAAATGTTTGAGAGAATATTTGGAGAAAAGCCCTATTGTTTCTCCAAAATTGTTTCACAGTCTTTCTCCAAAATAAGTACTCATGCAACTTTTGCCAGATTTATTTTTGAAACCAGAGAATAATGCGAGAAGATGATTTTCTAGGAAGAGGAAATGGAGGAGCTGTTCTTATTATTTATCATCTCAGTTCACATGGTTGCAATATGTAAAAACAAGAGACCAACATGAATTGAAAGAGCTTTGGCACAGCAAACAAACCAAATCCTAATTCCACCATTCTGGAACTCTGCATTATTTGATCATGCTGAGCTTCAATTTTTATTTTGTAAAATATGGTTAAAATACCTACCTCACAGTGTTGTAGTATAGACTAAATGAAATAATATGTAAAGTGCTTAGCAAAGTTCCCGGCAGTA
Organism: Monodon monoceros; assembly: GCF_005190385.1. Taxonomy (NCBI): domain Eukaryota; kingdom Metazoa; phylum Chordata; class Mammalia; order Artiodactyla; family Monodontidae; genus Monodon; species Monodon monoceros. Next base: position 26,721,353 of record NW_021703780.1, read on the forward strand.
ATAGGCCCCGCATAGATACTCAAACTCTCTCACCTCATTGTAGAAATTAGGGTTTTCTGTGTAAACACTCAAGGGAGAATTATAAAGCTTTGAAAGATGCAGTTGAAGAAAATAATCATTCAATTCTTCAGTAAATATTTTCAAACACCTACTATGTTCCAGGCACGATTATTATTTCAAATATAATAGGTTGGAATTCCAGATGGTTGAAAAGTCCCATGGGTATTTGTTTCAACGTTTCTAATTTTATTAGAAACAAGTGTGTAAATGGATGATTCCTCCAACTCTAACTGCTGGTTCCTTGAAGGAACACACTATTTAGTTCATATATTTAGTTTGAGTATGCTATGATTACTTTGTTTATCCCTGGACTTTGTAGGAAACTCACTTCTGAGTAGCCACACAGCTGAAAAGAGGCATAACACTTGGTCTTAAGTAACAGCTACAAAGCTATTGAGAAATAACAGGCCAATGACGACTCAATGCCTTTCCATCCCTGGTCATTCCACGTAAGCTGTCCCTAGAGATTAACATCAACCACCGCTAAACCCCTTTGTAACACGCACTGTCCAGTCTGATCACTGGCATTAAGACAGTGCCTTTCAGGTTGTATCTATTTTGCTAAAAACTCAAGAATATTTATCGCCTTTTTAAAATGATCCAGGTTTATTACTTGAGTTTCTAATACAATTATTAATGAACTTCCAGCCGCTTAAAGGAGAATAAAGCAAATGACCTCAGACTTGAGAGCTGTCTCTTCTAGCTCTCTGCTTTGCCCCTGAAGTAGGAGGCAGCTGCTGCCCGCATCAGCTACCTGTGTGGAACAGAGACACTTGAATTCTTCTCAGGCTGTGAATTCTAATGTTTCCAGCCACATGTGTCTGTTCACAGAGCCTAACACTATTAAGAGCTCGGTCCCTCACCTCACTGGCTTTCCACTTCCCTCTTATTTCTGACTGCTGCAAGTCAAAGGATACGGCTCCCCTGGTGGATTCCCAGCAGTCACTCATATCATCACTCCATAAGCAGCTACTGGGCACCTCGTACATAGAAGAATACTACAACAGTGCCAAAAACAAAAGGCTAAATTCCACTTTGCAGATAAGACTCAGACAGATAAAGTTTCTAGTAATGCAAGAGTTACATAATTAAGGACCATTGCACACCTGCTCTGCCTAGCCCGTGATTCAACACTAGCCCCATCCAAAGTCTCCCTCACTCAGAGATCTCAAAGAGCACTCCCCAGTGGCACACCCACAGCTGAACAGTCCTCATTATATCATCACTAACAGTTGCTCCTCATAAAGTGATGCTACTTTGCAACCCTTTATATTCTATCCAAATTTCTTTAATAATATAATCTCTCTCAGAATTGGCCTAAGGCTTCCAATGTCTTCATCTGAACTCCAAAATGAACCCCCTAGAATGTATTCCTTCTGCTAAATCTGTCAGTATTTTCACAGACTCCTTGGATAATTATACTTTGGTTGTACAATCTCACTTTAAGTTAAGAAGATTTTAACAGAAAAACACCGCACACACACGATCTTTGATTATCTATTCAATGCAGAGGAAAACATAAAAATATCCAAAAATCTAACATGTTAGAGCCAAGAGAGGTCACAAGAAAGTATCTAGAATAATTATAATTATTAGTCCTATTTTACAGAAGAGGTTCTGAGGCTCAAAAAAAATGGGGCTTGTCCCAGTTATAAATCGCTAGGACATTTGTAAGTAAATACACTTATTTTCTTTTATTTGTACTATGAACATTTTTAATATTTATACTTACCAGAAACTTATAAAAGTTAAAATTGTTCAGGCATCATTTTTGTCAACGTACTTTTTGTTCTACATTTCATAACTATTTTCCCTGTTTCTTGCTAAACATGGAACTACTGGTTCCTATCATCACTTCTGAATTCAAATAAATTCAATTTAGCCAAAATTTAATGAATAATTAATTTTGCTAAACCCTAAAAAAGTGTTCATCCTATAGATTTTAAATTCCTAGGTCTGAAAGATTCTCACCGATAAAAGAGGAGTTAACAATTTGTGAGTGAACATGAAGATGCACACAGTCAATCTGAATAGTGCAGGAAATGCCTCTGCTTACCACTTGGTCTGAGATCTTAACACATTAAGACTGCTTTTAGGTATGGACACCAAGGGGGGAAAGCGGGGGTGGTGGGAGGGTGGTGGTGGGATGAACTGGGAGATTGGGATTGACATATATACACTAATATGTATAAAATAGATAACTAATAAGAACCTGCTGTATAAAATAAATAAATCAAATATTTTTTTAAAAAATTTGCAAATCAAAAAAAAAGAAGGCTTTTTATAGACTGTACTATATGTAGGAGTTACCAAAGAAATATAAACGTAGATGGCCCCAACCCCTCTGATCAGTACCCTCTGGAAACTTACATTCCATTTATGGAGACAAGATCAAATTACTTTAAACATTAGCAAATAGTAATAGCATATAATTAAATACTACATTGAAGGCTACAGACTGTCAAATGTCACATAAAAACAGAAAGAGTGAAATGGGTAAGGTCTGGAGCTTCTGAGAAGGCTTTAGAGAATCAAGCGGACTTGAGTTTAATACCTGTATGGATAGAATGAAGGTATGTAGAAGGGAAACTAACAGAAGAGAACAAGAAAAACTACACGGTTGAAATCAGGATGTTTGGGAGGCTACATTTCAATGGATAGTCCCATTTGGGTCCCTGGATCCAACCATATTTCAAGCCCTAGAACTTCCCATTAGAGTGAGATGATTGTTTCAGTGGTTTTCTTCTCCTAATGGGTCATAAGTGGAGTATCCATGGCACTCTCCATGGACTCAAAATCTAATAAGGGTGAGTGTATTTTAAAAAAGGAAAAAGGGAAAAGGAGGGGGGGGGGCCAGAATGGGAAGCCAATACAGACTCCATATGCTTTTAAGATTTTTAAAAGTGATTTTTTAGGGCAGTGGAATTACTCTTTATGAGACGTAATGGTGGATCCATGTCATCATACGTGTGTCAAAATCCATAGAATGTACAACTCAAGGAGTGAACCCTAATGTTAATATTGGCTCATTGATTGTAATGAATGTACCACACTAATGCAAGATATTAAAAGGGGATACTGTGTGTGTGTGTGTGTGTGTGTGTGTGTGTGTGTGTGTGTGTACAGGGTGAATGGGTATATAGGAACTCTCTGTGCTTTCTGCTCAGTTTTTCTCTAAATTTAAAAGTTCTCTAAAAAATAAAGTCTATTAACATTTTTTTAACTTTTCACCACCAAAACTCACTAATCAAAATTTCAGACTCCTTCCATTTCTAATGTCTGAAAAAGTAGAAGTCCCCTGAGATTTTCCTAATTAGTCTTCTAAACAGAGTGGTCCAACAGCCAGCAGGAGGCCTTCTTACAGACAGTTTGCACTGAAATTTCTGTCCATTATTATACAGCTTGTATTAAAGAGGCAAATTAGCTAACTGAGCAGTGATACTGTGAATGGGGCAGTGAGCTCATAAATGCATGGTCTACCTGGAGCTCTTCCATTCCAGAAAAATGCTTTCAGTTCAACAGCACAGGTATCTGCTCTCTGCTCTTAAAATGAAATGCTCATTTTACTTTTCTGTGTTTATAAAAGTAATTCATGTTCATGGTAGAAAATTTGGAAAATATAGAAAAGCTTTTTTTTAATAGTCCATCATTCCACCTTTTGATACATTTCATTCTAGAATTTCTTCCTATGCATTTTAACATACTAATAATATTTTAAATATCTTAATATATTTGTGATCATGATTGGCAGAGTTGTGATTTTTTAAATTACAATAATCTAAATAAATTGCTTAAAACTCCATTTTTCCTAATTTTGTCTCCAGTTTCTCTGAAACTGCCTCCAAGTTTCACTTATGAGTAAAACAGCACAAGACAAATCATAGGATAGTCTATGATTTAAAAGTCTTTTGCAAATATGAAAGCTCTCCAAGACTGCTGCAGTCAACTTTTCAGCAATATAAAATATACAGCTAAAACCACATTTGTATTACAAGGAACTGGCTTCTTGTATTAGCTGAAAATTTTGTATTATGACTAGAACATTTCTTTCTTTAGTATATAAAAGCAGCTTTTGGACCTCATCATTATTTCATTATTAGTTGTTACCATGTATTTTAATCCTTCAACAAAATATCTAAGCAGCATATAAAATACGATACAGTGAACAAGTTATTAACAAACCATTGGTATTATGCTGCAGAAGCTGAAATGCAAATGCAGCAAGATCACCATGTGTCATCATGCATCCATCAGGTTCCAAAACAACTCCTGCAAAGCTGCCTACACTACAGTCCACTGGTGAAGACCCAGCCAGAAGCAATAATTTCCCCAGCGATGCCAGTTTTCACTATGGTGGAGGCCTAAAAACCAAAGTTCGTGAATGTACAAAGAAACGAAAGAATCCAATGATCAAAAATGTTAAATAATATAAAAAGACATAAAAAGATGTGGATTATGTCCATGCAGCCCAAATATTCCCCTCTGAACGTCCTTTGTCTACAGAATATTCCCTCAGAAGGCTATTACTTGAGAACATGCTCTTTCCTCATGGAGTCTCTGGGTAAAGGGATGAATGCAATCGGACCCTTTGTCTGCCTTACTCTCTCACTGGTATTGGTAAAGAGGAGGGCTCTGACGTGTGGCATGATGTGAGCCCAATGAAGCGGCAAAAAGGCAGAGAAGGACCTTGTTCTCGCTCTGCTATCATGTGACCACAGGAAAGTGACGTAAACTCTTTGACCCCCCATTTTTTTTATTTTCAAAGTATGTGCACTGCCCCATTTTCCTCCATCTCTCTCCTTCAACTGTCTTCACTTTTCTTCTAGCCAGTGAACTACTCTGTAGTTCCCAGAAAGCACCATGCTCCACTTTTTGTTTTTGCATCTACTATCCGCATTGCCAGAAATGCTCTCCGTACCCTTTCTGCTCCTCAGCCACTTAGCTAATGCCTACTTACGATCTGTGTCTCAAATTAGACATCATTCACCCAGGAAAGCATCCCTGTGCCCTGATATTGGCTGACTGTACCTCCTACATATCCCCACTGCAGTATTCCCTGTACTAAAAGTCCATCTCCTCCCTCTTCTGAAAACTCCTATGAACTTGGCATGGCTAAGCACTCAAAAAAATACAGGTAGAGGAAAGAAAAAGACGGTAAGAAAAAGAAAGAGAGTGGGGAAGAAAGCGCAAGGAGCAAGGAAGGGAACGGTAGCCAAGGGAAAGGAAAACTGACCTTTTCTCTTCACAGGGTTGTTATAAGGACCAAATGAGACAATGTCTACGAAAACACTACAAAAACTCTACGCCTCAGGATAGTTATTAAATGAGATGTTTTCTGTTCTCTAGGAATTTGGAAATTTCTCCTGAGACTCAAAGCTGAAGACAAGGGATGACCTAACTGACCATGAATCACTCATTCAAATATATATCTACACTAAATCTACATCTACTCTCTTTCCTGTGAAGCACTATTCAACACCTGGGACGCATATGTGAACCAAGCAAAGACCACAGCCCTTGTAGAGCTTCCGTTCATAAGAAGAAGACAGACCATAAAAATAAACATGGCAAATTGGAAAACTGCCTAACATATTAAACAGGATAAGCGTGTTAAGAAAAAATAAAAGAAAATGAGAGTAGCATTAAGACTAATAGGAGTGACCAGGTCTGTGGGTTTATAATTTTAAAGGGATGATAAGAGAGGGGATTTTTAAAGGGATCTTCATTGGCAAGATGGCCTCTGAGAAAAAAACCTGATGAATAAAAGAATTAACCTATGGATAACTGGAGGGAAGATCACCCCAGGCAGAGAAAACAGCTCATGCAAAGGTCCTAAGGAGGCTACTTGCCTGTCATGATTGAAGAACAGCGAGGAGGTGGCTAGGACTGGATCACGGGGCTGAAGGCTTATAGAAGTAGGAGATGAAGTGAAAGGGGCAAGGGGAAGGGGCCAATCATGTAATGGTTTGCAAGCCATTGTAAAAATGTTGTATTTTACTGTGAAATAGAGAACCACTGCAGGGCTTAGAACAGAGCAGGATCACTATCTGACTTATATTTTAAAAGGGCCACTCTGACTGCTATACTGAAAGTAGGTCCCGGAGGGGCAAGAGCAGATGCAGGTAGCCAGAGGAGGCCACTGCAGGAATTCAGGTAAAAGATGGCAGTGCCTTGGACCAAAGTGACATCAGTAGTGGTGGTAAGAAGGGTTAGATTCTAAATATATTTGGAGGTTGGAGCTAACAAGATTTCCTGTTCTAGGAATAAAGACACAGACCTACTGGAGAATGGACTTGAGGATATGGGGAGGGGGAAGGGTAAGCTGTGACAAAGTGAGAGAGAGGCATGGACATGTATACACTACCAAACGTAAAATAGATAGCTAGTGGGAAGCAGCCGCATAGCACAGGGAGATCAGCTCGGTGCTTTGTGACCGCCTGGAGGGGTGGGATAGGGAGGTTGGGAGGGAGGGAGACACAAGAGGGAAGAGATATGGGAACATATGTATATGTATAACTGATTCACTTTGTTATAAAGCAGAAACTAACACACCATTGTAAAGCAACTATACTCCAATAAAGGTGTAAAAAAAAATAAAATAAATTTTAAAAATTTAAAAATTAAAAAAAAAAAAGATTTCCTGTTCTTCTCAGAGTCTTTGATGCTGCTGAAAGCGAAAGACCTGAAACATCTTGAAAGGACTCTGCCCAAGAAGGCTACCTGGCAGACTGCAGAGGCACCTAGCTAGAGGACAAGAGGTCAGTCTTAAAATGGCACCTAGAGTGTATTCCCAAAGGGGACTCTTCAAAGAACCCATGGGCCCCTGTATGAGAGTGACAGCATGAGACTCTTGAAGTGACAGGGGGTATCCAGCAGCCAAGAGAATCTATATCCACAGGACAGGTCAATTAAAAGGCATGTGCCCCTCTCCTATCATCCCTTCTTTCAGCTCCGCAGAAGTCAGAAGCAGATGAAGGAATGGTGAAAGAGAAATGGATAAATAATGTGCAGCAACTGTAGAAGAAAACTCAATTTCTGGTCTGCAGACTTGTGGATCAGCCCTGAATTGGGAGGCAGTCTTGTAGGACTGAGCCCTTAACCTGTGGAATCTGATGCTATCTCCAGGTAGTGTCAGAATTGAGTTGAATCGAGTTGAATTCTCCAACACCCTGCTGGTGTCTGAAAATTTTTTTTGGTGTTGGGGAACCCCTCTCCCCACATTGAAATTGGTCTTAGAACCCACTTAATGGTATTCTGTTGTAGTAGCCTGAGCTGACTAAGGCAGGCATCAACCAGAGGCATCTATGTAGAGAATGTGACTTACTAGCTGTGTGACGATGGGTAAATTATTTCTCTATTCCAAACTTTTCTCACTTGTAAACTAGGAATAGCAATAGTACCCACTGGATAGGTTAAAAAAAATTAGTACATGAAAATGCTTAGTAGTAATTATTATGGCTCATGGTAATTATTGAGTATGTGTTGTTATTGGTCTTAATATATATGTATAATCTCTTACTGTGCCTAATATAAATTAAACTTCATCAGAGGTATAGATGTATAGGAAAAAACATAGTGTATGCTTCAGGCACCCACTAGTAGTCTTGGAATGTATCCCATATGGATAAGGGGGAACTACTAGATATATGAGAAATATATATTTGGTCATCTAAATACCAAATATATATTTCTTATAAATCACAATACTGGAACCATAGACTGGGTGGTTTATGAACAACAGAAATTTATTTCTCACAGTTCTGAAAGCTGGAAGCCCAAGATCAAGGCACTGGCAGATTCAGTGTCTGGTGAAGGCCCAATTCCTGGTTTGTAGATGACCATCTTCTGGCTGTGCCCTCACATGGCAGAGGGGACAAGGGAGTTCTCTGGGATCTCTTTTATAAGGGCACTAATCTGATTCATGAGGACTCCACCCTCATGACCTAATCACCTCTCAAAGGCGCCACCTCCAAATACAGGTGGAGGTGAGGAACATTTTCATTCTACAGCAACACCCCCAGTATATTTGTTTGGCTCAAACAGCGTTTTTTGCCTGTTTGTTTTCATCTGAACGACTTTAAACTGGGTACGACTTTTCAGGTCAGCACAGTCTCACCATTCCTAACTGCCTCACATGGCTGCCCACTTAATTAATTTACATTACCTACCTAGTTCATAGAGACTTTGGGGTCTGCAACTCCGGCCAATCAACCTAATCTCATTCCTGTCCCTGACCCTCATCTGCTACCCATCTGCCTATACTCATCCTTCTCAATCTGCCACATTCTCCATAGCCTCTCTTCTAGATCAACTACCATACTCAAATCTAGCTCAAGACCTAGCTTGAAGCCTTCCCAGACTACAGTAAACAACAACTTTTCATATCCTTCGCATTCCAACAGCACTTGCTAGTTGTGGATTATCCTCTTGCTCAGTTGCTTCATTAAGGTATACCTTATCTCCCCCTCCTCCCAAACAGAGTGTAAGTGTAGTGTGATTGCTTTTTTTGATGTGTCAGCTTTGCTGGGCTACAGCCCCCAGTTATTCAATCAAATGCTAATCTACGTGTTGCTGTAAAGGGATTTTGCAGATGTTTTCGGTGTCCCTAATCAACTGAGTTTAAGTAAAGTATGCTGGATAATCTAGATGGGCCTGATTGGGAGGCCTTAAAATAAGAGTTAAAGATACAGAGAGAGAGAGAGTGATTGATTCTGCCTGTGGACAACAGCTCTGGCCTACGCCCACTGAGTACCATCCTGACCGTATTCTTCCCTTCCTGCCCTACAGATTTTGAACTTGCTTAAGCCAACCCTCACAATCATGTCGGCCAATTCTTTGTTTTACACATGTACATAAACACACATACACACACACACACACACACCCATCCTACCAATTCTATTTCTCTGGTTGAACACTGACTGATACACACAGTAAGTGGAAAGAATCATCTCTTCTTTTTTAAACTCCCCCCATACGTAACATACAAACGCACATACACATAAACTCACATTTGGGAACCTAGTTGATACCACTGAATAAACCTTAAGACATTAAAATTGAGACAAAGTATCATATGCACAGAGAAATACACAGAATAAACTGGATAAACAAAAGCTGAGTCATCGAAAAAATTTTAAGAGTAAGCCAGTAAATCGCGGACCCTGTGGAAAGAAAAATTTTTGAAATGAAGTCACTAAGTTTTTAAAATAGGCTGGTAGTGATAACAGTAGAGAACAAAATGAGAAAACTGCTTCTGAAACAGTGGCAGTACAAGTAAACAGTGAACCATATCTATATCCACATATTTATTTGAACAGAATTCCAAATAATTAAAATGCAACAAAACACGTATTTTATTTAAACACGTCTAGGTTCCCAGTTTTTTAGTTCATTCTACCAAGCTGTCATTGTGATGGCATTAACTGATGTTTACTGTTTTAATATTAAAGTTTTCTCACTAACAGTATTAGATATAAATGACTTTGATTTGTGATTTTCCCCCCAACACTGTGCTTTTAGAATGCATGACATGATTATGTATGAAGTGGGAACTGAAAATTCCCTTAATATCCATAAGCATGTATTTATGCAGTCTTTAAAGTTTAGAATTATGTAGAGGTTGCCTAAGCACTAAATTCAAACATTCAAATATAAGTGATTACATATATATGGTAATGGTCCTCAAAATGAAGGAATTGCAAGGAGCAGGGAAAGTAACAGTGAGTACAGAAGTTCAAGGTTACAACTTTCTGGATATCGCACCATCTACAGAGCACGGACATTTTTTAAATATTCTAAACCTTACAGTTGGCTCTGCAATGACTCAGAATTGGCACACACTGTCACTAAAACCAAAGGATACGCTTTTGGTTTGAAAACTGGTTTCTTGTGTCAGTTAAAATTCAGAAACACATTTGCTACTCCATGCCAACATCATTCTACAGCACCACTATTATTTAAAATTATTTTAATCAAATGAAACTATGTATATCAAGCTTAACTTTTTACCAAGTTATAAACCCTGAATGCAAGATGTTGTAGAATAGAAATATTGATATTCCACCAGGGTAAGTAGAAGAAGCAGTCTTTTATTTTATTATTTTAGGAGCTAGAGAAAGAACTCCTGCCCCCCAAATATTAAATTTTGGTTGAAATTCAATTTAGTAAACATATATGAAGTGTCTACTATTTACCAGGTGCTGAGCTGACAAATGTGAATAAAACATAGTTGTTGCCCTCAAGACGATCACTGTGTAATGCAAACAACAGCTATGAAACAATGTGGTAAGTATAATAATAGAGATCTATACAGAGCATTATAGGACCAGAAAAGAGTGTCTCCTAACCTCCTGGAAAGGACAGGAGTATCAGGGGTGACTTCCTAACGTGGTTATCCCTGAGCTGAGTCTCGAAAGATGAACTGAGATAACCAAGCAGAAAGGAGGGAGGAGAGCCTACAAAGGGGACCTCCTGAGTACAGCAAAGAGCAGAGCCAGCATGCTGGATTTAGGTTACTACAGATAATTCAGGGTTGTCGGAGCCTAAGGAGTGAGACCAGAAGGGACAAAGGGTAATAAATACAATAAATACCAATACACTGATTTAAATCCATACCAAACTATACATATGATGGATAACAAAGACTTTGTTGATTAAATAGATGGACTTGGCATCTGAGAGGGTGGAGAAAGGGAAAACCGATACCAAAAAGAAACTTAAGACATTAAAGACAAACATTGCTCCTTTGTAATTTTGGTTAGGCAGATCCTAAGCAGTTGTAGAGACAGATAAACAACTTCCCCACTAACATCAAAAAACACCATCCACAGATGGTTAAGCTTGCCTACAACATAAACAACTAAGCCACAAACACACTCAGACAATCTCAAAAATATCACCAATGTTATGATTAATCAAAACATTATTTTGACGGCTGTATTCATTCTCATTACAGAAAAAATGTCCAAGGTGTATAACATCTCATAAGCTCTTAAGTCTTTATAATGACACACATCTCTCTAGAAATTAGATTCCCTAATTGTTTTCCATGTAAACAAACAAACTAAAACAATGACAATGCACCTAACAAGTAATGCTTTCCTCCAAGAGACCTTAACTGTTACATTATGTCTAGTAGTCTGGGAATTAGCCCTGGCAGGACACAATGACCTGACAGTCTTTACAAAAGATTCCACTGGAGATCAAAACTATGCCTAATAACTAAAAATGTGTGATACTTTTGCTCTTACCATCTAACTATCTTCTAGATAAGTGGGTTTTGGATAGGTATGCAATTATCATATGGAAAATATGCAATATAAGTGAGCACTATAGCCTGATATTACAGTTAAGAGGAAGAGACCTTGGGATTCAACCAGATCCTGGATTAAAAACTGTTTTCTGTCTCTAATAGCCCTGTGACCTAAGGAGATGTACTGAACTTCCCTAAACCTGGAGGATAATGAAAAAGATGCATTTCACAAGGCCCTTCAAAAGTCCCTGCAGGATGAAGCCCCCGTCGCCCCTGGGTGACCAAACAATAACGCATCCTATTGCACCTTTGAGTTCATTCTCCCCATTCCCTTTAACAACCCCTCTCCTGAACTCTGGCTCCCTGAGATGAAAATGCCTAAATAAAAGACCCCCACCCAACTTCTGTAGCAGGCTCTGCTCTCGGGGTAACCCAGGACAGTACCCTAAGGTAACTGAAGCTTAAGGACCTTAACTGCAAAGTCAGAAATTTCCGGTTTCTCATCAAACCAGACAGTTCCCCAAGGAAACTAGGTCCTTCTTCAGCTGGCTGGAAGGGAACGTGCACTTCTGGATTAGAGGCTTCTTACGCCTTTCAGGACATTTGGTTTCCTCCAGATATTCCCTAGGGGCCAGGAAGAACCTCTTCCAGCTGTATCACACTGCATTCTCTTCCCAAGCCCCTCCCCACGAGGGGTGTGTGGAAAACACGCAGCCTCTCCCATGCATGTGCACCCCTGGCAACTCGAGACCCGTGCGGTCTGGAGTTGGAGGGCACGCACTCCTTTCCCTCCTCCCGACTGCACACAGCTGTGATCATGATCGGTTCCGTAATGCACTTTTCGATTGGCTTTTCCTTCTTCCTGATTTCTCACCTCCCAGTCCCCCACTCCTCACCTCCCAGTCCCCCAGTCCCCAGTCCCCCACCCAGTCAAGCCCCTCTTCAGCCTCTTTAATGGAGATCTAGGCTAAGGAAATGTCTGTCAGCAAATTAGAGTACAGCAAACATACCTTGGGAGCAAGTTGTGGCCTCAGGCTGTCCCAGGGGGCTGTCCTGTTGGTTGGTTGGAGCCCTAAATGGACAGACCCATGAAGTGTCATTATCTCTTTAAAACATATAGCAAAAGGCCACATATAGCAAAAACCACACTTCCATTTCAAGCACATCGTGGGTACCATACTCAAACAGTTTATAATTGAATTATATCAGCTGGATTTATATTGAAGGCCTCCAGTCTTCAGCTATGTCAGAGGCAATCTGTTGACCAAAGTAAAAAAAGTCTCATCATAAGTGGCATTAGTTTGGAAGACATCAGCCTCAGTGAGGTGTTATTCCTCCCACCAATCACCAATCAAACCCCTACCCGGGGACCTGTGTTTAAAAGGAGGAAACAAGAAACATAAAATTTAAAAAGAAATGGTACCAATGTCATTCCATAGATAGTATAGTGTGTATATAGTTTCATATATTTATAATTATTCACATCAAAAATGTATAAAGGACTAATAAAATTGTTAATTAAACAAGTTAGACAATAGAGTGGAACAGTAATATTGAAGTTTAAATACAGAAAAAGTACAAAAAGGGATATAGTTTAGCAGGTAGTGGGTTCTATGTTATCCCTCTGAACCATTCATTGAAGGCCACTAGGGAAGAGTAATCTTGCTGTATAACCAACGAGAGTTGAATTAGTTTACACTCCTCAGAACAGAGATCTGTGGCCTGAGAAGGAAAAGTAGAAGAGGCAGGCGCTGATAAGAAACAAAAAAGGTGGGAAACATTAGGGGCTCTGCACACCAAGAAGGGAGTGCCACATTTCAGAGCCAAATAGAGCTGCATTGCTTATACACTACTTGGGTCAACAATTGTAGAGGGAACACATTTCCATTAATATGACTGCAATGAAGTAGGGGGAACTTGCTAAACTAGCACTGATTTGAATTCTGTGATTTGCCAGGCATTGTGCCAAGTGATTTATGCTGCCTGCTCATTTAACTGTTCAGAACATTCCTATAAATATTATAAGCCCATTTTGCAGATGAGAAAGCTGAAGCATGGGTTTTATGCACCTTTCCCCAAGACCAAACAATCAGTAAGTGGTAGAGCCAGACATGCCTCTCTGACTGCAGGGTCACTGTTCTTTTTCACTACCCAAGGCTGCCCATCTTTCTTTTTGTTTGAGTCAGCATAAATTATTGCCAAACTTTTAATCTACAGTTTTCATTTCCGGAGAAGTAAAGAGTTTTCTCTACAAGATGCCAGAAGTGTTATTTGTAGCATCTAGCTAGCTTAGGAACAAGAAGAACAATTCCTGTAGGTTCCAATATTGACCCCTATGTTTAGAAATGTAGGCTGTGTTTCTGAATTGCATTGAATTGAACTGAATTACATAGAAATTGACTAGAATAGGCCTAATTTACTGACTTTTGAATGTAAGGAATTTGGAATTAAATAATTAAAATTTTTAGTTTTGTAAATTAAAGAAACTCTTTGAAGTGGAATGAATAGCCAGGCCTGATATCTTTCCTTGAAAAGAGAAAAAGCAAACACAGAAAAGAGAAGCGCCATTTCCAGACAGAGACTGAAGGCAAGGAAGTTTAACTGCCAGGTCTTCAGTGATTCTTTCTGACTCTAAGACCACTCTCCAGAGGATGATCTGGAGGGCTCTGCGCAAATCTCTTTGGAGACAGCTCTGCATCTTCCTGCCCACCTTCTTACCTTTCTAAAAATGTCTCAGCTTCTCTTTGAAATATTTGTGACATCAAAATGCAATTGTCTTTTCTCTTGCCTTTTCTCTGAACAGCAGTCCATAATTACTCCCTCTACCACCACCCATAAACCCCTAGAATGTGTGCATGTATAATATATCATGCATGTGTTCAACAAAAAATGGGTTTTTTTCTGCATAGAGAAAGGCTTGGAAATCTGACAAAGTCTTCAAGTTTCTATAACAGAATTTTAAGCACAGTATCTTTTTTTCTGCATTTAACATTGACCCCAGGCATCTTCTGTGGCTTTAAAGTCTACAAAATTATTATTCAATTTACATTCTTAGGGTTGCATGAATGCCAGTTCCTTGCAGGCATTGTGGTTGGCTTGTCCTGGGATACTCGAGTTGCCTTATCCCCATTTCTTTTGCAAACTTAGTCAAGATTTTAAAGGTCATTTTTACTAGCCTTTGGGATGTCATGTTTCATGGAATGCCTCATCCATGGTCTGGAGCTCTAAACAGTATGCACAGTCACCTGCATCATTGACAGAAGCTGCTTTACTTAAGGTGTTGCACCACTTGGGAAAGCTCCAGAAAGAGGAGAATTTATCACAATAGTAATATAGTATGAAGTTATCTGCAAAGAAATATATTACCAGATAAATACCCAACATGGATATCAGGGTGGATTAGCCCTGCATGCCATTTAAAGAAAGAAAACTACTTTGTAATAGGAAAATTATTTTTATATCTCTGATCTCACCTGCTGCATTTCTCTTCCATTCTGCTGATGATTTTATACACTTTTATGAAGAGCAATTCCAGACTTCATTATTGTTCCAAGTGCTGACATTCTTGTAGAAAATGAAAAACTGCCATAACCTTCCCTCCTGCTCTTAAAGTCCTCGAAGAGGTGGATCAGACCAGAGAATCTTCTGACTTAGGGTAAATTTTTTATTCTTTACATAAATCCCCCAGGCAGGAATAAGGAAGAAGTATTTCAAACCAATTCCAAATATTTCACTTGGAATCGCTCCCTGAGAAGAATGGAGCCACTGCCAATTAGCATATCTGTAGATGTTCTGAACAAACCCAGTAATATTTTCATTAATGAGTTGACAGAACAGAGCCCCCAGCTGTCACCTGGGTACATACCCCAACAGAAGAAGTAAAACGTTAAATAAAATAAAGAAGGTCAAATGATTATTATTTCTTAAAATGCCTTTGTAAGGCATGGGGAGGCAGGGTCCACAGTCCAACTGGTCTACCTCAGCTCTCTCATTTTACAGGTGAAGAAACTGAGGCCTGACGAAGTTAGCAGAGCTTTACAAGGCCATGTGGCTACTTAGTGACAGAGCCAGCACTGATGCCCAAGTAAGTATCTTGACCACTGATCTAGTGTTCTTCTCACACTGATAAAAATAATCTCTAATGTGCTACTTAACTATTTTCATAGCTTAGAGAGATAACATAGCAATTTGTTTTGTTTTTCTCAAAAGCTTAATTATACCTAGTAATCACAGATCATTGTTCTTTCAGATGTCCACTGAAACAACTGTAACATCACTAAAATATAAATGTTGGTCCCATTTCCTCTTTTTCATTTTTATCCAAAATATGTCATTGGGATGGTTTTCCACTCATCTGATTCAGGGTGCTTTTAGTGCCTTTTACCCTAGGTAGTTGTAAAATGGTCCTCTATCTGGAGTTGCCCAGGGCACACTGAGTGGCCATAACTCTCTACTTCCAGAATGCCTGAGACAAGAGGGGGAAACAAACAAACCACAGTGTTCACCTGACTCTCTCAGGTACCCTCAAAAAAGTACCAGCTTTAAACTCTGGTACTCCTAGGACATCTGAAACTTGGGTTGAGATTAAAATAAGCCAATAACCAGGGGTGGTCTTTCTGAGCCTCTTACATGTGCCAGGGAGCTAGGTAGGAGCTGGTGAGATACAATGTCCGAGGTACAAATTTACCCATATTACAAAGAAACACTGATTTGGGCCCCAGGTTTAAAAGCTAAGGGGGTTTTCTCAGGGAGTGTCTTAGCTCAGCCAGCTACAACAAAAATATCATGGGCTGTATGGCTTTATAAACAACAGAAATTTAGTTCTGGAGGCTGGAAGTCCAAGGTCAGCTGCCAGCATGGTCAGGTTCTGGTGAGACTCTCTTCTGGGTTGCAGGCTGCCGACTTCTTATATCCTCACATAGTAGACAGCAAAGGGCGGAAGCAAGCTCTCTCTCATCACACTTATAAAGGCACTAATCCCATTCATAAGGGGTCCACCCTCATGATCTCATCTAATCCTGATACCTGCCAAAGACTTCACCTCCTAATAATATCACTGGGGGTGGGGATAGAGTTCCAATATATGAATTTGGGAAGTGGGGGTACACAAACATTCAGTCCATAAGAGGGAATGTTCACTCAGTTATGCATAATACAATATGAAATTTAAGATACTTCAAAGAACTTCACCTTATTAGTCACTTGAGTTCTTTGGGGAAAAAGGGAAATCTCAGGAATTAAATCATCACTCTTAAGGAAAAGAATGCACTATTTAGTATTTCTTTGGGTTTCATTAAATTTCTGTTTATGCTCTGCACTTCAGTTTTAAAACATGGCCAGATACATCCTTATTAACCACTTCAATCTTGTGGCTAATATTCAGATGTTTCCCATCATCTGCTCCAATTTTAAATGCTCTTACTTGTCCATGTCAACATAGACGGAACTCTTTATCAAAAGAAGTTTTCCTTTCTTTTTTTAAATACATTTGTACCTCTAGGACAGAAGCTAACATATTTTGTGGATATCATGGAAAAATAATAAAATTAAAATACGATATGGCTATTACCAAAACCTAGAGAAGGGAAATAACGTTGCACACAATTTCAACCATTTGATCATGACGTATTTTTAGATTAAAAAAATTATATCTGTGAACTCCAATAGTTTCCAAATTACCCTTTGATGACAGACTTCAGAGATAGAATCAATTGGGTTTTAGCAGCAGTAGGTACCAAGATACTGTGTTAATAGGAACAGTAAAGTGGTCCCTTCTTTTAACAACATCCTCTCCTTTTAACTTAATGCCAAATAAACACAACTCCTGGAACGAAGATTTAATAGGGGGGAAAAAGGGAAAATTTCTCAACAAATAATAGCAGCAGCACTTAAAGCACATGAGGAATTAAGATACATCTCTGCCACCAGATTAGTAATGAATAAATAGAGCCCACTAATTTTTACTGTGCTTGCAGTAAAACAGACCACACAGGCCTTCTCTTCTGGAATCTGTAAGTAGTGCTTTAAAATCCTTACATGGCTTTAGCACCTGTAATGACTTAGGATGTTCAGGGATGTCTAAAGGAAAAGGTACTCAGCATTTTCTTACACACACAGTTAAAAATAATTTCCTGACTGTTAGCTACTCTGACTCAGAGGACAGCTTCAGGCCCAAACATCAGGGGTATTATTTTCTAGTCACCTATTATCTACATTAGCCTTTTTTTAATGTGACTCATCAATTACCCGTATATAAATTCATCCTCCAGCCCTAATGATTGATATAAATGTTCCCTGTCCATGATAACATAATTTACAGTACTAACTCCTTTCATCTACAATTCTGCATAGGTTTTTGACTTGTACTAAGATCCCACATCACTTTAATTTTTCATATGGAATTCATTTCAAGAGCTGCACCCCGGGAACCCCTCACATGACATCTCATTTTCAGGACAATCTGTAAACACTATGACAATCTGTAAGCCAGCCTGATAGGAGGCTATGTTTACAGAGACCCCAAGGACCCACTGCTGCTGAAGGGAGAATCACTCCTACTGTGTTGCTGCTCCCCACATTCATGAGAGTTCCTGCTAACGGCTGTGTTCTGACTGATGCTGGCACAGAAAGAACTCAGATACAGCAGAAATCACTCAGGCAGAGGCTTGGATAGCTGTACAGCCTTTAGTTCTCTGGGAGCAAGGCAGGGTTCAGAATGTTTATACAGAGGCAGAAACATCCCACATTCCCCCTTTCCAACCCCAAAATTCCCACTGTCATTGTACTATCCAGATGTGCCCTGAGTTATGATGGAAATTTGACAGTAAAAGTTTTCAGGAAAGCCCCATGGATTCTGTGCATGTGCCACCCTTTATTTCCTATAGCTCAACTCTAAACCTGCTAGTTTTAAAAAAACAGACATGTCTTTAAAGATTATGATTTGGACCTGGAACATGTGTCATGGTAAAACTCACTGAGAACACTTGGAAGCATGGGTATATGACATATTCAACTGGGCATGAAACAGTTAAACAGTAAAAGCCTGTCGAGGCAGCCAGTGAACAGCTTTTAACCAAGGGCTGCTGATGTCATGGGGGGGGGGGGTCCTTGAGAGCAAAACACAGGAAGTAACAATAAAGTAAATGACTTCTGAGTAGTGGGGGAGACTTTTTTTTAACTAGTGCTCAGCTTGAAGTTTGTTCTATTTCCCACCCTTAAATCTGAGAGAATCTTCAAAACCTTTCCATTACCACGGCAAAGAAAAGGCATTTATTTCCAGGCAGCTACAGAATAACTAAACAAGCACCAAATGAGAGGCTAATCATATGTCCAGCATTAACATGAATCCATATAGTAGGAAATGTGAAGCAAATAACTAAAGCCATGAAAATCAGTAGATAAGGAGTTGGCACTTCAAATGCTAAACTTTGTAGTAGAGGGACTAAGAATTCTCCATAATTCATATATCAGTCCTGACACAAATAAGTGACCAAGCCTACATGGGCCACTGTAAGATGGAATGCATCAGCATGGGCCATGGATCAACGTGATACCAGGTGATAACAGAAAAAGCAAGTGGCCAGACTTGAACCAGGCAGTTTGAAACAGACCACTTTTGAAACAGACCACTTGTCATGTGTATTATCCTCAGATTTGGGTTTGTCTAATGTTTCCCTGTGATCAAATTCAGATTATGCATTTTTTGCAAGATATCAAAGTCCATCGTGACAATGTAAGTGACATTTTCTTCTTCTCACAGTATCACAACAGGAGGCGCCTGGCCCTGATTAAGGCAGTGGAGGCCAGGTTTCTCCACTGATATGTTAAGAGGCCCCGCTGACTTCCTCCACTCGTTTTCAGTTCAACAGCAACTCCATCACATTGTCAAAGGCACAAAGAATATTTAGTTATAAATACTTCCCCTATATCCAAACAGGAAATAAGCTGAAATCGTCATTTATACTTTGATTGAAAGTCATCCGTGCCGCATACTCTTTTACCTGTATAGTTGTACTTAAATTTTTTAAATTGGTAGTAGAGAATTGAAAAACTTTGCCTCGTGTCAGGGAAATTTCTGGCATCAAAAATCACGTAGAAGAGACCTTAGAGGGGAGGAAGGCTTTTTTTGTCTCAAAGTCTTATTAAATGTCTGGCCGACTCTAAACATAATATTTTAGGGTCCTAAATATCAGGTTTTCTGTGATAAAGAATGGTGGTATTACTATGATCTCACTTGCCCATTCCTTAATTCATTCTTTATTTCTTAGTTCTGTCTTTCTATCTTGCTTTCCTTTCTGTCCTTATATTCCCTTCATTCCTTCCTTCTGTGGATAATCATATAAGCTACTTTTTGTCTTCCTGTGCCCTAAGTACTGATGGCTAGACGCCAGAAAGCACAGATAGATATTTCTCAAAATTCAGTGCCCTCTCTTTCTCCTGTCCCACTGCCCTTGACCTGGACATATACCTCTCCTTAGGTGCTAGATGATTGGAAACACACGCTCATCATCTAAACACACACATCCATCTAATTCTTTCTTTCATTATTTACCTAAATTATCATAGTCGGATTGATAAGTGTGGTTTTCTGTTGTAGTTTGGAAGATTCTGGTGTGACTGGATGTCCACTGCCAATTAGAAGGCTTCCAGAGAATAAGCTGAAAGTCTCTTCATTGTTTGTCACGGGACAAAGCCTATTAACTTTCCCTGACTTCCCTTTACTCAGCCAACTCTGTGCAGTTCATAATATTCCAGACAACTTGTGGTGGGGGTTACATGAAACAAAATAAGTGAAGGCACACTACCAACTGTAATAAAGCTGAACAAATATAAATTACCGCTTTCAAAAAAAAAAATTACCGCTTTCATTACTCTTTTAGACAAAAGATTATCCTTTGAATTTGCTCAAGGCACCCGTCTGATACGTGTGCTTATGCACTGGTTCTGAAGATACCAATTAGAAGAAAGAGACATAGTCTCTCAACTGGAATGATAAAACTCCAAGACAGAAAAGTACATTAGATTTCCCCTAGGTATATCCTGGGAGTCCTACACCTAAAAATGAAGATTTGGTGGGCTCAGTGATCTATTCAAAGGAGAAGAGGAAGAAGGAAAGGATGAAGATCATTTTCTACATCTATCTTTTACATCTATTTGTCTATCTATCTATCTGTGAGAAATGAAGAGAGAAAGTGCAAGAGAGGAAAAGAGAAAGAGGGAGATTAAAAGAGAGAAAGAGTGCACATCTTGGCTTCACTTATTAAATCTCTCTCTAAAATAAAAAAGAGGAGGAACACCATGAAACAGAATATCCCCGGGCCTGGCAGGTCTGACTAAATACTCTGAGGACGTCTCACTAGTGGACCTGATTCTAATGCTACTTCTAAAGGATACCTGATGACCAGTGTCTACTGATGAACATTAATCGTTAAGTTGCTTTTCCTTCCCAAAACAAAGAGTCAAATGCATTGCCTGTGCTGTGGTTTCCTTAATGCCACTATTGTGCAGGGATTCACTCAGCAAGCTAGGGGAATAGCATGTGGATATTGAATACAAAGAGACAGTAGTTTCCAAATGCAGCCTCCAAAAGACAAGATCGTCCCTGCACCCTGCATGGGATGGAATGAAACTGTGTCTTGTCCAAAATTAATAAAGCCTGACCTGCGGGTCCTTAGAACAGAAAAAGATTTCCTATGACGGTGACATCTGGATTCTCTCCTTGCTTCTGCTACTACCGCTGTTTTTACCACCATTTTCTGTATTCCCATTTCTTTGCTGCAACTGTCAAAAGTTAAGTTTGAAAATATTTTATCCAGCCCTCTTGCACTAAATTCAGGTGAGAGGGAAATTTAGGATTTCTCAAGCGGATATATTTTAAAAGGGTTTAAAGGTCCCACCATTTCTTCCAGAAATTTTAATAAGCATATAGAAATAACCAGCTGGCTAATCCTGGGAATATCCCTTCTCCCTGTTCATTTTCTAGAAAGATCATGCGGTCAGGAAATATAAAGCTTTCAACACACTGACCACAGCTAGGATTATAGCCTCATATGGCAGAGCTTTTTTCCCACTGTCTTTTTCTGGGTGTTGGCACTATCCAGCCGTTCTTTCACGCGTGTCGAAGTCACCTTCACCCTTCACTCACCGGGGAGAACTTCAAGATTGACTGCACTAATGAGGGAGTCTGGAATTGAGACATTACATGTAAATCCATCAGTTTGATTAAACTTAGCATGCACACTGTGTATGCTCGGTATTTTCAAAGAGCCTGGCTATTAAATGGCTTCATATTTTTATACCTTTTGGCACCCTCATAAAAGGACTCAAGGAAACAGAATTTTTCCTCCACTGCTACAGATGGACTAAGGCAAATCTATGCTAAGAAGCTATAAAATAATTTGAAACGTCTCAGGTTCATTGGTAAATCAAGTCAGTAGCTCTGCAGGATATTTTTACATGTATAAAAATGCATATATTAGTAAAGTTATAAGTGTATATAAAAGCATATATATGGTTCAAAACCTGTTAAGTTGCAAATAAAGTAAAACCTCATTAATTCAGACTCACTTAAATCAGAATTTCTGACCTGACAAAGGTCTGGCTGAGCAGAAGTTTTCTTTACCATATCAATGGAGAAAAGACTTGCTGAACAATTGGCCAGTGTAAATACAGATTACAGGGAGAGTACATAAACTGCTTAAGAGAATATACTGTCTTTAGTATTCTTGAGCACTTGAGGAGCACTTATTTACATACAAATAACTGAGAGTATGCTTACAAAGCAATCTTATTATTAACCAGAGTACTCTTAAGAATTTCTGAAAGGATTCTTTAATTATTTCAAGTATGCTTCTTCTGTATACTTGAAAGAGGTAAAGCTGCATCCTTTTAAAATATTCTATAGTTCCAACTTCTCACAAATATATACACCTTTTTGTCCAGTTGATATAAATTAGTATGTGTTAAAATATGTATCATGCTATTATACAATAAAACACTACCATTGTCATTTTTGCACATCAAGTTCTGTAACAAAACTTAGTACAGTATTTGTGAATTTCTGTGGTTCCTGTAGATACAGCCTCCTGTTAAGTATGGCAGTATGGAATGACAGAAAGAGCATGGACCTTATCTGCTCTCCGACTACCCGCAAGTTGACATTGAGTCTCAACCTGAGCCTAGGTTTCTCATCCGATAAAATCAAGAGAGGTGCTTTTGCACCCACTTTACATCTCCAACTTGTTGCGAGGACCAAATTACATGATGTTACTTAAGTCAATGAAAATACTTCATGAAGTGGAATGCAAATGTTACAACTATTTTATCTATATAATGGATACTTTGATTTAGAAGGAAATGTTGATGAGGCATACCATATTAAGATATGCAGATATAAACTTCAAATTCATTATTACCTGAAAAATATACTGTGTCCTAGCTTGGGGTGGAACTAGAGTAAAAGAAATGGAAACAATCTATAAATATCAATACATACTCATTCTATTTACCATCTAAAGTGCATCATTAGGAGTTGAAACCACCAGGAATTTTAGCAATCTGTCGAAAACTTTTAGATTTTAAAAATCTGAGCTACGTTGTGTAGGTAAGGGTTAAACAAAAATTTCACAAATGTACAGGGTTTAGGAAACACAGGGTGGGTCAATGCAAAGCACAGATAAAACCATGTCCAAACCGAGAGCCCTTACAGCCTTGTGCATCTGCCCTAACCTAGCCAGGAACTAGCACAGTGGCTGGCACAGAGAAGGCACTCAACAATTACCTGTCATACTAAGATGCCTCTTGGCCAACTATCAGATAACCCTAGATAGATCCACAAAGGCAGGGTCAACATACTTGCCTTCCAGGACTAAAGACTGTACATTTCACAGGTAAAAGCCCATGTCTGTCTTGTTACTAATGTGTCCCCAAATTCTGCAATTTAGTAACTGCTCAGCAAGAGTTTGCTGAATGAATAAGAACTACATGTTTCATGTAAGTTGACTAAGACGTGGCCTTTACACTTGGAGTTTATCATATGAGGTGGCCAGGGAGAGACTTTCATAATAGGACAATGGGGAAGTGTCCTGTTATGAAGTTAGTGCTCTGAGAACATAATGCATTGATTTGTTATCTCAGTTGTACCTTAGAATCACCTGAGGATCTTTTGAAGCAATACCAGTGTCTCAGATCAAATAAATCAGAGGATGGGGCTTGGACATCAGTATTTTTTTTAAACTCTCTCTGGGTGATTTTAATGTGCAGCCAAGGTTGAGAACCTTGGGACAAGAAGTTAAAACAAGTAATTATAACAGCAGGTAAAGGAGTTAGGAAAGAAGTGTTTCTCAGATGAGGTGATATTTATGTTGGGTCTGTTTGTCCCTATGATCCATCAAGCCCAGAAAAATGCTAAGATTTCTTCCCCTTCCAAATTTCCAACACAGCGTCTCTTCTCTAGGGAGTATGAAGACCTGCTTCTCCCACACTGCTTCTATAGACTCTTCCAAGTTATAAATCTCAAGGACTGAAAGGGGCATCAGTGAGGCTTCAGAGTCCTAAAGTCACACCTCCCTGGAGGGTAAGATTCAATACCTCAGTCTGGAGCAAGACTGGAATAAAAGGCAGAACAGAGACCTAGTGATTCTCAAATGGATGAATTGGCTAATAGTGTCCACTTTTATTCACTTTGGGAGTTCTTCACATGTGATCATATTAAAGGTGTGTGGTTTCAGATTTAATCATGACTGGCATGATCTGAGAAGTCAAAGCATCATTTTTATCTGCCACAAGTTTCAATCATGTTCACACTGAGTTCTGTTAACTTACACTCACTTTATCTTATGAACCTGACCCTCCAATCCCAACTAAGTTGGAGGAACAATTTTCACCTTCCTTTTGTAACTAATACAAAAAATTGTAATGCCAAGAGAGTATCTGTCGTAAGGGATCTGTCTTTAAAATACTGTACTTCAGTCCCATCGGATCAGAATTTTTTAAGGCCTCTTCTTCAAAACTACTGAAAGGTATGTTAGAAAAACAATTTGACACTTATTTAGAATAAAAACCAAAGTCCTAAGATCTTTTGTAGAGGAAAGAGCACTTTGAAACTAAAGTTCTAATGGCAATCTGCCAGGAGCTGCACGCATGAAACTGGACATGCCAGGAGCTGCAAGCATGAAACTGGACAAGCCATTCTCTAAGCATCTGTAAAATGAAGTGGTCAGGCTGATGTCGTTAAAAGAAACTTTTCCATGTTAACATTTTGTCCTACTTTACATTCAACACATTGACAATAGTTTCCAAATGCATCCAAGGCAAGCAAGAGACAATCCTGAGGTAAGAAAAAGCCAAGCCTCCCCCTAGTGCTTTCAACATTTGTTTAGTGATTTCCACATTAAAAATCCTTTGAGGTTTGATCTCACCACCACCACCTTTGGACAGGGCCTTTTTTTGTCTAAGTATATTAGCACCAAGGCAGTTCTACCCTGACCAAGTTCTGAAGAATCCTGGAAGATTACATCTATATAACTTTTATGAGTATAGGCAGCCCATATGGACTTTATTGGTCCCTAGAAACTTCTTCCTACACAACTACGCTCATTTAAATGAAAGAGCTACAGCTCACGTGCTTTATTTCTCTGTGTAAGGTAGGCTGTATGTGAATAAAAGGAAGGGGCTGCGAGGCAGTAGAAGGCAACATACAAAAGGTACTGTTAAAATTACTGTTTTCTGTCTCATCATACTTATTCAGGGACTATAAAGCAATGAATAAAAAGGATACGTGAGTAGAATGACAGGGTGGGTCAGTTCTAAAGACAGTCATACTTTCAGGCCCACCACCAGTGGATCCAACAGGTGTATTCAATACAACTGCATTTACAGATCTAACAGAGCTGGAAAGAATTTATGACCTCCATTGCCTGTGTAAACAAACAAAAAAAAGGTGCTTCTGGGGGAACATAAACTTTCCCTTCACATCTATATATTTCATAGGCCCTTCTCTCATATTAATGAGATTTTAGATATTACCTATAGGATCTCTAAAACCCTTGCTATATGTATTTTTGTGGCCAGGTACTTATAAAGCCAAAGACTTGTCAAGGAACCAATTGGACAGAAAGGGAACTTAACGTGCATTTGATCAGCATCATGAATTATCTTATTAAACCAACCCAGGGTATGAATGACGGCAGGTCCAAAGGAGAACTAAAATCACCCACATCTTCCCCAAAGCTGAGAAGGGCCACAAAGGACCTAACTGATTATGAGGTTAGAAATTATGTTTTCAAGCTCCCATCTGGAGGCATGTTTGTTTCTTACCGTGTGAGTTTGCTCCTGAGTTCTTCAATGGTCTGTTCTGAAAGGGTGAGACTGACTGAAACAAATGAATCTGTCTTCAGGACTTAAAAAAAAATCATTGAAAACAATGTAGGGATATAAATGTCTGTGCCCACAGCCAAGATAAAAAATGCAAAGTCTGGGCCACCTTGCCTTTAATTTTCTAACTGCTGTTTTGTAAGGCTGTGTCATGCTTCTCAGTTCAAACACGCTTTGGCTCTTTATTATTCATGGACCTTTTTCCCAGTCAGTGGTGTTGAATAATAAAACAGCCCAGGATCAAATGGGCCAATTCTCCACGCCTGACACCAACTGCTACTGTTCGCTGGGCTCTGCCAAGCGTTGCCTCTGATAATGAGTGGGATTTGGTTAAACAGTAAATTAATGAATAATGAAATATCCAGGTTGATCAGTTAGAGAGCACGCTTGCTTTGCCCTGGGCTAAACGCTTGGGGCAGAAATTACTCTCAAAAGGCACTTGCCTGGCTGCTGGTCTGGATAACTATTTTACAGCCTATTGCTTGACAGAATGCTGGGGAGGGGGGAACCAGTGGGGGAGAGGAAAGGAAGAAGGACAGAGTTATTAACAGCAAAAAAAAAAAAAAAATGAGAGAGAGAGAGAGGAAGAATAACCTAGTTATCACCTTGTAGGTTTCTAAACTGCATGTGTGATAACAAAGTCACAAATATGATCTGGAGAAGTCTGAGTTGTAAAATTCCCAACACATGTTTAACATCAAGGAGGAATGATGAATGAAAACAGTCTTCTGTGTGTGCCTGTGCACATATGAGACTAAACGCAGAACGACTGCCCTGCAGACGCATGTTCCTGGGTACGCGTTCGAGTGAGGACATGCAGAGAAGCCATCCAGTGTCTAGCTGACAGGAAAACAATACCCTCATTTGAAGGCTTCATCCTCTGATTCTTAGACATACCCCTTGTACGAATTTTAGAATATTAAAAATAGGACTTTTCCAAAAACCTCCATTAGGAAAAACGTTTCACTGCAACTGAGATTCTATATCTGTGTATGTGCATGTGTGTGTAGTTTGTCACTTTTCAACTTTAACTTCACGCAAGTCTTAAATTGTTATGTAAGTTTATGCATGTATTAGTAATAGGTTTGCCCATTCAAGATCAGATACGTGTCCTTTACAAGAAACAAGCTTTGAATCATCAAAAACCCACAGCAGAGTGCCACAGGGACACCACATACTGAGAAAAACGTGTTATTTCACTCGATATTTGTTTTGGAAATAAATTTCTCTAATTGGTTATCTCTGGAATATCTTATTCTTTCAGAACTTGAGCCCCTTTCAAATGGCCTCAGGATGGGTGGACTTTGAAGTTTTACACAGTGGAAGCTGAAATACTTCTCAATAAATTAACATGTGGTGGGTGTTTGTGTTTTGTCAAGTTGTTTGGGTTTGGTTTGGCTTTAGTTTGTTCTTAGGTGCAAGAGAGAGAAGGGCTTTCACAAAAGTAGGAGGAAAGTGAAGATGTATTCAGGAACCTCATTAACTGTCCTCACAGCTGGAAGTAAACTCAGAAAAGTGCCGGGGAGAGGTGGACATTATCTTCTTCTGGTGCAGAGGTGACAAATGATAGGACTGTAAGAAAAAACTGCCCACAGCCTCATGGAGAAAGGAGCAATATGAATCACCTACAGCTTCAGTGTACACGATTACCACACTCCACTCCTAAGGGCCTACAAAGCAACAAGGCCTAGCGGCTGCTACTCCCCTAGTTTCACCCTGCAGACTAGTATCATAAAGTTTTTACCTCTCCACACCAGTATCCAAACCCCTCCCCCAAGAAAAAATAAAATGCTCTAATTGTCTTTATTACTTTCAGGCACTAGCCACCAAACACAGATGTTCACTATTGAGAATTAAAGGAAGGGTAAAGGTCACAGAGACCCAGATCAGCTTGATCCTTCTTTGGACTATTTGACCCCATTGTCTAGAATGGCCCTTATCTTTGAAGAAGAAAAGAATATTTATATTGCACATAAAAGCAAATGAAATCATTCAGTGGGCCCATTTCGTTGGTAGGGCTCAGGCCTGTGCCGTACCCACCCCTTCGCTAACCCTAACCCTAACCCCTTCTTAAAAACAGCAAAAGGGAAAGTGCGTGAAACAACCCATAAAACGAGTCAACTGTACTTCTGCCTCAAATCTTGGTAGTTTCCTATCTTTAGGAATCTCTGGTCAAAAGAATTCTCTTGAATGCAAGAGCCCTAAAACCTAAAAAGCAAACAAACAACAAAAAAACCTTTCCTGGGTTCCTTAACACATAGGACTCCCTTGGAAAAGAAAATTCACACTGGTAAATGTTTTTTTGTGGATGTTTTTGTAGTCCTGCTATTAGGGAATTCCCATATTGTGTGTGTGTGTGTGTGTGTGTGAGAGAGAGAGAGAGAGAGAGAGAGAGAGAGAGAGAGATAAAGCCCTAATTACAACCCCCCAAAAAGGTCTACATACCTTGTTTCTGGTAGAATCATTTATCAATGAGGATAAGATATACACAAAATTCAACCTGGTCCAAGATTGATACTTTGATCTCAAAGTTAGCACTAGCACCTTTTTTGGGGGGCGGCAGCGGCGGGGGTTTTTGGTTAATGGAGCACTAAGATTTGGTTTGGTTTTACACTTGTTTTCTCTGCATTGATTGGCATTTTCCCAGCCATTTTGTACAACCCCTCCCCACCCCTTCCCAAACCTACAAGGGTGGACCGTTTCCCAGTAAAATCCACTGCTGTGTAGAAGCTATCTAATATCCTGTTTCCTTAGAAACTCAGATGATGGTCGCACTCACTTTGCCCACTTGAACAGCCACCGGCGCTTCCAGGTCATCAGGTGTTTCCGAGCTGCCCGGCCTCTACTTGCGCATCCGGACGCCAGGTTCTAGCGTTCAGGACCTGATGGTTCACGCAGGGAGCGCTAGAACTCATTGGGGTGACTTGTGTCCGATTTGGGTCCGAGTTTCCCCAAAGACTTGCAAGCGTCCCTTCCACGCCTCTGTACCCCAGTGCTCACGTACCAGCTTTTCTCCAGTCATTTGATAAATGTCTGTACAAGAAGGAACATTTGACTGTTCCAGAGGTCAGATTCTGACCTTCCCGGAATATTCTATGCAAACACGCCCTGGACGTGTCCTCCTCCCGGTAAAACGCGTGGGCTAATGATAGCTGACAGCCACATCCTTGAAACGTTTGCTAATACGTCAGCGAACAGGTACGTCCCGGACGTTGACTGGTGGTCCAGACACAGATGACTGCCAGGCCTGCCCTCCGAGCGGCCTGGACAGGTCACGCTTTGCTAAGTCCATTGGCTATTATGCTGCTTTTTAAAAATTTTAAAGAGCATTTTTATGCAGAGGCCTCTCCCGGCAGCATGTGTGACCCCTATTTGAGTCTGGACGCCTCTCGACTGAGTCAGCTCCAGAAGGCTGCAGCCCGTCCGAGAGAAGGGAAAAAGCGAAAAGCAGCAGAGTGGGAAAGAACAAATAGGTTCCGAACAAATGGGCCAAAAATCGCCGCTTGACCTTGCTAGTTCGAGACCAGCGGCAGCGTAGAACGTGTTGAACTTGTGTGACAAAAAGGCTCCCTCATCTCAGCATAAACAGTTTGAAAAAAAAAGAAAAAGGTTGCCCACGCCGCAGCCGTTTGCAAACTTGACCTCCAGGGCGCGGAGCGAAAAGCCTGACGCGCCGACCGCGCCCTGGGTAGTCGCTAGGCCCGGAGTTACGCCCCGGGGCGCCGCGGCGCGTGCGTGCGTGCGCGTGCGTAGGCGTCTGCGCGTGCGCGCTCGTTGACACTCGGCCCTGCCACCCGGAGAGCGTGCCTAGTCGCGGGCAGGGGCGCCGTGTGCGTGCGCTCCGCGCGGGCAGGGACGGCTTACGCGCGATACGTACGCACGCAGACTGGGCCAGGGGTGTGAATGGCTCAGCGCTGGTGCCTAGTCTCCGCGTTGCTGTCCGTGGCTGCGTCCTGGAAACGTGGCGGTGGGAGTGCTCCAACCTGTGACCTGAGGGAGGGACCCGTGCCAAGAAAGTGGACCCGGGGAGACGTTTGACTGAACTCGCCCTCAGGAAGCGCTGGGATTATTTATGAGGCCTGATTTAAAAGTAGTGGCTGCCAGGGATGTGAAAAAGGAGCTCACCCCAAGCTATGAGAGAAGTTATAGTCGTAAGAATGCTGTTTATGACGGTATAAATCAGTGTGGAGCTTGTGATGGGAAATAACGGAGAGCATGAGTTTGGGATAGACACAAGGAAACAAAGTCAAGAAGGAAAATTGAGTTTTCGCCCTCCGTGTTCTGACCCCGCGTAGTTCCTCCTTTCCAAGGCGCCCACGATTCCTGCGGGGAAGCTGGGGAGGGGTGAGCCCACCCCGTGGCGGGGCGGGGCGGTTCGGGTCTTCCCCAAGTTGAAACGAAGCTTGTTAGAGGGCGAGGGAATACATGTAAATAAACAACTCAGAAGATTTATGGGAAGGAGTTCAACTTTATAGGACTGTAGTTATAGAGCCATTGCTGGTTCACTTTTTAAATAGATTAATGGGAAGCTAAAATTAATGGACTTGCGAGCTGCACATTTAATTTCTGAGGCTTCGACATGACAGACAACCGCCTTCGAAGTCCACGCACGGAAGGCAGCCTGCGTCGGGAGTCATGAGCGCCCCCAAGAAGACACACGTCCCATCGGGCCAGTATATCTCTGGTGGCTCTAAGCTCTGGCTGCCCGGGGTCCCAGGGAAAGGACCCCATGGGGCTGTTTTTGCAAATGAAGAGAAACAATGTGGCCTCGTAAAAAAACAATCGGCTCTTCTTCCTACTAGCATTATTTTTAATCAGGGCCCGTAAGCCGCTAATGCGGGCGGGCGAGCAGGTGGGCTTCTTGGCCACTGGAAGCCGCGCACCTGGGCTGGCTGCCTCCAGGTCACCTCCTCCAAGGTCACCCAGCGTCCCCGCGCTGGGCCTGTTGTCAGGGTCCACGGCCTAGCAGTTCCAGCTGCCGTTCTTTCCTTACTCCTTCTGCAGCCTGGTTAAGACAGTAACAAAAGGGCCGGCGAGGAGCTGTAACTAGCAGCCCAGGGCCATTTTGTTAGGCAAGGCTCTCTCTGGCTTCCTATCTTTCCTTCCCTCTCCTCAAGTTCCTTCCCCACAGGCCCCTCAGGACCTTGAGTTTGGGGTGACTGTCTCAGATCCTTGTCAAATGGTGGTGGAAAGAGGAGGTGGTCTGGAATTTACCTATGGAATAATAGATGGAAGGTCTGTTTCTCCAGAGCTGGTGTTAACCCTTCAGTAGGAAAACTTGCCATAGGATATGGAAATTACTCATCACCGCCTTTGTATAATCCTAGTGGTAACCAACCCCTCACTCTCCAAAAGGCAAATGAAAAGGAAACTCAATGTAAAACATTTGAGCCAGAGACAAAGGCATATACCTATTTTCTTTCTAGACAAATGGATTGCACGCCCTCTTAATCACACTTCCCTTGTGTATTTTTTTCTTCCTTCTACTTCCCTTCCCTTTTTGATTCACTCATTTATAATTCTAGCCATGATACCCCCCCCTTTTTAGTTAATAGGGAAGCCAAGAAGTGGAAAATCTCACATAAAGCAGATTCCATTGTCCTTTCTGTCTTTCCCTATAGGGAAGTCCAACTGGGAATGAGTCATCTGAAAAACAGAAAATTGATATGGGAGGCATATTATTAATTACCTGAGTGCCAACTATATGCTAAGCACTCTCCTAATCCAGGGTTTTCGAGATTTAACTTTGCCAGTTATCCTTAAATATATGCATGTTGCTGTTCCTGCTTTTTATAATTAAACTAGACAATGTTGGAAAGGACCTTAGGAGGCCCACATTTTACAGATAAAGACTTTGAGGTCCAAAGAGAAACAGTGACTCGTGCATACCGTTTAACAGCTTGGACGGATTTACTTTCCTAGCCTCAGGGAAGACACCCAAGCCTTGGGATGAAATACAGATTGAGAAGATGTTTGATCACTGCAGCCCATTAGGGCTGGGCTGCAGCCCATTAACCCAAATGAGAAAAGCTCTGGCTTCCCTGGGCATCTTCTGAGCCTAAGGTAGGAAACCTCCTAAGACAGCCTCTTTCCTCCTCTGGTCAAGGGAGCTTTTCCTCATTTGTTTATGGAAGGCCTTGCACTGCTGGTGAGGTCAGGGTTGGGTTCAGTCCTGAAATGAGCCAGTTAATTCCCCCAGATCCCAAGGTGTGGGGTGCAGGAGCCCATACCTGGCCCTGTGGGCTTCTGTCCTGCACCATCTCCGTCAAAACATCATGGCAGAATGCCATCCCACCAGCAACATGAAGGGAGCATCATCTTTGACTTGGACCCAGAGGCCCTTCGTTCCTGG
Organism: Monodon monoceros; assembly: GCF_005190385.1. Taxonomy (NCBI): domain Eukaryota; kingdom Metazoa; phylum Chordata; class Mammalia; order Artiodactyla; family Monodontidae; genus Monodon; species Monodon monoceros. Next base: position 26,753,392 of record NW_021703780.1, read on the forward strand.
GACACGGACTCTTAATAACCTGGGAAGTAAGTAATTTGACAACCTCATTTTTTTAAAGGGCAATATAAACCAAGAGATGCAGTTAACGTGGGCTTTTATTGCAAATCCAGCTAGAAATAGAGAGAAGAGTGTCAATTTGGAATTTTAATGAATCAAAAACACCTTCTAGTGAAAACAAAAGTGTCCATTTTTTCTGGGAGGCAAAATATATTGTATTTATTGTAAGGAAAACACTGCCTGTGTTTCAATGATTGAGGGGGGACAAAAAGAAAAAAAATTCTTGGCCATAACTTGTTTCTGTCTGTAGAATTAAACAACATCTATACTCAAGAAACTGAAGATGAAAACAACAAAAACACAACCATCTTTTTATTTATGTAAATCAGGTCAACACTGGACAATAAACCAATTTCTACCCATTACCATAACAGCTTGTCTATAAAGAACAGAGAAATTCAGATAGGATTCTACCTAGGGTCAAGCGGTTTGTTTTTTTTTTTTAACCACCCATTCACAGAGGTATAGATTCACAGATAAATAATCCCAAACTACCTGCTCACCATATTTACACATTCCCATTAAATTAAGCATAAATAAATATATACAAACTTAACATGGATACCCTCCAGAGCTCTTCTCGTGAAGAGTCAATAGATTGATATTTCTCGATTGTTGTCAAAAACAATGTTAGTGAATTAGAGACCAACTCAACAGAGGAGTCGATTTTGGCATTTCAAGAAGAATAGTGTTCATTCTACTTTTTAAAAGAAAACAAAACGAATTTTGTTATTTTTTTTTAACCTGATCATTTAACATACATCAGCACAGGAGGGGAAACACTGTTTGGGCTCTTGAGGCAACATCAGATGGTTTAAGGTTATTTCCTTTCCACAGAATGTATTACGCATACAGGATATCAAATGTGAGGACAAACTCCCTATAAATGCTCTAAGTAGGGACGAGTTGCCCTTTTAAGTAAGGCTTTGTACCGGAGGAACAGTGTGTAGATAAGTTTGGGGTATTTCAGGTTTTCCATTCGACCGAAGTTTTCATAGGATATAAAATAGTTGCTTGAGAAAAAGTGGTTTCCTTGGCCAAAGAAAATAAAACAGCCAGGTCTTTGAAAGGTTCTTCAGTTCTTTATGTAGGGGTGGAGAAAGCTAAGGATATGGTGCCAGAGAGAAGTAAAAAAAAAAAAGCAAGCTAACTAGGGGAGAATCCTCACCCAGAACAGCCCTTTTTTTCTCTCTTTGCTTCCAGGAGAGCCACAATACGTGCAAGAGGAGGCAGGACTGGACAGAGAATGGTCAGGAGACCTTTAGAACCTCCAAAGGAACTTGCAAAGTGGGAAGTGCGAGGGCAGCGCTGCCACGTCCTGACTCTTGCTTTCTACCTTTAGCTCTTTTGGTTTGGGACCGGGCACTTAGGAGTGGGCACGCGGCTTGGATACAGTGTCTTAAGAGTGCAGGGGTGGGGTGGGGGGAGAGCTGCAACTCACCTGTTTAGTTTGGAAACAGGACTCAAAGGGGCTTGCTTTAAACGTTTCCCTTGACTTAAAAGGCAAACTCTTGAGTTAATCCCACTGTTTATTGATTTATGGGCCCAAGGAAACCAAATCTTTTAATAACTCAATTATCAGATAAACGTAGCAGGCCTGGCTAACGAAAGCAAGGGGGCGGGGGTCGTACAGGAAAGGAGAAGTGGGGGAGGGAGAGGGGGCAGTGGGTTCTCTCCACGTTGCGTGGAGGCGGGGTGCGGGGGAGAGATGCTAAGCGCTCTGCTCTGCCCGGGCGCCAAAGGAACGCCCGGAGGAGGGCGAAGGGCGACGAAGGAGCCTGCGTAGCCCAGTAAGACAATTCCTACCCCATCACCCGCCTTTGGGAGCCTGAGGGTGGAGAGATTTCGTACCGGCAAAGGCGGGGGAAGCTTCCGATCCCCTGGACATTTCTAGGCCACTCGCCCTCGGGAAGCACGCGCCTGGGGCGGCCGCTGGCAGCAAGGGGCTCAGGCAGCGCTGAGACCCCTCCCGCCTGCAGCCCGCGGGGCGCCGCCCCATTACCTACTGGAGCACCGGGCTTTCTCGGTCGCCTTAGCCCTTAGGGTGAGACCGAGAGCGGGAAGGGCCCGCGCGGCCCGCGGCCCCTCCAGCGGCTGATTCTATGTCCTCAACACGACTGGGCGCGAGTGGCCCCCACGCTCTCGGGACCTGCACAGTAAGAGCAAGGCGCGTCCATCGCGTCTCTCGCACGTCACACGCGTGGGGCGCGTTGCCCTGCAAGGAAAGGAGACGATGGTTTTCAGTGCGGTTTCTCCCGGCCTTTGGCAATCAGAATACGTCTAATGCAAGCGGCCAGGCCCTCGGACAAAGGCGCAGGCTTCTGAGCTGGGAAGAGATGGAGTGTCTACACGCTCCCTGAGGTCTAGTTCCCAGCCTTTGCACTCCTGTCAACTCATCAATGGCTGAGCCCTGAACACCCAGAGGCCCCCAAAGAAGCTGACGTGGATGGGCGGGGGTCTGACATCAGCCATTGCTTGGGCTCTCCTGGTGGTCTGAAGCCAGCTCCTTAACTCAGCCCCCCCATAAAAATGTCAGTGCAAAACTCAGCAGGTTCCTAAATCCGACCCTCTAACCTCCCTCCTCCCCAGGCCAAGGCCCATGGGCCAGCAGACCTGAGAGTCCCCGTGGGTCCTAACTGTAAATCCTGCAGAACAAACCTCTGGATCTTTATATTCAAGGGATGCTGCAAAGGTCCTAATGCCTACTTTGTTTAAAGAGATGCGTTCATGCACACTCTATTTAGAGACCTAGGTCATCCACTCCTTCGCCCCTGGGGATTTCCCACTGCTTTGGGGATGGTGGGAACAATGGGTTTCAGATCTTATTTCAAGATAACGCTCAGGTGAAGCCCAAGAAAGGAGCAGGGCTGCCAGAAGTGAGAGATATTAAATGTATGAAACTTTATCCACTGGGAATAGTCCCAGTGTATCCAGACAGTAACATTCAAAGCTGAAATACATCTCCTTTCACTTTGCATTATTTTACCATTATTGCCCAAAACAAGTGCACGTCTGGGAGGGGAAAAAACGCCTCATTCACAAAGCATCTTGTAAGAAAGCAATTGTTGCTGAAACACAGGAGCTTGCACCACCCCCCTCCCCGCGACCACTCGACCACTAGCAAAGCTGCTGCTTTCCCCACAATCACCAAAGAGCCCAAGGAAATGGAATCCACTTTAAAGGCAAGGGAATAATGTTAAAATATTGGGCTCCAAGAACACCTACTCCTCTCCCCTAAAATTCATTTAGCAGCTCCCCACTTCCCTGGAATTCTGTGTTGAGGTATCTGTTAGCAACTAGACTCAAAGCTGCTTCAATCTCTTATTGGCCACTTTCTAAATTATTCCCTTTGAGCTTCTTTAAAGAAGTGCACCTGCAGAATTCTGACACACAGGCTGTGATTAAAAAGGGATCGGAATTTTTTTTTTCTCTGTACCTTATAGATTGTGTAGGAAGCCCAAGTCCTCTTTGAAGAAGCTCATAAACCATGCGGGCAAAGCTTTGGAAAACAGAAGAGAATGAAATGGTACATACCCCTCCGAAGGAATTACATACTAATCAACGTATTCATATTGTGTTTGGGTTTTACTATTGTTCTTAAAATTGGTAGATGACACATATGATAACAAATGCAAGATGCTCTGTAGGCAGATGCTGGCAAGGCTGGGAACTAGTAACGTTTCGGAAAAGAACTGATGAGGAGTCTGAATCAACTTATTGGTCCGGATTTTCCTCGGCCGGGCCGCGGGAGCCTCTCCTCGGCCAGCCGGCCCGAGAGCTGCAGCCACTGCCTGCGTCCCCGCGGGCCTCCCGCCCAACCCGCCCTCGCCCTCCCTAATTAAGCAAACGGCCCGGAGTTGGGTCCCCTTGAGTTAAGGACACAGGGCGGGGCGGGGGCGGGGTCACCAAGGGGACCACAACAGCGCACCAGAGGGCTAACCACACGCCTTTTCATCCCGGAAGATTCCCGTGACAGCCGGAGGGAGGCAGGGCAACGTAGAAAAAGGGTGGCTGGGAGAGGGGCGAGGTGAGATGGAAGGGCGGGGACTGCCAGAGAGTTTCCTAAAAATATATTAAAAATTTAAAAAGTTCGTGCGTCTCAGTCAACCAGCTCTCAAAGCACTGACACCGACACGGTTTCTCCGATTTTCTTCCAATAAGTTAGAGTTTTCTCACGTTTAGTCTTATGTTTATTTTCCAAAGGGAAAAAAATTCATGGTTTTCTTTTTATTATCAGTATTACTAAGCTCGAAAGAACCGAAGTGGAAAATCCGGACGGTTGTCTCCAAGTGTATCTTGAAATAGACACTGAGAACCGATACTGTTGCTCCGTGGTACGCCTCAAGTTTTTTTTTTTTTTAAGTTATTTAGCTTTGTTTTTTTTTTAACTTTGATTGTATGTGTATTCTACCTAATATAATTCTTCCAAAGCCAATCCAATATTTTTAGAGCTAAAATTAAATTTTTTTCTGTTTTCCTTTTGTATTTAAAACATTTTTCCTTTTTTTTTTTTTTAAATTTTTCATTTCCTGTGTTTCTCCTCCTTGTCGCCAGTTTTACTACCTGGGCCTTCCCCAGACGTGTGCCTGTTAGTGGTGGTGTTGTTCAAGAACATCTTGTCCATGCCTTTGAGCGCCTCGGTGAGATAGTTCTGCAGGGCCGTGAGCGCGGCGCAAATGGCGGGGGCGCCGAAGCCGTGCGTGATGAGGCTGAAGTGCGTGAGGCAGCTCTGGATCCCCGGCTCCAGGATGGGGCTGGGCCGGCTGTTTCCGATCGGCGTCCGGTCCTGAGCCAGCAGATCCGTAAATTCTTTACAAAGTTGCCTGCAAAGGGGCGGGAGAGGAACAACAACAATAAGAAAGCAAAACAACAACAAAAAAAAAACACCCTCAGTGTCGTTGTCATTGACATTCTAAAGGAGACGCTCACAAGAGCCCAGGGGCGCCCAGTCACGGGAGAGCCGGAGAGCGAGGCTAATGTGGGCGATTCCGCTCTGTTTCCTTTCCCAGCGTTCTCCCTTCTAGAGCAGCTGGGACTGGAAGGAAAGCGGGGGTGGGGATTTTAGGCACCCCTTCCATCCCAAAGCCTGGCCTCTCCCCCACCCCACCCCCGCCCGTCTTTCCCCCTTCATTCCAGGACTGCATAAACCCCACTTTGGGAAATGTGCTAGGCTTTAGCGTTTGATTTGCAATCTTCAGTAACTTTTAGCTCTTACCTGACAGTTCCTCTAAAAGCCCTCTCCCCCTCCTCTCCCCTGCCTCTCCAACCTCTTGGTGATCAGACTCAAAAAGCCGGGAAGGAGTTAGGGCCCTGGGCCACAAGCCTGTCCCTGGCACAGAAGCAGATTGCTGGAGCCTTGCGTGGCCCAGGGCAATCAACTGTTTATTCCAGGAGAGAATGCCGATTCCATTCAAAGCAAAAAGCTGTTTACCTGCAGCATTTGAGAAGGGAAGTATTCCCACCACCACCACACCTTTTTCCCTTCCTTTTAAAGCACAGGCTACCGAAGATCTTTGTACAACAATATTGTTGTCCATATAAAAGGATTCCCACATTGTTTAAATAAAACCTAAAGGTAGATGGTTAAGACTCCAGGGAGGGTAGATTTTTATTGTTGAAGGTTTTTATTTCAAGGCACTGACAATTTAGAGGACTCTCCCAGCCTTAGAAATCCTGCGTGCCTAACTATGGACTAAACTTATTTGAGAAATTTTTAATATAGGAGGTGGACAAAAGGATTTTAGCCCTGAAGGTCCAGTGGCTTGGTTCACCTTGTGGTCAGAAGTATGGCATCCCAAAGGTCATAGCCTTTCACAGGCTGGCAGACTTCTGCCAGCCTGCCTCCACCTGGTCTCCAGGGTGGTGAGAAAAGAAAATCTACAGAACGCCAATCACAGGCCTCCCTGGGATAGTCTGACACTTGGTGACACCTGGCCTGGCCAACAGGTGAATAGGGCAGATACCTGGAGGCCCACGTCAGTGACCCTGGGGCACCTTTTCCCAGGGGATTACTCCCAGGAGGAGAAATGGAATACCTCCTCCCCAGCCTGCAGCAGCCAGAAAAGGTGTTTGGTTTTAAGGCTGATGGGTAGAGGACACTACCAGGAATCCTCTCACTACTCGTTTCTCTGTTCAAAATGCATACATACATCCTCCCAACCAGGAAGAAACGGGTAACAGTTCTGACCTAAATAGGGCAGTTCTTAAGTCAGACATACCTCAGGATCATCTGTGGGGTTCAAATACACACATCCAGGCCTCCACCCTCACTGATTCCCACTCAGGGAGCCTGGGGCTAGGTCCACAAATAATTACCTTGAAAATGCTCCCCAGCTGATTCTGATACTCCCCTCAGGTTAAGAAGTGCTGGCCTTAAGAGAAGCCACAAGCACTCCTTAGGGAAACCACAGAGTTGTTTGTGGAATCCTGTCATCTAATTTAGCCACTTTAGTTTTATTTTTTCCCCAAAGTACCTTTACTCTTTTATAAAGCACCAACAGTTCCCCTGCCACTAGCCACCAGGGCAAGGGGTAAGAGGGCGATTTACTGATAAAGATCTATTATATTGCTAGTTGGTACATCAGAGGAAAGCCTTCTAAAAAGACGGTGGGTGCCAGGTTTTGATCGTTGGAAGAGATGGTTAAAGGCTTTCCTGAAGTTTGTACTCATTACCAAAGTGCCAAAAAGGAAATGCTGAACTGAGGAGAACAAATGCTTAGAGTCAAACATTTTAAATCTTCAAAGCCCAAACCAGGGTCTGTAAGCAATTAAAGTTCTGGGACATTAATATTTTTTGACCCTGCGGAAAGGGGCAATCAAATTCCAATCACGTCTCAAAAACATCTGGACAAATTTGAGCAAATGATTTTTCAGCCTTCCATATATTTCTTTAAATTACGCTGTCAACGGAACAAACCGCGTCCTCCAGCACTAAATAAATGAGCGCCGCTGTTTGGGCCGCGCCTGCGAGAGAAACGTGCGGGCGCACGCAGCGCCGCCCACTGCAGGCCTGAGCCGGCCATAAAACACCAGCAATATGACATCGAAGCCAAAGACAGGAGTAAATCAAATAAATAGAAAACCCACTGTAAAAGTTCAAATGAGCTCTAGACCTAAATTTAGCCAGAGATTTACTATTTTCCCCTCTAGAGTTGTAGTAAATTTTACGTCTGTGGAAGATGCCAAACAGCAACGTTGGAAAGAGAGTAATTAGAGCTGCGGGTAGAGATGGGTGAACGTGGGTGACATATAGACACCCTGAGCGAGCACGCGTGGCTGTGTGGATAAGACAGGGAGATGTGGACCCCACGGAGAAATATGCATCCAGGGATGCAGGAAAGAACTGGAACAGGGGCCCAACCGGAAAAGGTCTGCCTGCCATCCCCAGGGTTGGGGATGTGAATTGTAAAAAGCCTGGATTCGGATTAATAAAGCCATCCCTCTCAGAAACTAGGAAATAGAGAAAACACACAAATACGAAGCCCATAATCAACGCTGAGGGGTGGGGGCGGAGGGGGGCGGAGGGGGGAGGGTTCCCTAGCCAGCCATCCACGGGCTTTCCACCACTGAGCTGCTTCCCTGCCCCACCGAGGAAGTCTGCGCTGCCGCTCCCACCTCCTCCCCCCAAGAGAGGCGGCTCCGCAGGTTGGGAGTCTGGGATGAGGACCACGAGTCCAGGACACTCACTTGGTGGCCAGCAGCATATTCTTCCGGGAGTGCAGGTCACTGGGGTCCGTGTGCTGCCGGTTCAAATACTCAGAAACAGCTTTGGCGGGAAACTCCGTTTCGCAAATGTACCCAAAATCCCGAGCTAAGTGAACAGCCTCTCCTGAAAAGACAACCGCAGAGGAAATAATCAGCACCCAGTCCCTGACCATCCCAAGGGCAGGAGGCGTTCCCTGGTCAATTCTGTTATTATTTACAAAAGAGGCCAACTGTTAAGGGTTAATAGCAAAGATGAGACAGATGCCCAAACTAAACATGGTTCTCAGACCGTAATTGACGTTGATGGAACAAACTTTGTTCCTGCCGCTCTTTCCAGCCTCTCCCTGATCATCCTTCCAGCCAAGTCCTAGCTAGACATCCCCTGAACAGCTTCAGGTCTCCCACACCTCATGCCTTTGTCTTAAGGGAAAGGTGGTCAGGCATTCAGGAACTACCTTACAATTGCACCTAGATAGACAGTGAGCTGGATAGTCAAGCCAGAGTCCCCCTTTCTTTTTTAAAGCATCTGTTACACCTGCTTTAAATAAAATTTAAAAGTCTTCCTATCTTTTGTATCTTCCTATAATAACTAATATATACAAATATAGATCCCTGTGTGTCTATGTCCACATATATTAAAGAATATGTAAATCGTATGTGGATCCGTTTCTATCCAGCAATGAAATATTTAATCTCCTTGTCAGTTTCCTGCCAGTTAGGTTTCAGGTTTCTCCTCTTCAGAGGTTCCTGGCATCATTCTCTTACTTAAGGACTTTCTACTGCACAAAGGTGACACAGCAGCTATAGAAAACCTGGACAGCTGAAAGATTCCTTAACTTACGTGGAAGCCCCTTTCGAATAAAGCATTATTGCCCTTTAAAGCACAGCCTTCGGGGTTCAAGGGAAGATCCCGACATGAAAAAGAGATATGTTGAATTATCCCATAGCTATGTTATTTTAAGGAGCATGACTTACTTTTAATCATCATGAGCATAGTAACCAAAGACTTCAGGTACAGTGCTTACAACAACTCATAACACTGAAAACTGCCAAATGAATATTGGCATCTCAGTGCGTTTTCCAGTTTCCTTCCTTTTCCACCTAAATCCGTCTTGGGCTGAAATTACTTTGACTGCTTTTCAAAATGAAGATTGTGATATTAGCAATGCCTTAAAGGGCAAAAAGTAAAACCCCCAGGCTAAGAGTCAACCACTAATAAATGTGGTCTAGAAATTTAGTGACCGCTGTCCCTGGGGGTAAGTTTGGGCCAGGCAGCTTTGCCTTAAAGATAGCAAAGTGCATTGCCTGTAAATGTGATGACTTTATGGTTGCTGCCTAAATATTCTAAGATCCCCTCCTCTAAAAACTAACTCCCCACAGGAGTGTCATAATATCATATCCATAAAAATAGAAGAAAAAACCAAGACCTACACGTTAGACTCTAGAGAAAATTCTACAACTTCCTCCATTAGGTCCACCTGGCTCTATTTCCTATCCCTTCCACATCCCACAGATTCAAACGCAGATCCTCTTGTTCTAGACTGTGGAGAAGATCCTGTTTATTACATACCATAAATATCAACCGCAATCCCAAAATGATGAGCAAATTAGAGTGTGCTTGTTATAAGTTTGGGCCTTTAAATTCACAGCTGAAGATCATACACGACTCCCCTCCATGTTTCCTCACTCCCCACCCCATATTTTTCCTAGGTCACTGATCTTATAAAGCTGTATTTCAATAACAATAAGTCCCAGGTAATCAGCAGGAGATAGGGGCCCTGAGAGTGACACGAGTTTTAAAATAACCATTAGAGGTCATGAATGCAATAATAGTTTCATAAATCGACTGTGCTTTCTACTACTAACGACTCACAGGTAAAATCTGGGAAGGAGAAGGCGTATAGAATACATTGCTTCTTACAGAGTTACTGTTGCAGGAGTTCATACAGTGGGTGTTTCAGGCACCATGTCCTGCACCTGGCGGCAGAGACGACCCCTACACTGGCTTGGAGACTAGACCTGAGCACTCTCCAGAGCTCAGGGACACTTGCATTGTCCCTTGGCCTCTGGACAATTGCCGCTCCCTCTAAGTAAAAGGACCTTTGAACTTCTCTCAAGCAATCGCTTGACATCCAACTCAAAAGGGCACAACAACTGCCATGATTTCCAGTTAATCATAAAACATGTAAAATTTCAGCCTTCAGCCGACAGTTAAGCTCCACCACTTCGTGAAATGGCCAAACGTCTTGCTTACCTTCCACCAGGGAGGTGAGTAACGTGACATTTGCTGCCTTGCGCCTGCCCGCGGGTAAATTCAAACCGATTTTTTCTAGCCTTTCTCGCAAAGATCTCCCCCCATTTTTCGATTTGGCTCTGAAATTGCAAGAATTAACATTCTGATTAACCTCAGAGTGTTCCTGAAACAAAGTTTAGACTTAGCAATCTAAAGCCCAGTGGAGCTTGAAGAGGTTTTAACTTGAGGTTAGCACTTTTTTTTTTCTTCCTTTTGGTTATTTGCTGATAGTTTGCTGAGGTTTGCTTAATTTCTGCAATACAGAGCATTAAAAAAAATTGAGTCGTTTACTTTTTTTATCTGGTGAGAAAAAAAAAAGATACCAGATGGGAATAATTAGGGTGTAGGTTGTCGGTCCAGAGAAGGTAGAAGTTGCACATTCACAAGCCCAGCTCTTTCCTTGTCATGGAGCCAGTGAGGTGAGCAGAAACCGGGCAAGTACAACCTTGCCAAAAAAAGGGAAAGAACTGTGTGGTCCAGAAAGGAGAAGGCTTGGCCTGAAACAGATGGGCTTTGAGAGGAAGAGGTCAAGAGTTGCTATAAAATGGAATTGGGTTAAAGGGGGAAGGGCACTAATGACGATGGTAATCATAATAACACTAAAACTAGCATTAGAGAGAGTTTAGTTATGTGATAAGCACTTTATATTGATTATCTCACTTAATCGCATAGTAAGTTTCATACACCCACCATCAATGCCCAGGGGTGACTGAAGGAAACTTCCACATTGTGGGGCTCAAAGGACTCAGTTGAAAACTGAACTACAAAGTAGACCAGAGCAAAAGGACTCAAAGTGAGAAAAGTCTGTGGGTCACACCCTTACTGCTTCCCAACAACCCTCCTTTATGTGCTAAGGTCTGAGCAAAACTACAAGAAATAAACAGTTACTCTGACCTCTCTTGCTGTACTGTTCACCCAGCCACTTTTAGGAAAGAAAGGGACTTTCAACCCCCAAGATAGGCTAACTTGAAAAATTCATCTCATGCAATGTCACTTTCATATCAGGGACACTAACCAAAGGGTTCAGGCGTTAGCAGGGACTTTGGGGGAGGCGTTGAATCTTAAGATAAAAGCCGCCTCCTTCCCCAGTTTCCACAAGGAGTCTATAAGATTGTCTTTCTCCAATATCGGGGAGCATATGAATGGCCCCAAGGAATAATTGTCAATACTTCTAAAGTGGTGTCGTTGTTATTACTGGTGGTGGTACTGAAGAAAGGAAGTCACACAAGTCTAGAACAGAGCTTTACAAACTGCGGGGCACAATGCATTAGTGGGACTGGACCAACTTAGTCGGCCACGAAGTGCACTTTCAAACAAAGTAGAGATCAGAGTACATTGCAGGTACGAAAGGGGTTGCTCCATAAAACTCCTGTTTTAGGAAAGTTTAGGTTGTGGGTCCCATTCAAGGTAGAGAATGCCCCGAAAGGTCCTGGGGATGGGAAGAGGGGCGCCAGGTGCCGGGCAGTGGAAGTGAAAGGTTCCCAGGCCCGCAAGGTGAGCGGAAGGGCGAGGCGGAGCGTGCGGGGGCGCGCGGAGCCCTTGGCGGCCGCTGCACGCACTTAGGGATCCGGTTGCTAGGCAACCGCGCAGTATAAAAAGTGGTTGATACGGGGGGTTACCTTCTGAGGACGCCGCCGAGGAGAGACGCATTGAGGCATTCGGGGGGCGACAGCCGTCTCTGAACTTCCCCCACAGTTACTTTGTATTTTGAAGTTGAACTGAGCAGAGACAAACGGCCGGGGACCGAGCAAAACACCTCACCGGTGTTGACAGACATGCCTCCCAGGAAGCCATCTTTATTCATCATCAGAGAAGTCACAGATTTGGGAGGAACCGGAACTAGAGAGGGAGAAAAAAAAAAATGCCATAAAGGTGACCGGGTTTCGATCCTGGTGACCGGCCGATAGAATGTGTCGCTGAGTGCGCAGGGGCGAGGCCACAGGGCAGGAGCCAAGCGGAAAGCTGCAGGAGGAAGTGTTTGTTCCCGTGGTTCTGCGGTGCGTTCAGAGCACTGTGTACAAACAAATGCAAAAGCCATCACTCCTCTGGAAACTTACCCCATGCGTGTGGACATGTGAGAGTCGCTTGCCACTGTCCCGCTCAGTACACAAATCAAGAAAAACAAGCAACCCAGAGTTTGGATTGTGCTGTGAAACCTGGCAAATTCGATTCCATCACGTGCTGGCTGTGTGACCTTAAACATCTCACTAAACTTCTCTGAATCTTAGTGTCCTGATCTGTCTCCTGATAATCACATTTGGTGCTGAAGCCTGAAGGTGATCACCCCTATCAATGATATAAAATAGTAATACCAGTGGTCTTTATGGGAACCCTTCCCTCCTCTCCTGTTGGACACAAATCTATGGTCATCACTGGCAAGGATCAGGAGGGTGGGCACCATCTGTCACCCTGCCCAAGAACAGCCAAGTAATAATACCATTAAACAGGGGAGTTGGGCCCCAAAGAGCTGCTCATTTCTCTACAGTGGATCCCATTCTTTCCAACATCCTAACAACAGATTCGTTTAGAAATGAACCCAAATGCTCCTCTCCAGTGAAAGCAATTCTGCGGTGACATGAATTTTGTTTACAAATTAATGTAAAGCACCGGCTGGTGATTGTTTGGAGCAGTTATGATTTACAACAGGTGCCCTGATCAATCAACCAATCACTCTAATTCATGTGAGCAGCGGTCTTGCCTTGCCCCAGTTGTTTCATTTCGGCAAGTAATTGATAACAAACCGCACTCAAGGTATGTTTTATGCGGAAGTTAATAAGAGCTGACAGCTGGTTGCCACTGCTACCCAGGCGCATTCAGTCTCTTCAGCCTGTATTTCTGTTTAATTGTGTTTCAGTGTCATCTGCACCTCAGGAAGAGGCGGGGCTTGATAGAACCAGAGGCTGGCAATGAGCTGGGAATGAGGAACAGTGCAAGGTCAGCCTCCCAGTTCCCTGACAGTCTCCTTCCCTTGGACTTCTATACTGCTGATGCCCATTTTTCTTCTGCAGGCTCTAGAAGCCACTGGGCAGGCAACATCCCCTCCTGGCTTACCCTACACCTTAGCTACTTCCATTGGGATCTGAAGCCCCTCAAGCACTATTTGGTGATCACCAGTCCAGGGGATTTATGCAATGTTTCTGGCATGAAAAAGGATGCTTCCATTCCCCCTCTTTAATAAAGACTCTGTCTCATTCTATAACTCTAGTAAGAGAAAGATATGCTCTTTCTACCATCTGGAGCCTAGAACCCCACACACCAAATAAGTTATATAACCTCCCTTGTCTAGAACAGACTAACCACCCTGAGGGTTCTTGAAACAGCTTATTCTCTCTACCACAGATCCTAGCACTCAGACCTCCATGATTATTTAGAGACTCCTAAAAGCCAGGTAGGTCCCAGATCTTTTATTCACTATGAATTGCATTTGGCCCTCTACAAACACCTGCAGAAAGGGCCTTCTGAGGAAAGTGGATGGGAAGACTGAAGCATTCCCTTTTTCTACTTCTTAGTAGACATTTTGGGATTTCTGGATCTGTCTACAGAGTCTGTCTCAGGGCAGATGAATGATGTTAGGTACCAGAGTGAATCTTCTGCCCTGTCACGGTGGTGGTGGGGAGTTACAGAGGGGGCTTTCTTCTTTCTGATTCTCCTGATCATAGTCTCATCAGTGAAGTGCTTCTCATTTGAGAGTGAACCAATGCAAATTTGAAGTGTATTAATTAAATTTGAGTAAAATACGGATTTAAGTGACTTACTTAAAAAAACAGTGATTGGGGTGGGAACACTCTGTCATTTAATTATCTTGCACAATATCCACATCTATTTTAATATGTCTTTTTTTTCACTGCAGTCCTGATTTCTATATTTCGGATTCATATTCAAGCACTATAAGCAAATAATATATAATCATGGTAACCCTGGAAAAACTTTTCCCCAAAATATAGACGGCCCTTTGTAGTTTTAACATGGTATGAACTACAGAAATAAAATGTATTTAAAAATCTCATCTTTGATATTCAGCAACATTTTAAAATGTAAATACTATTTAGAAAGAATATTTTAATGGCTTGCCCTACACCTTAGCACCAAGCTGAAAATAGTAAGTTCAGTTCCTATTTCCCAGACTGGAAACTGAGTATCTCCTGAGAACTGAAATTCTACCTGCTTTTCACAGTCCCAGGCGCCAAATCTCTTGAAAACCTAGGTCTATAGAGACATTCTATAACCTGCCCTCTAATTTCACTATTGTTAATTGCCTGATTTACCAGACAAGAGCAATTTCCTTTGGGGAATGTATATCGCTCCCTCCCAAGGGCTGTACGTTTTTGCATATACATTATCACCTAAACATCACCCACCCAGTCAGCTCCCCTCAGCACTCTGCTGTCTAGGGAGAGGGGGAAGAGGAGGGTGGCATTGTTTTTTCCCCTCAAAGACTAAGGCTATTAGAGCAGAGGTGCTTCAGGTTATATTTCTATTTTCTAATTTAAGTATCAATCTTGTTTGCACCCTCTACTCTCCCGTCCTCAGGTTCTAAACCTCTCTCCCACCTGGGCCTTTGCACTGGTCCCCTAAACTAGACTCTACATATTTCTTGTCCCTGCGCTTTTCTAAGTCCATCCTACTGTTAGCATCTACCTTCCCCACCACTGTCGCACATGCTTTCCTCAGCTGATTAACCCCATATTTTATCCTCTTTGTCTTTTCCCTTCTGCTTTCCTCCAGCTTATCAATAAACCCAGGGAGCAACAGGGCCCGGTTGATTTGTTAGTAATTATGAGTGCACTGCCCTGCTCACGGAACCCAGAGATGACTAAGATAGGTTTAAAGCGACAGCAGGAAATGGTAAGGAAATGGAGCATAGCAAAACTCAGCGTGAAGCTTTCAGTTTTTTACATGTTTACAATTTTCTGTGCATACATTAAAACTGAGAGGTTTTTTTTTCTTCTTCAGTTCTCAGTTGGATAGCATGGCCAACTTCTGGACGTAACACCTCCCAAATTTGCTCCCCTCTCTTTAAACTTGCATTATATGGGAGGAAAAGACAAAAAGGTTTAAAAAACGATCAATATTTCATTACAAGGACTGGAGTTTTATTTAAGAGAGAGGAAGGAAAACTGGAGAAAATCTTATTCATTAGTGGACTCTATAGAGCCCAAGTGTTAATAAGTTAGCTCTTCATCTTTACTCTTTAAACTTAAGTATGAAATCACAGCTTTGAGATCTTTGTGTTTGACTGGAGGCGGGTCCTCTGTGGGTCTGACCTGCTGGTGGGAGAGAAGGAAGAAATGAACCCATCTAATAGATTGAAGCATAAGTCCCTCTGTAATATACCCGGACTTAGATGTGGAAACTACACCAGGAAGCCACAAGAGGTAGAGCATTGCTTGAAATAATTACTTCTTACCAGCAGATCACCACTTTCCTCATACTTGCATTGTTTCTCATCTACCTGTTGGCTAAATGTTATTCCACGTGTATATAAAAGCATGGGTATAAATGTGAGCACTGAAATCCTGGAAAGAAAAATAAAAGGATTCCCACAGAGAAAGCTGGAACTTAAAAAAAACAAAACAAAACAAAAAACGTCCAGTGTTGGCATCCTTTAGGGGCAAAGCCTAAGAGGCTGAGTTAGGTCCCATCACTTACTCGGTGTGTGGGACCTTGAGAAAATCATTTGTCTTCTCTCTGTCTCAGTTTCCACACTGGGGGGTGGGGATGGGAGTTGGAGAAGAGTGTCTAACCTTTCCAGCTTTGAAATTCTATGAACTCTGATTACTCCCTGGGTGGCTGGAAACGTAGCTGAGAGTCTCTAGTTGAATAAATACCAGTTGGGATCCAAGTCAGCTCTGGAAATGTGAACCTCTCCATTTCAGAGGAAACTCATACCCTTCTCAAAGGCTCCAACAGATTCTGGGAGCTTTTACCTCCTAGGTCAGAAGGAGGAATCCCAACAGAACCCCTTGTAATTGAAATTGGCAATTTCCATATCTCCCCCCACCCAGAGAAAATCCACACCAATCAAAGTGTTTATGTGGGGAAGGGGCCAGACTAACGGGGGGAAAAAAGTGGGAGAGAACAGGAGGTTGGACTGAAACTAACCAAACAAGATATCCCCAGGACCAATGAAAATGCCCCACAGTCACAACATTTGGACCTTGGACTCCAGCCACTCTGGCCTTTCCAAGAAATCCCAGCATCTTTTCTGCTACCCAAGGTGTCAAGCCGATTGCATATTGGCCTCTAATTGCACCAAAAACTTTTTCTGAAAGCCTAGGTGAGCCTCCTTTAGGTTAGGCTGTAGGATGGTGGCAGTGATCATTTACGTGAGCTGGGCACCACCCTGTCCCCTCCCAGCCCAGATTCCTAATCTTAATGGAACTGAGAGTTAAGAATGATTTTTTAATGTCTCGTTGGATTTTTAGACTGTTAATGCACCGAATCCTTCTCATTATTACTTTATTGATTGCTCATGGACCAGCCCCCTTCAAATCGTATTAACCACCCTCTGCCGGTTTAGATTAGGAGAGTTTAAAAAGCACCTTTCATTACTCCCCCCACTCCTGCCATCGAGTTGAGACTCGCTGGCTTAATGGGAGCTCTAATGGGGCAGCTAAGAGGAGAGGGGCCCCGTCCCTGCCGACTGCATTAATAGCTCAAAGGGGGCCAATACAGAAAATTAGCCGTAAACGAGCTCTGGAGATCTTCAAATGAAAGAGCCATTTATCACGCTGGCTACCTTCACTCCACTCGTTTGCTCTCTCTACTGGGAACAACTCATTTCCTCTTAACTAAATTACTTCAGAAATGTCAGCTAAGCCCAGATAGCAAACATAACAAGAGAGCTCACCTACAATCTATGGGGTGATATCAACACGGGTGAAAATTGGACTGGTTAAATTTTAGGAGGGAGACCTTCCATAATTAGAGAGAGAGACACACACACAGAGACATATATCCTTTATGTCTAAGTCTTCCGCCTTCAATACATCACACAGAAGCAGAGACACCTAAACCTGGGCCAGTTGCTGCCTTTTTTATTAATAAGGTAGAATTTTTAAAATCTCTCTAAAAGCCCATTAGAAAACAAATAAAGCAAACTAGTCCCTTGCCAGTTGTTGAAATTTAGAATATTTAGTTCAGGAAACGTTCTCACCTCCTCTTTTATGAAATTAATCTCTGGGAGTCATCCCTCATAAAGGTGGTGGAGGGGCAAAGACAGGAGACCAGAGGGCAGGGAAGGAGCTAATGAACCCATAACCTTATTTTAAGTGATTCACAGTGATCTAGAAAAGTAAATCAACCACTTATTCCTCTTTTGCCCATGGCTCTCTAAAGATAAAAATATATTAGTATATTTTCATCATGTAATAAAGCAAATACCTGAAATATTAAATAATAGAATTGACCTCACACTTTATATTCATACCACACTCCCTAAATCAATAAAATGACTGGGGTGCCACTTAGATACTTTAAGCTGCACATTTTTTAAAAAGATTCTGGAGGCCATAAAAAGTACTCTGAGTTTCCAGGACAGAACCAGTGACAGTCAGCATTCTCCTCTTCTTATTCCTGGAGATACCCATATACATACGTATTCACATTTCACTGACAAACATATACAAGCCCTGAAACCAAAGCATCCCACATCTAAGAATATTTTCAGCTCCATTTTGTTAGGTAAGCTAAGTTCCAAATATTTTTATTGGCCTGGCTCTTAAGAACATTTCTGATTGGTCATCAGTTGGGCATGCCCTACAGCCAGCCCCAATGCTGTTTCTAGGATACAGAACCCCGAGCTAAGGGGTTCTAGCTTTCCATGAAAAGGGACTGAAACTAAAACAGAAAAGAAACCAAGAAAGCCAATGAAGAAGCGCCTCTCCTCCTCCCCATACCCACCTCCCATCAACCAGCAATTAACCAGAAGAGAAGACCCAGGAGGAAATGGTGAAAGTGAGCTGTCAGCGCAGTTGCAAATCAAAGCACGAGCCTGAGTGTCCCAGCAAACCCAAACCCTGGCATTAAAAACCCAAACGATACTATCTAAAGAAGAGCAGAAGAGATGTTTGGAGCAACACTTAAAATAGTTTCGCCCCAAACCCTAGTAGTCTTCTTGGCGATATTACGTTCCAAAGCCAAATGGCATCATTTCAGGGACAGCTTCTGCCTCCCACCTCCCACCTCTCAAAGCGACTTTTTCTGCTTTTGTGAGAGAAGAAAATTGAGAACACCCCACCCTGTTTGGAATCCTTCCTTCACAACCCTCCTATGCTACCGGCTTGATTCTGCGTTACTTTCTGAAGCATCTTTTTCTCTTTTAATTGTTTCTGTGAACGTCCTCTGGCTCAAATGAATCAGAAGTGACTGCAGCTAGGGATTTTTGACACCAAACAGAAGGACAGGCCTTCTCCAGCATCGATAAGAAAGGGTTACAGTAGTTAAAATTGTAGCTCCAAATACCAGTTCTTGTGATAATTAAAGATTGCACTGTTTACACATTCAAACTCCTAAATTTGTGGCATGTGAGTGACATTGGGGCCTTTCGGCAGGCAGCCGTCCTAATCGCCAGGCATTCTCTCTGTGACTGTCAGAGAAGAGGGGGGGAAATTAAGCAGCTGCAATACGCCTGAAATGAGTTATTGTAATTACATTTAATTAGTTTAATTAGTTAATTATTTTGCTTACAGCTGTACAAGAGACTGCAAACATTTGTTAATATCACATGCCCTTTAACAGTATGGGGTGATTCCACAGTCACACTAAATCGTGAATGCATATGTAGGAAGATTGAGAAATGTGCAGAGCCCGGCTCAGCTTCTCAGGAAGAGCATATTTAGCAACACATTTGGCACAATTTTAAAAAATCTGAAGAAACAACTCATAAAACACAGAGAACTGGGAACAAAATTACCACCCCAAAAATCAAATACAAAGGCCAAGAGAGAAGGAGCTACCCCTAATGGCACAGGGTTTAGCTCAACAAACTCCAGTTATCAATGAAATAATTATAGCATATTTTTGAAAGCAGTGTCTCCCAGCCGGTTCCATACGTGATGGTAGTTCAATTATTTACAATGTATCCAGAATTGCTAGCGAAGGTACTGTGAGAAAAATGGCAATAGTTTCTGTTCCTCTGTCTCTCTCATCTGGGTTTCTCCCTGCGGTCCCCCACCCCCATTCCTTCTTCCCAACAGGCATTTTCATCCAGATAGTCGCTGTGCTATGATTGTGAACAAACATTTGTGTCTTATAAAATAATGAAATCCTTCAAAGTGAAAACTCATCATAAAGACATGAACGCAGAGGAAACTTTTCTTACTTTGCGGGGGGAAGAATCCATACCTTTTTTTATGACAGACTGGTCCAATAGATTCATGCCGCTGTTATTGGCATCTTCAACTGACTGTGAATATAAAAACATCACTATTCAAATCGACTGGATATTAAAGAATCACACTCATAAATCATGTCATTCCAAACTGGAGTTGCTGTTATTTCCATTTATATTAATTCACAAAGGGAGGTTTTATTATTATCATTATTACCTCCAAATGGACACAGAAATGAAATACACCCAAACTATAAATTCTTCCAATGGAAGAAGAGGAAAAAGGAAACTGTGAGAGACATCTGGGATGCAGGATTGGTTTAGTTATTACGTTAAACATAGATATTACATAGACACATAAACTTTTATATTATTTGCTCTTATGAGTTGTGAAAATCTGGCAGCACTGAAAGATTTTCACCAATATTAGTCAGAGCAGTTTCTGTTTTCTATGCTATCCCAGTGCATCTTAACCCCAGAGTCATTTTACAAATACATAATAGTTTACGTTATAGGATTTTAATTAAAGTCTGAGCAATTTGGAATGGAATGCGAACAGCAACACATAGCAACACGTCTGCAGGCTGTCAGGACCGCACACCCACTGCAGTTCACACACATCCCTGTGCTGGGTGAGCTTCCTGCTGCAGGACAATCGCTTGGGGGGACCTGCACAATCTGCTCCCCTCCCAACCCTGCCACCTCTGCTACCCAGCAAGAAGCACACCTGTTAGAAAGGCAGTGACTACAGACACACCAACACACACACACACACACACACACACACACACACACACACGGAGGATCTCCCAGTCAGCACCTGGGTAATGGCAAAGAACATTCACCTTCCTTGCCATTTTCATCCCAGAGAAGAAAAGTTTCAACCCTAGTTGTTGGCTGCATTTCAGAGGGGACATAGCTGTTAGAATGATATTCTTACTGTCAGGATGCACCAGAACAGGGTTCTAGCCGTGCATCCCAGGGCACCCAAAGGCAGTGGATTCCCTCCCCCTACTCCCAAGAGAAAAATCAATGCTAGGCCTTTCTGCCACGAACAGCTGCTTTCCTTGATCCTACGTTTGGACTAATCTGTCACCCACTCTACAGAGGAGTAAAAAGCAAAGGGCTTGTAAGGGGGGTTGTGTTTAGACAGCACTTCCCACCCACTCAAGCTGCATCCCCAGACAGGGCGTGTGTTCATCACAAGGAAGAGACTGTGTACCCCAAACAAGCTGCACATTAGAAACGAGATGATCTAATCATGGAGGGGTCACGTTTATTTGTTTCTTTTCGTTTTTCATAGCCACTCTTCTGTTCTCAGAAAGATGGGGGAAATTGTTATTCTCCGTAAGGACCATTTTCCATGTCGCAACATGCCATCTCCAACTTAAGAAATAGTACAAAGCTTAAAAAAAAAAAGAAAAATGCTTCATGTAACTTGTTCGGAACTCCCAGCAGACCCCACCATGCACACGGGTGCGCACACACACGATTCACGCCTTTTGTGCTCACGTGTCTACAGTGGCGACGTGTCCACGCAGAACAGAAATATTCGCCTGTGTCTGTGGGTGGGCAGACCCGCGATCTCACAGGCCCCGGACCGTGAGCGCCCACACCTCACCCTCACGTCGGTACGTAAATATGTATACACGCCCCATCAGCGACGTGGGGTAGTTGTGGTAGTTAATGAGAAGGCTCTTGTCTGATTTTCTATCTAATTACGGGCGCCTGCTGGGTTTTTGTACAGGATATTCACGCAGCATGCTGGCGCTTAATCGTCACAGGGAGGATCGTAAAGATTTAATTAGGACTGCGTGCGGAAGCTCAGAAAAACGACTCCGACTCGTAATTACTAGACTTCTTTAGTTAAAAGTGATACCAGGGGTTGCTTTAAGACACTAGGGTGTGTTTGAGTGTGTGTGTGTGTGTGTGTGTGTGTAAGGGCTTTGACTTAACATCCTTATATGTTTACACTCTTAGGTAGTAAAGGTGATGAGAGGTTAGAGAGCAAAGATCGGAAGAAGGAAAGAGGTGTTCACAGCAACTAAACAAGCTCCAAACTAGGTGTCACCTCACGCTCTCTTTCTTTCTGATGCTGTTTTTCTGACTTTTAAACACTGCCCCCCCTCCCCACGTGCGCGCTCACACACACACACACACACACACACACACACACACATACACAATGGGTAGAATGTAGCATACCCAGAACCCAAGCAGCGATTTGCTGGCTTAATAGCCCCTGTGAGTAAATTGAAATAGAAATTGACAGGGTTTTATAGTTTCATTTAAAAAATTATTAGAAGCATTTGGTTAATTAGCTCTCCTCATTTGCTTCTCTCACGGTCGGGGCGGTGGCCCCGCGCGTGTGTCTGGGTCACACAACATCTCACCTCAGCCCTAGGCCAGGTGAGCACCGCTGGGTGTGAGGGCCCCCGGCCTGGCAGCGCCCTGGGATCTGCCTGATCCGCGGCTGGATTGGGGAGGAGGATCCAGCACACACAACAGGCCCTTGAGATGGAACGAGTGACCGGGGTCCAGGCTGAGGCACCCCTGGTCCCTTTTACAGACAGGTGGGGCGCAGCCCACGCATCCCGTAGCTGCAGAAAACGCGAAACGCCGAAACCGCCATCAGCTCCTGCAACTTCAGCCGCCGTCCCCCACCGCGTTCCAGATTCCTAAGTCAGAAGTGGATCTTCCGGGACTGGACGGAGGAGGCAGAGCCTCTAGATTCGAGGGTCTGGTCCTAGGTCCATCTCTTCCCCTGTCTTTCTTTGTCACCTGCCCCGTGTCACGTCAACCACACCCCGGCCTCAGGACGCCTGTCATCACGGCGGAGACAGAGATCGCCCCAGCCCCTGTAGTTCCCCTCCTGGGACGGGCGCAGAGTGTATCCCCCACTACCCCTTGCAGTGAGGGTCGACCCGAGAAAGTCCCGAGGGCCTCCGCACCTCGCCAGGCGACCTGCTGGGATGCATCTGGGGAGGAACGGGGAGACGTGGGGTGGGCGGGGAGCAGCGAGGGCCCTGGGCCTGCGCCGTCTCTGCTCTGGGCTCTGTTCACCTCCCGGGTCTAAGCTCCGGCCACAACTCGGACAAGGGTGCTCTCCCAAATGCACACCGACTTGGCCCTGTTTTTCTCTGGCCCCTTGCATTTGACCAAACACTCCAAACCTCTCACAATTCTCTCTTTCAAAAAACAAAAAACTAAAACCAAAGAAATCTGTTCCCTCTTTGGGCGCAATGCTTGGGTTCCGTCGCCTAAACCACTAGGCCTGCCCAGTGCGGTGACACGGCCAGTGCAGCATTGCCAACAGCAATGCTGATGAGTTGATCCACTTTCATTATCTAGCACTTTGAACCGTACCCAGAAAGGTTAATTTAAAAACTTTTCCCCCCAGACATATATTACCCCAATGCATTAAAAAAAATCCATGATTAAATATTTCCTTTCTCATATGATATTCTGAAATGAGCATTATCTCCAGACAGGGACAGTTAAGCTCGCCTAAATCAACAAAACTACCATTCTTATGACTATGGGTAAATCCAGCCACAACTCAGGTGATTCTGTCATTTTTGGAAATATTAAATAACTGAATTTCCTTGAAAGCAGTAAGCCATCATAGACTACACACAGACAGCATTTAATTCTGTCCCCACATTTTAACTGTTCAAAATACATTTTCTTCAGCAAGGTAAAGAGGAAGGACTCATGCACCCTTTCCCTTTCCCATATTGTTTTCCTTTTCTTCAGAGGTATGTCCATAATGATGCATAATATATACAACCATGCCAATGAGACCGAAGGATCCATTGAATACCTTTCAACCATATTTATCTTTTCTGGAGACCATTTAAATTAGGGAGGAAAAGGAGACCTGCTCAGAATCACCCAGAGAGTTTTTATAAATCATTTCTTTGATGTTTCTTTGTTTAGTTTAACCAAGTATTCTCCACCAAATCAGGCTCCATTGTGTAGATTGCAGATGGGATAGTGAGTGGGTGGGGGAGTGTTTGGAGCCTTTTAAGAAACAAACATATGATGCCTCTTCAACTGGGGTGGTGACACTGGGGAGAGGGTATTAGTGGAAAGGAGGACTGGAGAGGGATGTGGAGAACATTGCTCCACAGTCGTTTAATGGTCCAAAGGGGGAAAAGAATCTCCAAAATCATATGTGTCCTCATGAATTCCCAAACAGAATTATGACTTTCTGGGTCTCTCCTCACAAATCTTCCATTTCTCAGATAATGACCCTGGAACTCAGTTATCTTGGAAAAGGGTTCAACAGCTTATGGGACATTCAACGTAAGACCTGGCTTGGACAAAATAGCACATTTTTCTTCCACTGTGCATTGTCATGCTTAACAAAGTCTTTGCAAATCCAGCAAGAACCTCTATAGAGGTCCCTGCACCTCCATGCTGTAGCTTCAGGCAGTCAGGACTCCACCTGCCACGTCAGGGGGCCCAGGCCCACTACTGGGCTTGCAGAGCGGGTGGGTGGGGGAGGGCACCCAGCTTGCTTGCACGAAGCGCAAGAGAACAGGAAGGAGTCGCATAGCTAAGGCAAGACGAAAACATCTAGCCTTGATTCTGATGATCCTAAACTAGCCAAACACACATATATTTTTCTTCTTCATTCTTTCATTTCTAGTGCTTCTGGCTTTCATCATCAGACCTCCAGAAATCGCCACTAGAGAGCCATACACGTATACACACAGTTACGTACGTGGTGTCCAGCTGGTGCTGTTCTAAAGATGAATACTTCCTCCCCCAAAGGAGACACAGCTGTCCCTCCCCGCCTGTCCCCCCACCCGGGGCATTTGTTATTTGTTTACTGTGTGATTGTTTGTGTGCCGTTACCTGGACATCTTCCATCCCAGGGTGGCCGAGACCGTGCAGCGAGAGGCTGTCACCCATGCCCGCGTCCAGGCCGTGGTGTGCTGAGTGCAGGAGCACGTCCGGCCGGCGGACCGAGTGGTAGTCCCTCCGGGGGTCGAGGCCCGAGAGCTGGGGCAGGGCGGCCCGAGGCTGGGGCAGGAGAGAGCCGGCTTCTGAACCCACTTCTTGCCGCTGTCGTTGCCCCCAGGGGTGCTGCTGGGGCTGGTGCAGGGGGTTCAGGGAGTAGGGGTCGTTGACGTGGGAGTAGGGGTCCTGGCTCTGGTGGTAGGGGAGCGGCTGGTAGGGGGGCGGGAAGTAGGGTGGCTGGAAATCTGACGACGGCGTGTGGGACAGCGGCGGAGCGCTGGAGTAAGGTCCTTGGGACACCGAGCCCAGCTGGGAGAGCCGTGAGCTGTGACTCGGGACGCCATCGTGCCGGTCCTGGGAGCGGAGAGGAGAAAGAGAGAGAGAGAGAAGGGGAGGAAAAAATACAATCGACAAATGGAGAAGCCCGCCTACGGCATCTTCTTCCCGAGATAGGGGACGCAAGAGTCTGAAACTTAGACTCCCAAGCTGACTCAGAGGGTACATGATTTCAGCAATTCCAAATGCGAGGCTTTGGGGGAAAAGGGGGAGAATCACCCACTTAACCAACATCTAAGCCCTCTGTTGGGGTGCAAAACCGGCAAAAGGGGTGAGGGTAAAGTAACAGTGTGTATGGGGGGAGATTCTCAATTCCCTAATGAAAAATCCAGGAGTCTGACATAGGGTATTTGCTTTTCTGGGTGTTTTAAACTATTTTTTCCTAACTCTTCCAGAGGCCCAAAGCATGACAAATAAAACTTCATACTATTGGCTTTGCTGTTACTCTTCCTAACCCAGCCGGCTGACCAGGAGCTCCCCACACGACTTGGTCGTTCCAGGAGACCCAGGAATCTGCCTGATCTGAGTTTCCAGTCCCCCCTCCCTCCCCAAGAGGAATTAAATAATTTATGTAGTGTTTGATTGAAATGGATCTCATTCAAAATCATATCCTGAGTCCCTGTTAAAGTTGAACTGTGGTTCACAGGAGTTTTTCTAAGGTTGCTTTTCTAAATATATCTATTGCTGTCCTACTCCAGGGAGTGGAGATGAAGGACCTGGGGTTGGGGGGGGGGGGAGAAAAAAGAACAAATAAAGGCCCAGACAACTTAGTGCTGGTCCTAAGTGGAGTGTTAAACTCAGTGAAAAGGGAGGGGGGAGAGGCGTGTGTGTGTGTGTGTGTGTGTGTGTGTGTGTGTGTGAGTTTCTCCCTCTCCTCTGTGGAAATGCCATGGTATAGTCCCCATGGTTCTTTTTGGAGAAATAGTCACCTAAATTTCCAAACTGCAATGGCAAATAAAAAGTTTTTCTGTTCAGCCTCCCCCCTCTCCCCAGTTGACTCATGGAGCTCAGACGAACACACAATGCAGAGAAGCAGCTGCAGCCTCGTCCAATTATGGTGCTAAATTACCAAGCCAAAGGCGCTCGAAGGAAGACAGAGACGAGAGAGTGAGACGCACGCACAAGAGACAGAGACAGAGAGACAGTAAGAGGAGGGAGCATGCAATTCTGGTACAACGTGAATCCAGACTCACCATGGACGAATAGGTGTGCACTAACATCTGGAAAAAAAAGCCTGGTTACTGCTCAAAATCAAACAATGATTTAAAAAAAAAATCAAGGAGTCCAGCAGAGAAACGAGCTGGACACAGGAGCCGAGCTTGAGGTGTTTCCAGGACAAGCCATCAAAAAAAAAAAAAAATTTACCCCCCCACCAAACGAGATTGGCGTCGCCTGTCACACACACACAGAGCTGTTCATCGGTCTCTTGCTGTTTTTTTGGCTTTTTTCTTCTGCGGTTCTTCGGGGCTCCAGAAGCAGTCCTCTTCCGCCCGAAGCTGGGCTCAGACTGCTCGGCCGCCCCTTCCTCCCTCCACTTGCCTACACCTCCTCATAATAATTGATATTCATGACTATTAATATTACACGAGTACTTTAAAGGGAGAATGGAGGACAAATGGAGCGTGAAGCAGCAGCGGGCGCAGAGCTCCCTACTATTGTAAATGACGTTCATTCAGTGGAGAATTACTAGATGTAATCAGACGAGGGGGCTGGCGAAGGCAGACCGGGGAAAAAGTTTAGCAGGAAAGAGGCAGAACTTCAATTAACTGAGCCGGGGACGCGCGTAAAGCAGCCCCTGCTCCCCTGGACCAGGCGGTGAGGGAGAGAGCATCGCTGGGGGCTTGTGCAGAACGTAGGTGTCCTGGTTCCTGGAGAGGGACTTTCCTACTGGGAAGAATGGATCGCCCTAGGTGCTTCCCGTGCAGATTAAAAAACAAAATAAAAAGGCGTTGCCTCCTCCTTTGGAGGGGAGAGCAAAGTAAACCGGTGGGCCCGGTTGTTTACAGTGACGTTTGCAGACTTTCACGCATACTGGAGATTATGCTTATTTATTAAAGGATAGAGGCGAGATGGGGGCTTTCCATCCCTCGTGCAGCCTTTCCCTCTTTAGTGCTCCTGCAGTCTGTGATTTTTTTTTACTTCAATTTAAAATATATGCAGTCAATCTTCAAGTACACTAAACTTATCCTTTCCAGGCAAAGCCAGGGGCAACAGAAAACCTTTTTGGATGTTTCAGGAACCCGTTCAACTGGCCTAACTGCCATTTCTGTTAAAGTTCAACCTTTCTCCCGACTTAAATAGGCTCCTTCCACCGGGCTGCGGGTTCTCCTATATTTTTTGAGCAGAAAAATTAGGCAGATAGGAATACCTGCAGTATTTCTCTCTCTCTCTCTCTCTCTCTCTCTCTCTGTGTGTGTGTGTGTGTCTCTTCTCTCTCCCTCCCCCTTTATTCTGCCCTCTTTCCCTCTTCCACTCCACCCCTCCCTCTTCCTTCCTCCCTCCCTCCCTCCCTGCTTTCTTCTCTCCCTCCCTCCTTTCCCATTTAGCCAGTCTACCTTCCAGACTCTTAGAACGAGTTTTATCCTCCTTACTTTTCGGAACCCAGTGAAGTCCCTCTCTGTATACCCTGAGCTATTTACACCGTGGCCCCTTCCCCGCCCGTGCCAAGCCCACTTCGGGCGCTCACATTCTTTAGGAGAGTTCGAGCTCCTTCGACTAGACCATTATCCCGCCTGTTAAAGAAGGAAGAGGAGGCCGAACAGAAACAAACCCCACCAGGCGGAGGCGCGGCTCTTCGTTACAGTCAATACACAACCACAAAGAGGAAAGGAAAGCCCCAATCATCATTCCGCAGAAAGACGAATCTCCTCTCTCCCTCTCATCTCTCTCTCTCTCTCTCTCTCTCTCTCTCTCTCTCTCCCCACACACAAACACACACACACGCACACGCACACGCACACGCACACGCACACACACCCCAAAATCAGGATTCGGGGCTGGGCAGAGCTGGGAGGCTCCAGGCGCGGGCGCCGGGCGCTGCTTGCGAAACGCAACCGGGCAGCGGCGGGGCGCGCGCGGGCTCCGCGGAGCCGCAGTCTGGGTCGCGGGGCTGGGCCGGCGGCGTCGGGAGGAGCCCGTTTCTAGCGTCCTCAAGGCGGCTCCCCGCCCGGCTTTCAGGAGTCGTCCCGGAGCCGGCGGGATGGCGTGTCCCCCGCGGGGTGGGGATCCTCTTTGCGTCCCATCGCGACCGCCTCGTCCGACCGAGCGCTTCCCGCGCCGATCGCCCAAGACTTGGCTTCTCGTCCTCCCTCCCCTCTCCGCCTTCCCCTCCTTCCGACCTCCGACTACTGCCCGCTCGCCAGCTTCTACCTTCCCCGTCCCTTACTCCTCTGCCCCTTTCTCTTCGCCTTCCGACAAGTTTTTCTTTCCCGCTTCCCTCCCTCGACGTCTCCTCGGAATCTTCGCTTCCCCGCTTCCCCTCACGCCTAATTCGGGGACTCCCAGGCTGGTGAGCTCGGAGCGAAGTTCCGCGGTCCTGGGCCGCCGTCCCCTCTCCGCCCGGCAGCCCGGCCCACGCGCAGCCCCGCCGCCCCACCGCTCCGTCGGCGCCCGAGACCCGAGCGCACGGCCGGGGCGCCCCGCCCGCGGGGAGGCAGGCTCCCGCCTGGCTTCGGGCAGCATCTCCACCCGAGTCTCCCTGGCCTCAGCGGTAAAGAACGGTGCGCACTCAACCCGGGCAGAAATTTTCGTTAAAAATGCGAAGACATGGGGTGGTTTGGATGCCCCGACTCTCAAAGAAGCAAAACACGAGAAAAAAAGAAAATTAAAAAATTGTCTGCTACGGCTCCTTGGCTTGTGCTGTCTCTGCATCCATCTATCCATCTGTCCGTCTATCCGTCGACCTCCCTCCTTCTATATTTTCGTCCTGTACTGGGATCCGTTGGTTATCGATTTCAAAAATGTTATTGAAAATAAAAATTAAAAGCTCGAATCTGTTACGAAGTAGTCTTGAAAACCTAATTCTCTCCCACATTCAAAACGTGGAGAGGCTCTGCCTTTATCAGTCTCTATTTTCTCTGCCCACATTCACTAGCACCACTGTTCCCCATCAGATCCTAAAGGGGGGGGGCGACGAAGAAAGAAAAATAAAATAACAAAAAAAAGAGAAATCCCCTAAGTTAAAGTAGTCAGATTTCCACCTTAAAGTCCTTTTTAAGAATAGCGAAGTTTCCCCAAGCCAGCTTTTCCAAAAGTTGGAGAAAGCTGAGAAAACCGACCGGAAACCTACGAGCAAATAGCTTAAAAATATAGATGAGTTGGGGGTGTCAAGAAGCTCAAATTCTCTATCTGCAAAGCTCTAAGATGCAACCGGGGGTGTCGGCTCACCTCATAGATATCTTCGTACTTGACATTCTCCACGAGCTTCCAGAGCATGATGGCAGCCGGGTCTCTAGGAGGTGAGTGCATTCATGTGAGGAGCAGATGTCTGGCTTCTCAGGACTCCGCTGTCTGTAATGATCCATCTATAATTGGAAATGGGGGATACACACCAAATCCGACGCTCCTCTCCCATCGCAACTTATATCTGTTGTCTCAAACAATAGGCTGGAGAAGTAAGCCTCAGCTGAGAGAAAAACATTATTACACACACAGGAGTTAGATGCAACCCACAGACATATATATTATAAAAATCATAAACACGTATTTATACCCAGACACCCACATTTAGTTATATAAGCACCCCTGGGTCACACAGAGCCTACAGACTCTAAACATGCATTTAAAGGAGAGAGAGTCGGTCAGTGTGATTAATATAAATATAGACATTTAAAAACCTCTATATTGAAAATGATGAATCATTGTAGCCACTGACTAAAGTCTTTACAGTTCATAAGGAGAAACCAGGGTGCCAACAGTCTCCCATTTTCTATGTAGATTTTTAAAGGGGGACCATTACTGAGATTTTTAAACACAAAAGCTCCTCTTCTTGTTTGTTCAGCAGGAGGGTTTTGAAAGCTGGATTTGGGGATCTTAAGGGTGATCTCTCTGTTTTGATGGCTACACAACTTTTTCTTTTTTTTCACTGTACCTTAGTCACTGTAGAACAAAAAGCCCGGCTCACCACAGTGACCATTTCTCATATTTTCCGGTCATTCTGCCCAACAAATTTGAAACCTTAAACACTGTATGAAGCACGTCAGTCTGTACTGCTTATCGTTTAAGGGTTGTTTGTCTGTATTTTCAATGGATTTCATGTGCCATTCTTTTCTTGGCTGAAGTCTCCATTTTATGAAGGTTTTTTTCTTTTCTTTCTTTTTTCAGATGTAGGGAGCAACATACGTGCACAATAACACAATATTAATTTCAAGCCTTCTTTGCAGAGACATGGGACATTTTATATCTGCATCTGCTGTCTAACTTTTCAGTGATTTTAATCATGGAGAGTCAAGAAATGGTCACCTGAACCTCTGGAAGGTTTAAGCAGAATGCTTTTCAAGGAGATATTGAAAAATACTATAGGGTGTGTGGGTTTTTGTTTGTTTTGAGTGTATTTTTTCTTGGTAAGGTGATTTGTATAGCTTTTTTATCCCCCCAAGAAAAGGAAAACATCAACATCAACAAGAGCAAAGTTAACCTAACTTCGAAAATGGGCACCCTTTAAGGCACAGGGTTTCCGAATTTCATAATAAAGTGAATACTCGCCTCACTGGCCCCTTTTCCCGCCCCCCCCCTTTTTCTACTTCCTTCCAGGGTGCGGAAGGATTCCCACAGCCAGAAGGGAAGTCCAGTGAAGGCTCTCTGCCCCTGGGGCAGAAAATAAATGACAGGAGGGAATGAGGAGGGACCAGGGCAATTTGGGGTGGAAGTTATTAAACCTGATAAGAGTGAATCTGCAAAGGGCGATTGTCTGTAAATCTCAGGACTGCTGAGCGCTGCTGTGCGCTCAGAAGAGAGGGCTCCGGCCAACCACGGTGGATATCGATTCGATAAAAACCAGGGAGATGCTTCATATCGTGCAGAATGAAAAATTCTGCAGATTTTTAATTTAATTTTTTCAAAGATAAGCCAAATGAAAGGAACTCGAAGAAGGTGCTTCAGAAGGAACTTCAGAAATAAACCCTTTCTTCATTTCCTGTTTAATTTTTATGTTTTGCCTTTCCTTCCCTCCCTTTCCCTCCTTCCTTTTTCCTCCATCCCGTTTTCCTTCCTCCCTCCCTCCCTCCCTGACTCCCTTCCTTCCTTCCTTTTTCCTTCCTTTCTCCTTTCCTCTACGTTAAACATTAACAGCTTAAAGTATACAAAATCTGTACAGATTTTCCACTAGGAGCTTGAGCGAAGATTTCCTTCTTTGCTCCCAGAGCTAGTCTGGACATGGGGAGGTATTCTTCCTAATTTTGTTGTGTGGTGGGATTTGAAACGGCTTTTACCCTCCCTTTCCAGAACTAAAATCAGTCCCAGATCAATATTTTGCAAGATAAATATTATAGACTTGGAAACTCAGATTCTCTAGACAGAAATTTATTAATAGGAATAACTGTCTTTTCCTTTTCAAACCAATAACTCCTTTATCTTTTTTACCTAAAGATCATTCCAACCCAAATAAAAAGCACTTGGAAAAAATCTTAATTTTTTTTCCTCTGAATGCTTTTAACACCTTTTTCATCTCTTTTTGGTATATCATTGCTTAGTCTATAATAAATAAACTCTAAAACTTGAAACTAAAAGAAAACCTCAGAGGGATACTTTTATATTAAAAAAACTACTTAAAAATATGTTTTTAGTGTAACTATTTATATAGTCATATATACATAGATATAATTTCAAATTTTCATATGTAATTTTATTTTATGGTGAAATAGATATTTTTAAAATTAGAAACGTCTGGAAATATTTGGTTAACATTTATGTAAATTCTTCAGAAAAACTGAAATCTGGTTTATTAAGAATGAAGCATAAATTTTAAAATATACACACATATAAAGAGCTACTCAAAGAAATACATAAGTACAATTAAAGTCCGAGTCAATTTTTCAACGTGGGCCTTATTCAAAAAATCCTAGAAATTGCAAGGGAAATTTTTCTTAGGGAACCTTCCGTAAGTCATTGAACGGGCAACAGCGCCCTCTGTTGGGATTTTGTGTAAGCAAATCCTGCACGGCCGCTCGATTTTTTTTTTCTTCTCCAGCGATTTCTTCCAGTTCTTGAAAACCTTTTGTTGCTTAAGAGCATTTTAAAAGCTCAATTTTTATCATATCTACTAATTTTAGAAATAAGTGTTTAAGCATCTATAAAGTTCAAGTGCCTCAAAAAATGTACAAATAAAATCTCATTCTTTACTAAGAAAAATTTCCTAACTTGAGCCAGCTTCTCTCGCTCTTAACTTTCTATTGCATTTCGCTTTAACCTTCCAATCAACGTGAGGTAAGGAAAGATTTCCGCAAGGACTCAATAAATGCAAAACAAAATAAAGGCAAAGGCAAAAAACCCTCTGATTTTGAAGGGAAGTTAAACGAGCAAAATATGTATTTTCATCATCATTTCATTTTCCACTTCGTCTTGTCCTATGCCCATTTTTTTGTTTTGTTTTTGTTTTTTCACGGGTGGCACAGGCTTGCCTAAATAGAAACGTACTGGAGACATCCCAAGTAGTTATATTCGTATTTTCCCCTCTCACTTATATTTATTTCACTTATATTTATAATAGTAGACAGGCGAGTTAGTAATACCCCCCTTTTCTCAGCCTCGGATAGAGGGACTATTTTCCGATAAATGTAGGAGCCACTGATGGAGGTGAATGCACCTAGCTTGGAGCCCTCTGCTGGCGGTTTTCCGAATAAGTTTCTAACTTTTTTTTTTTTATTTCACCGAAAAATATCATTATATTAAATCAAGGTCAGCTGTTAGCACTCTCTTGTCTCACTTCTTCTTTCTTCTAAAAAAATCTAATTAAGCATTGTCTAAAGTTCTCAGACTTCCTTCCTTCCTCCCCCTATTCCTTACCTTGGCACCTGTGAGTTAAGGCTTCATGAGCTCTCTCCTTCTGCGGCTGCCTGATGGACTGCCTTTTCTTTTACACAATACACGGTCCGCCTGGATTTCCCTTTTCCGTCTTCCTAAGACACACAAATAATAAAATGGTAAAAACACCAAGACTTAGGATTATTGTGACAGTCAGGACCCCGACCCCTCTCATTATGGGCGGTCGTGTAAGCTATTTAATAGCCAGGGTACTGAGCTATACGATGGGAATGTAGGTGAGAATTTGTTACAGCAACACAGTATGAAAGGAATCTATTCCATACTGTCACTTTGTAAAACAATTTAATTTCCCCTCATCAACTCAAGACACGAGCTGCGTGTCAAGAAAGTGAAGGCTTCCATCAGCTAGGGACGTGCATAATTTCCTGTTTAGAAAGTGCCTGTGGGAACCCCAGCCTAGATCTCCCGACTATGTACTGGCTCAGCAGTTTGCCCACGGCGCTGTGATACTGTCTTTCTTTCTTCTTTCATTCCTCCCTCTCTCCCTCCCTTCCTTATTTCCTTCCTCCTTCCGAAATGAAGAAGACAGTATTTTTGGACAATTACTTTTTTCCAGAGTTATTTTTGTCCTGGATTCATAAACAGGCAAAGGAAGAGAGACGAGAGAGCACTGACTTGTGACATACCAAGATACTACCTCCACCTCTTACTCCTCACGAAGCATGATCGTCCACCAAGTCGATTAATAAGCTGTGACAGGAGCACGTTTCATTGTGGTAGTCTAACTAGTTTTCTACCGTGTTTCTATCTGGAAGCTTTCTCATGATCATATTTTGGGGGAATCTTGATTATGTATTTTTAACATCAATTTGGAAAAATTACTGTTGAATGTGTGAAACTACAATTCGAACCCCTGCCCTTAGATTTATAGGGCTTTGCTACCACATAGGTGTCAGCGATCTGGGTATGAGACAACAAAATAAGAGGGACTAATGTTTGCATAAGGGGGTTTTAAAAAAATTAAACGGGGGTAGAATGATCTCCAGAACGACTCTTCGTGATCTTACAGATTGAGGCAAACATTGAAAAGGAAATAGCATTTCTTACTTTAACCACAATATTTAATCAAGGGCATAATTGTGAATTTTTAAAGTGAAATCCCTTGTGAGAATGAAAAGCAGTGTGACTATGGAAACTTCTACTTGGTCTTGAACTTTGAGGAGAAGTAATTTTATTGCATATTTTAGATGTTCTGAAGTCCTCAGGCTTTTCTGTTTACTTGTGGGGCTGTGAAGTTGCCAAAGGGACAGTTTTCAAATTTCTATCTCCTGGAGATAAAGAGGTTAAGGAATGGAAGATGGGGGCGGGGGGCGGGGGGCGGGGGTTGGGCTTGGAGTAGATGGTGCAAACGGCCAGAGAACAATTGTTTCCAATACCAATGGATACTTCACATACACAATGTGAGAGGTGCTCATTTTCCCTGGCGTGACCGATGCAGGAGGACAGGTATTTCCATCATTGTGGATATTTTCCATATTACTGATTTAAGAAGGGGCAATCTAAAAGGGTGAGAACACTAAACAATTTGGTTTCAAAATGCAACCAATAGGCCAATACACATCGGAGAGGAAAGATTTGCAAATAAAGACATGGAAAGATGTAGAGCAGAAATCTAACCTTTAAAGCATGAATAAACACATAACGATGCATAACCTCAGAGCTGAAATGTCTCTTAAGCACAAGGAACATTTAGGAGAAATTAGCATTACTTTGGAACTACTTCCTAAAACTCACATTCATGCATTTTGAGAAAAATAGAGAATGATATGTATTCTATGACTCTCTTTATTTCTTTAACATAAGAAGATTCTTTCACTTACCAGCTATGTTATCTTGGGCAAGTCCTTTGACCTTTCCATGTCTCAGTTTTCTCATCTATAAAATGAGGCGAATTTACTGGATGATATATAAGCTTTTTTTTCTTAGAATTAGACTTAATGAGATTTAAAAGCAGCAAATAGTAATGAATGAAAAGTTTAAAATGGAAGTATTTCTGTCTGAACATGTTGCAGCAAAATCTCAGCTCTCTGGGACCCTCTAGGGTAGAGTTTAAGAGAACTGACCCTGACCTTTTGATAAATACTAATCACACGTACACACACACACACATTTTTAGGAATATCATCTTAGAAGAAAACAAAGGAAGGATAAGAATACAGCTTGAGCAGCTCATGCAGCCCAATGTCAAAAAACCAAACAACCCAATCCAAAAATGGGCAGAAGACCTAAATAGACATTTCTCCGAAGAAGATATACAGACTGCCAACAAACACATGAAAGAATGCTCAACATCATTAATCATTAGAGAAATGCAAATCAAAACTACAATGAGATATCCTCTCACACCAGTCAGAATGGCCATCATCAAAAAATCTACAAACAATAAATGCTGGAGAGGGTGTGGAGAAAAGGGAACCCTCTTGCACTGTTGGTGGGAATGTAAATTGATACAGCCATTATGGAGAACAGTATGGAGAATATATTAAAAAACTAAAAATAGAACTACCATACAACCCAGCAATCCCACTACTGGGCATATACCCTGAGAAAACCATAATTCAAAAAGAGTCATGTACCAAAATATTCATTGCAGCACTATTTACAATAACCAGAACATGGAAGCAACCCAAGTGTCCATAGCCACATGAATGGATAAAGAAGATGTGGCACATATATACAATGGAATATAACTCGGCCATAAAAAGAAACGAAACTGAGTTATTCGTGGTGAGGTGGATGGACATTACTTCATACAGAGTGAAGTAAGTCAGAAAGAGAAAAACAAATACCGTATGCTAACACACATAGATGGAATCTAAAAAAAAAAAAAAAAAAAGGTTCTAATGAACCTAGGGGCAGGACAGGAATAAAGACGCAGATGTAGTGAATGGACTTGAGGACATGGGCTGTGGGGGAAGGGTAAGCTGGAAGGAAGTGAGAGAGTGGCATGGACATATATACACTACCAAATGTAAAATAGATAGCTAGTGGGAAGCAGCAGCATAGCACAGGGAGATCAGCTCAGTGCTTTTTGACCTAGAGGGGTGGGATAGGAAGGGTGGGAGGGAGATGCAAGAGGGAGGGGATATGGGGATATATGTATATGTACAGCTGATTCACTTTGTTATACAGCAGAAACTAACACACCATTGTAAAGCAGTTATACTCCAATAAGGATGTAAAAAAAAAAAAAAGAATACAGCTTGAGGGAAGAGGCTATCATTTTAATAGTTAGTACCTACCTAACGCTTTGAAAGAGATGAAGCATCAAGTCTAGATGAGTGACATCTTAATATAGTCAAGAGTTTGAAGTTTTGATCTTGAAATTATGATCAGTAACCTTTGATAACACATGCAAAAGGGAAGCAATGTCTAATAGCTGAGGCTGGAAAAAAACTTCATTTTTCAGAAAGAGGGAAGAAGAGGGTCTCTAGAAGTTACAGGTGGGGAATTACGCTATTGTTTCCTCAGAAAAATGATAGTTTAGGTTGTCAAAGTGGTTAGTCATGCAGTCTGGGAGGGAAAGAGGGGATATCCCGAGGCACCAGTGTGGCTTCAGGAAGAAGAGGTCATTCCATGTATCCTCATGTCCTTTGCTATAGATTTACTAGACTGAGTATCAGGCCCATAATGTATCTGGAGCTCACGGAGACATTTCAAAACTTTCTCATTGGGTCCCCAGTCTGAGCTGAGTGATGCCATGGTATGCGGAGACGGCCTGCCTTCTGACTCAGGACATGGGCTTTGGAGTGGGACAGACATGTGTGATTGCAGATCCACTCCTTACTCTCTTGGATATTAAAAAATTACTTAACCTCCCTGACCCATAATTTTCCTGTATGAGACACTTGAGGGACTTCCCTTGCTGTCCAGTGGTTAAGACTCAGCGCTTCCACTGCAAGGGGTGTGGGTTCAATCCCTGGTCTGGGAACGAAGATCCTGCATACCATGCAGCCAAAAAATTAAAATTAAAAAAAAAAGAAAGAAACACTTGAAATATATTTCCATATAAGAGACACATTCATTATATGAAACATGTGCATAGCAATAATCATTGCATGGGCATGTTCATGATGATTAAATGAGATAATACATAAGAAATGCTTATGACCTCCAGCATAAGGAAAGCACTCAGTATGTTGTAGTTACTGTTACAACCACAGATTGGCAGCTATTTGAATAATTCTCTCCCAAAGAGGTTGACTGATTAATGGAAACCAATTTGAGGCAATTGTTTCAATACTTTGCTATGGGGCTCGTTCTTAGTCTTATTCTTTCTAATATTAAAGAAAAATGGTGACTCAGAAGAAGAATTAGAATATGTGTCCATTATTTTTCAGGTGCTAAACATTGGGGAGAAGAGTTAGTTCCTTGGATTACAGGATGAGGATTCAAAAACATTTTAACAGGCTAATACTCTGGAACAAATCCCCAAAGCTATAACTTAACAAAGATAAAAGTAGCAAAAACATTGTTTGAAGGGGAAGATCAGAGACTGATAAAGGTGAACATATGTACAGTTTGGGAATTCCCTGGCGGTCCAGTGGTTAGGACTCTGTGCTTTCACTGCCGAGGGCACGAGTTCAGTTTCTGGTGGTGGAACTAAGATCCTGCAAACCGCGCAGAGCAGCAAAAAAGAAAATATGTACAGTTTTCCCCTGCAGAAGGTCCTTATGGTTTCTGGAACACAATGATCACATCAGCATCATACCCAACAACTTACTGAGACTGACAAACCCAGAGAGTGAGGGAAATCCCAGGTTACATTAGTAAATTTCAGGGGTGACCTGCTTAAGACCTCATTGATAAATACAAATAACCCTAAAAGAAAGCAACCAGATTAAAGAAAATCCTGGACACCATGTCAAGGGAGAAGGAGTTGAGGAGACTGGGATAGTCATCCTAGAATAGAGAAAACTTAGGGATGTGAACCCTGTCTTCTAATATTTGGGGCTGGTTTTGGGGAAGAAGGTATAGACTGGGGGAGAAGTTGGCATTTGTCGATTTAATTTTACATTGCCAGCATATAGCAAAGTGGCTGGCCCAGATGTGCTCAAAACATTTTAGGTGAAATAACGCTCTTTTCCTGTAAAGATACAGGATAAAGATCAGTACAGAGATGTTACCAGGAGGCCGATTAAACTCAATGTGAGAAAATTTTTTTCGTAAAAATTTAAAGTGCTGGGAAGGGCAGCTTTGATTGTGAACTGACCATCCCTGCAAAATACAAGCAGAGCCTGGGCGACCTCTGTCAGGGGTGGTGTAACACAGCCTGTATAGCGCTGGGCGGGAGGTCCTTAATGAGGCCAAGGTATTGGGATTCTACTCCATGAGCTTAGCTTGACATTCTGTTGCAATTTTAGCAGGTTACTAATTGTAAAGGACTGGCATTGAGAGGAATATGTGGAAGATCCCATTATTTCTGCATCTGTATAAGTATTATCTGACTGGGGAATTATACACATTTACTGAGCCCATGTTTCCATATACTGCCCATGTTATCTGATTTCTATTAGTAGAAATAACATCACAGTAATTATACTCAATAGCCTTATTGGTCTGTCAGTCTCTGATTGTTTTGCTTCTGTCATTATCGGTTTTTTTCTATATTTAATTGGATTTCTGTAGGTAGCTTTATAGAATTAATAAAGGAAATTTATTTATTTAGGTTATGGATGAAGGGCACTTAGGCTTACATTTGTCATCATTTTTGAGGGACGTTTGTTTGATCCAGAAAAGTAATAAACCCTTTGCAGAGGATTTATCCAATGACCACATTCCAAACCAGTTTGGAGCCAGTTTCAAAACCCTTTATTACAGCTTTGTTGCTTTAAACAATAAACAGTAACGTTTATTTCTGGATTCTTTTGTGTAATCAAATCTTTTTGCTCCCCATACTATAGTAATACTGTGTCAATTTAACTCACAGAAAGGTATATATAAATAATTTTTTTTTTTTTTTTTGCGGCATGCGGGTCCAGCCACTCCGTGGCATGTGGGATCTTCCCGGACCGGGGCACGAACCCGTTTCCCCTGCCTCGGCAGGCGACTCTCAACCACTGCGCCACCAGGGAAGCCCCTATAAATGATTTTAAACAATGACAGCAACAACAAAATCTTTAGACAATTTAATGAGCACACAATAATAGAAAAGTCATTCTTTCTAAATCTTTCCTTAATTGCTTTCACTATTGTTTCTAAAGAAATTATGAAGTGTGTTCTTTTCCTGTTGTATTGTAAAATATTTTTATTAACTCCACCATCACAACCTAAACAAAGAGTGAAAAAATATTTTAAGACCCAACTAAGCATGGACAGTTTTTAATCATCTCTCTCTCTCACCAGTTTCCTTCAGAATTTTGGTCAATATATGAAATATGGAGTTTTTGGCATGAAAACTCTCTGTAAGCTTCCAGGGAATTGAAATGGAAATTTGCATTGGGTCATACTTGCAACTTCTGAAGCTGATGCTTTTATGGGGCCCATTATTTCAATAAATATTTACCAAGGGCCTATTATTTTTGCAGCACATTACGCAGATATAAAGGCAAATCAGAGAAGGAAATTACTTGGAAAGATTTTACTGTCTTACCAAAGGAGGTCAAATATTATAGGATGAGAAGAGTTTGTGATTTTGACTATGAAACTACATTAAATGGTATTTTATATTCTAATGTAAAGCCTTAAGTAACTTATCACTTTCTATCTAGAGTTTAAATGCCCTAATTCAGACAAATTTTCCTTTTTTGCCTAGGAG
This sequence comes from Monodon monoceros, assembly GCF_005190385.1. NCBI lineage: Eukaryota > Metazoa > Chordata > Mammalia > Artiodactyla > Monodontidae > Monodon > Monodon monoceros. The sequence goes on from NW_021703780.1 coordinate 26,792,878, forward strand.
TTTTGTTTTATTTCAAATAGAAATCATGATTAGTGATTAGTAAATGAAAGGCATGTGTGTGTGTATGTGTAGCGGGGAGGGTCTATTTGTTCTTTAGCAGGCTCTATGATCCCAGAGTTTTCATTTCTTAATAGGAGAAACTGTTCCCTATTCTGCCACTGGTGACTGTGTCTCATAAAGTCTCACCCTGAGCATCCCCAGATCTTGATTTACACACTCACTAGTGGAAGCCTACCTTCAGGGCCACATCTCTTATCACCCTTGGCCCAAGGAAAGAAAACAGCATTGGACTGTGAACCAAAGAGGAGGCTACTCCTGGCCTTGACACCAGTGTACTTACTATCTGGTCTTTTGACCTCCCTGGGTCTCAGAATCCAAGATCAGGATTCTGTGACTCACTGTGCCTGCCTGTTGAATGACAGATCAAGGAGAGAGCTGGCTCTGGCAGTAACGCAGCAACTAGTCAGTTATTGGAGATGCTAAAAAGGATCTGTTCCAGGACTTAACAGCTTTACCAGCTTTTCTGATTTTCACAAATCTTGAATGCAAGCCTGACCTTAGATCATTCTTAACTTGGTTTCTTGGGACAATGGCTCTTTTTTTTTAATCAGTGGGCTTGATGTTATTTTTGCAAATACTTTTCATTTCAGTTCTAGTATGGCGACAGTACTAGAAAATGAGGAATACAACTTTAAAGCATGTTATAATGTTGGCTGCAAAGTGACCTATTACCCAAGTGATTCCAACGACAACAAAAATGACTTTGGCTACAAAGAGAGGCCTTCCAAATCACATTCAACCTGAAGGGAAGCAGCATATCAGCTCAAGCCTTTGGAAATCAGGGTGTTTCAAAATTTTTCTCCAAACATTATTTAGCGAGTTTAATTATTGTTTCCAGCTAACATTTTTTTCTTCAATAGAAGAAGGGAGCAATTACTTTTGGAATGATTATTATATTAATATATTTTCTAGTACCACTGACTTACATTCGAGAATAAATGCAGTTGTTCCTGTGAAACGGTCACATTACAGACACTTTGATGGAATTAGCAATTTTTTTATGTAACTCGGCAGAAAGACTGAAAGGATGACCATCATTAACTTGGCCCTTTATTCTACATTTATTTTCTTCGGCTAATTAGATTGTACCTGTTTTGACAACTAACAATAATAACGCTTTAATTTTTTTTTATTTCGAAGTTAAAACTTTACTGATTTTTTTCCAGCTTTATCAACATACAATGGACATATGACAATGTATAATTTTAAGGCAAACAATGTGAATTCGATACACATATATGTATATTGTGGAACGTTTACCACAATAAGGTTAGTTACATCCTTCATTTAATGTAATTATCATTTTGTTGTTGTTATGGTGGGAACATTAAAGCTCTACTCAGAGCAACTTTCAAGTCTATAATATAATATAATATAATAATATAATACAATCATAATGCAACTATAATTTCACCACACCATACATTAGATCACTGGAACTTATTCAACTTTTAACTGAAAGGGTTTTTTTTGCATCAACATATATATATGTATATATACACTGTAGTATATACTATATACGGTATATACATATATACTGTATATACTATATACGGTATATATATATAGTGATAATGCTTTAATTTCTATTGTGAGCTCTTATATTCTTAAAATCTCTTCACTGTGACTGAGGTATAGCTTCCTCATTTCTAGTAACATAATGTTATTAAGTAACAGCTTCTGCCTATTGAGACCTCCCCATGTTTCATGCCCTAAGCTAAGGACATTAAATAGTTTAGCTCACTTAATTTAATCTTCACAAGGTCTATGAAAAAGGCATTTCAGATGAGGAAACCAGGCCCAAAGAGATTAAGCAACTTTGCCAAATTGTCACAGAATGAGTAAATGTTGCAGAAAAAGGATTTGAGCCCACCCTTGACTTCAACGCTGTCCCCTTAGCCTTATAGCAATTCTATGGGTGCTCATCAAGGCCCAGAGTGAGCTTCTCTCTGACCTCCTAGTGCCAGTGGTTTGGACAATGGAAAAGTTAAATCAGATGCAGTAGAGACAGAAAAAAGAAACAGAGAAGAATAAAAGGAAGAGAAAAAAAGAAATCAAATGGAGGAAAGGGAACAAAGATGAATAGGAAAAGAAAGTTAGAAAATGGACAGAAAGGGAGGTAAACAGATACAGCCACTGGTGGGCTGTTGACTTTCTGTCTAGGAAGTGGTCCTCAACGTGGAGATGACCTTAATGCCCCAAAGACATTTGGAAATGTCTGGAAACATTTTTTAATCGTCACGATTTGGCATGTAGGGGGTGATACTGGCATCCAGTGAGTAGAGACCAGGAATGCTGCTAAACATTAAACAATGCATAGGACAGCTTCCACAGCAAAGAATCATCAAAAGGTCAAAAGTGCTGAGGCTGAGAAACAGTAGTCTAGGGTTTGCTGGTCCAACCATTAAGATGGGACATTTTGGAATAACTTTGTAATTTTCTAAGAGATTTTAAATCATAATCCTCAAACAGGTCTAGGGCACATAAAAGAAAGAAGCCTTAGTACTGTCAATCTCTTTTTTTTTTTCTTCCTACAGGATTTGAAAGAAAAAAATTCTATAGTGTAGTTTTAGAGTGATACAGTTTATATTTTTAATATAAATTGAAAATATGTATTATTCCATGTAAATTTCAATTCAACTAAATCCAGCCAGCTCTAAGGAAGCAGCCCTGGGTTGAACAGTTAGTTCTAACTGTTCTGTGTGAGGACTTTGGGAGGCCAGTATTGGAGCTGGAAGGAACATAAGGAAGCATTATGCCAGGCCCTTCATTTTACAGAGGAGCAAGTTAAGGGCTCAGGAAGATGAAATGCCTCGCCTGAGATCACAAGTGCTGGGCTGGGATAAAACCCCAGTTCTTCCACCTTCTAATTCTTAGTTTTTCACCTTCACCTAATTTGCTTCTGTAGTTCATTACTAACTCTCACGTGCAAATGACTTTTTAAGCATCTTTCTCTTTAAGTCCGCGGGTCTACTGATTAAAAGCATCTAAAGACACAAGCACGTCCCCTAACACACACGTTAACGTTGGCACACTCTCTTAAAAGCTTTGTGATGATGGATACAATATTTGCTCTTTCTTCTATGGAGAGAAATGTAAGAATAATGAAGTACTGCAGTTGATAGAACCAGATTACAGTTTTGCCATGACTGTAGTTCATGAGCTTTTATAACTCACAGTAACTGATGAAAATACTAATTGAGTGTTTCTCTTCATTTAATGCAGTTTTCAAATGTGTCTGACTTCCGTATCAGTAACTTAACCACAGAAGAATGAGCTCAACAATGAAAATCAAATACATGAATGAACTGTGCATTTCTCTGTGTCAGGCAAAGCTCTAAGTGTATAGGTGTTATCCCATGTACTGCACTAGCCACTGGATGATCTGGAAATGAGAAGAAATAGAAGTAGGATTCCTTTGTCCTTTGGGAATATGTATTTAATTAGAGAAGCAATGCATACGAGACTGAAACCCTCTTATATATGTAAATGCCTGACCCAGGGAAACAGGTAGGAGGGAAAGCTAGTACTAGTCAGAATATGATTGTATTCATAAAGAATTTCTAGGAGAATGTAGATGTGCACCTAAAACTTAAGGGAAGCAAAAAACAAAACAAAACAAACAAACAAACATGAACAAAAAACAACTTAAGGGAAGCAGAGGAGAAGGAAAAACACAAAGAGAGGCGCAGGAGGAATGGGTACCAGGCATTGTGAAAATATAAAGACACCCCCTCCCAATGGCAACTGAGAAATCCTGTGAATGATACTGGACCGTGCCCTTGATTGATCTTTTTCCATGGTTATATCTGAAGGTGGAGCTCTAAAGCTAAGGAAATGATTCAAGATGAATCTAATTCAACTCAACACTCCTGAATTTGGGACCTGAATGAAGACTTTGTGTGTAAGCCAGAGGCAGCCAGAGCCGGGTGGGGCTCCAGCAGGGGGACTGCGCTCTTAGATGCAGAAATGGATGTCCATGCCTCCAAAGTGCATTCAGTAGTTTGTTTCTTCATCCAGCTAACAATCTCACTCAGTGGGAGGAAAATAGAAAAAAAAAAAATCTATTTTCCCGGTTGACCAGAAATGTGCATAGGATGGTGGATAATTGGCTTACTGATGTAGTCAAATATTTTTGTTCAGTGGTGTAACTCATTCAAACCTTATATATATGAGTTGATTTTTAAAAAGCAGCAATAATACCACCTTTGGTTTAATAACACTACTTAATTACTTTAAAATTATTTTAGAGACATTGTAACAAAATCCTAAAACCTAGGTGTGAAATTTCATTATGTGGTTTATTAAAAATATGTTTAAAAAGAATGGTTTTGGTTAAAAATTATAGTCTACTAATTTACTATAATATTTTTGGGGGAGCTACCTCTAGTTGAACTAATGCAACAGAGGCCTGGTTATCTTTTTTGTTATATAAGGAAATCAGGAGGAATGGCAAGGTTCAGGGACAACCCTGGGCCCATGCAGTGACTTGTATCATTAGGGAGTAGACCGTTCTTTTGGAAAGCAAATCTGGCTCTACTTTTACTTACTGATTTATGTTTGCTTTTACCTCTTTGATTTTTTTCCCAGCAGTTCTCATGTGCCTATTCCCTGGATCATTACTTTTGAAATCTTTAAAAGAAAGTTGTTATAAGCCTTTGACATTCCCTATCCACAAGATCTCAGGTTAGGAATAAATTATATTAAAAATCATATTTAGGCAGTCCAGTGGTTAAGACTCCACGCTTCCACTGCAGGGAGTACAGGTTCGATTCCTGATTGGGGAATTAAGATCCCACATGCCACATGGCGTGGCCAAAAAAAAAAAAAAAAAAAAATATTTAAAAAGTTTTGTATAAAGGGGATTTGTAATTAAAATCAGACATTTCAGATTAATCCCTGATACGAAATGAAATAAATAAAATGAATGAAATATGGTGAAGGAAGATAAATAGCAAATGCTGATAAAGAAAATATTTCTTTTCATTAGCATGTAGCTTGGGTTTCATAAGGAATGAAACTTCATATGGCTCTGAAAATTTGAACTTTGGCATAGTTTGCTATTAGACAATGGGAAAAATATAGCTTTCAATTTCTATGCAAATAATAGCAATATTATACTTGGACCATTCATGGGAAAAGAGAAAGAAAATTTACTTTAACAAATATTTTAAAAATATTTTGGGCCTTTTAATTCAAGTGAAAAAGTCTACACCAGCTTCAAGGAATCAGATAAAAAATAACATAATAAGCAATCTTTTTTTTTTTTTTCAAAATTCTGGGACATTGGATAGGAACTAAATTTTCACTTCAACTTTCCAGATTATGGGTGTACATATTTACATACAGAGAAATAGTGAGAACATAATTGGTTAGATACAAAGGGTAGAGGAAATGATGGGAGCCTTGAAACCCAGATGTGATTACAAGTGAAAAAAATATACTTGGAGTTGTCTTTGTAGCATTCACCCTTTTCTTGCTCATGAAGTAAATAAGGTGGTAGGGGCTTCCCTGGTGGCGCAGTGGTTGAGAGTCCGCCTGGCGATGCAGGGGACACAGGTTCGTGCCCCGGTCCGGGAAGATCCCACATGCCGCGGAGCGGCTGGGCCCGTGAGCCATGGCCGCTGAGCCTGCGCGTCCGGAGCCTGTGCTCCGCAACGGGAGAAGCCACAGCTGTGAGAGGCCCGCGTACCACAAAAAAAAAAAGGTGGTAGAACTCAGTCCTTGTGATCTAATGACACATGGTTCATTCTGCAATTATGACAGATAGACAAGGGTAGAATGCAAGTAGAGACATTTTGCTTGAACGTTTTGGGCATATTACTAGACATAAAAGAACAATATTAGATTCCTGTTATGAATTTTGGGTAGGAATAGCACAGAAATTATGTGTTCTCATTGCATCCTATCAGGAGGCAAATGATGTCAGCCTCTGCCATGGTTGGTGCTATTAATGCTGATTGCTTGGCTCCAATGGTGTCTGCCACGTGTCTCTACTGTAAAATTACTCCTTTTCCCTTATGAGGAGGGAACACGGGGCACATGCAATTTGAGAGATATATGACAAAATAATTGCTCATATAATAAAAGAAAGATGGAGAAACTGTTCCATATTAAAGGAGATTAAAGAGATAGGACAACCGAATGCAGTGCATAATTTGATATTCTCTTTTTCTTTAAAAGACCTTATTGGTATAATTAGCAAAATCTAAATAAGGTTGTAGATTATAAATAGTATCCTATCAATACAAAGTTCCTGACTTTGAAAGTTGTGTTGTGGCTATATAAGAGAATACCTTCGCCTACTGTATATAAAATAGATAACCTAATAAGAACTTACTGTATAGCACAGGGAACTCTACTCAATACTCTCTAATGACCTATATGGGAATAGAATCTAAAAAAGAGCAGATATATGTATATGTATAACTGATTCGCTTTGCTGTACAGCAGAAACTAACACAACATTGTAAATCAACAATACTCCAATAAAAATTAATTTTAAAAAAAAGGAAAGAATACCTTTACACTTAGGAAACACACACTGAAATATTCCAGGATGAAGCAGCATTATGCCTGCAGTTTGTTCTCAAATGGATATATAAAAAGCAAATGAGGTAGAATGTTAATATTTGTTCTTCTTTAGGTTTACAGAGGGAGGTTGAGTCAAGACTTTTGTGTCACCTTTGGATCTTCCCAAATAGTTGCAGGTGGAGGACCTAGAGGTATAGTGATGACAGGTTTCTTCTGGTGCACAAGGGGTACATATATTTCTCCTCTTCTTCCAAGACTTCAGAAGTTCACTAGGTCTGGAAAAGGAAGGCTTCTGATCCCTGGGAGAGGCTGACAATGTCAGGACATGCCTATTTTTGAGGGAAACTTACAGCAGACTCAGTATCTAGCTTAGACCCTCCTAAGACAGCACTGTTGGTGTCTCCCCTTCATGCTTGAGACTTCCACTCTATTGCATCAAACTCTCTGTCTGGACTTTAAGGCCTCCAAAATGTTTCTCCATGCCCTTCATAGGGCTTATTGTTTCTCTCAGTCCTTGTCAAGCAATTTTCATAATTGTACATCATTACATAACTCTACATTTCATAATTGTTACATCATTCCAATCCCCATTAGTGACTTTTGTTACTCTCTTCCCAATTTCAATATTATTTAGGAACCAGTCCAAGTTTTACCTTCTCCTTGAATCATCCCCCAGTAGTTAGTGCTCCTTGATTTCTCCAACTGCAGTTAAAGTCAGCAGCATGCAGTTTAGTGATTAATCATCATATATCTCATGGCATAGCCATCTCCTTGCACAAGATTAACACTTCCTTGAGGGTAGACAATACAGCTTATCCCTAGTGTATCCCATAAATGCCTCCTCTATTCTTTTGTGTACATGGCTTTCTGTATCCTTGCTATTTTAAATTTCAAAACACTCAAATGAGGTGGATGAAAGGTATCTTAAAAAACAATTATTTAATAGGAAGGAAAGCCATAAGGCTAAGAGAAGTGAAATCAATGGAGAATAAATTGCACAATAAAGATTCGAACTCAAATCTTGTTTCCTAGATCTTCCATTAGGTAACACAAGTAAGAATGCAAGCTCCATGAGGGCAGGGACATCAGTTTGTTTTATTTGTTGATACATCCCCAGTGCCTAGAAGAGTGTCTGGAACACAGTAGGTCCTCAGTAAACATTTACTGATTAACTGATGGGAGCTTTTGAGCCTAGATAATAATTTGCTCTTTATTTAAAAAGACCATATGGACAAATAAGTGTTGGTGAGGATGTTGAGGAAAGGGGACCCTCCTGCACTACTGGTGGGAATGCAAATTGGAGCAGCCACTATGGAAAACAGTTTCCTCCAAAAATTAAAAATAGAAATATCATATGATCCAGCAATTCCACTTCTGAGTATTTACATGAAGAAAATAAAAATACTAATTTGAAAACACATATGCCCCCCCATGTTCATTATAGCATTATTTACAATAGCCAAGCTATGGAAGAAACCTAAGTGCTTATCAACAGACGAATGAATAAAGAAGATGTAGTATGTATATATGTATACACAATTGAATATTATTCAGCCGTAAAAAAGAATGAAATCTTGCCATTTGTGACAACATGGATGGACCTAGAGGGTGTTATGAAAAAAGTCAGATGAAAAAGAAAAATACTTTATGATTCCGTTTTAATGTGGAATCTAAAATAACTAAATAAATAAACAAAACAGAAACAGACTTACAGATGCATAGAGAAAACAGGTGGTTGCCAGAGAGCAGCAGATGGAGGGCGGAGGGTGAAATAGGTGAAGGGGATTAAGAGGTACAAACTTCCAGTTATAAAATAAGTCATGGGGATATAATGTACAAGATAGGAAATATTGCAATAATTTTAAATTATGGTAACTAGACTTACGGTGGTAACCATCTCATAGTGTATATAAATGTCAAATCACTATGTTGTACACCTGAAACTAATATAACATTTGTACTTCAAAAAAAAAAAAGCTATTTTCCCATATATTCAAGAAGGTGTCAGAAGAAGTTCAGTCTATTTAATGGCAGGAAGCAAACAAAAATACAAGGTACGTTTAAAACAAAGAAAAATATGCATAAATATATATGAAGCACCTATTTCTCTCGCGTTCTTAATTAGCTGATAAAATGAGACTTCAAAAACCAGGTTAGTAAAATTGCTATTTTTTGTGTTTACAAAACAAAGCATATTTTTAAGACACTAAAAGATCATTTATAAAAAAGGAAACTGATAATATATTTTGAGAAGTGAAGAATTCTTAAATGTGACTTTACTGCCATATAAATTTGTATTGTATTTACAGGGGTAGTAATTTAGAGTATTTTTTAAGAAATAAAGACACCACATGCAGTTGGAATGTACTGATTAGTACCATGGAAACTAACATGAAGTTAAGTGGAAATCCCCTCAAATTTTCCAACTTAGAGTCATAAAAGCCTGTTTCACCAGAGGGTTTATGAATGAACCACATAATTTCGTGGCTCACAAGTAAGGTGTAGTCATGGCACCATCCCATCTGTTACATACTTATGCAGGTTGGAGCCACAGACACATGAGGAAAGATTTGAAGGATAACATTTTGATCCTTTGGAGGAACCACTTCAGCCGGTTAAGGCAACCAAGGAGTGTAAACATTCTGTACAGGGGAGGACATTATGGAATGATTAATGGAGTAATCTGGGCTGAAGACATGCCTGCTGAAAGGAAATAAAACACCTCTTTCCTAAAGCCATTGAACCTACAGGGAGGACACCTCATTGCCCAAGAGACTCCATGAGTCAAGAATGACAACCTAATACATCTCTACTGTGGTCCCCGGATCTCACGTTGCTTCTAAATAATGACTCATGAGAATGGATTGATTTTCACTTGTTCTATGCATTTGGGACATGTAGATTCTTGTAATAAATATCAAGTTCAAATAGGGTGGGCTGGTCCAGGTCTCGGTAAGTCATGGTATTACTCCATTAGTTAAGACGTGAGTGCTGGAAGTAGGAAAACCCCACCTTCATAGCCGCTCTGGTTGCGTACATCATCTCAGCTAGGTCGGAGAAAGGGAAACCATCTTATGGCTGTGTCTAACCAAGCTGGTCACGAATAAATAAGGAGGAAAGAGCTGGGGAAACAATAGCACATGTAAAAAGAAGGGTGTTTCTCTCTCTCTTCCGATTCTCTACAGGGGCTCCAGTTTCTCCTAGCTGGTCACATGCTCTTGGGTCTCCACCCTCCAAATGGAGGGTCTAGGAAAGGTCATTTTTTGGTTTTCTTCTAGCCCTGAATTCTGCAGAAAGACTCTGCAGTGGCTTTATTGAGTGATTTACTGCTGTTAGAAACTAGATAAATGTCAGGGAGTCCATAAGGACCAAGTCGTTAAGGGACAAAAATACCAGCAACATTTTTTTTCAGCACCTACTAGATACGAGGATCTGTGCTCCACACTCTGTATACATTTTCCCTCATCCTGCCCCAAATCCAGCAAGCTGTGTCTCTTTACTCTCATTTTATAAATGAGGATAATATAATTCAGGGAAGAGACTGCAAGACTTACTAACTCTGGGGCTTAAGTACGTGAAGGGGCTCTTAAACGCGGTGCATACTACACAAGTGTTTGCTCTAACAGTTATTCAATGTTTTGTTAGAGCCGAGATCAAATTCCAAGTTTATCTGAGTCTAAAACCCATGTCTGTTCCCTGCCTGATGATGGGATAACATCCTTGAGCCGGCGTTCCAGCCCAAACACGACCCCAGTGAGTCATGGATGGAGGCATCGTTCAGAAGGGAGTGTCAGCAGTACCTGTCAAGGGAGGATACGGTATGTTCCCAAACTAAGACCTATCAAATTTTTAAGCCATTATATTTCACATAACCCTTCTGGAAACTCCGAGTTAAATCTATGCTTCCGATAATACTATGACATTAAATATAGCATCCATATTTTAAGAAAATTTACACAGAAGCACACACAGTTTATTTGTCACCCTCAGTGTGCTCAGAATGTTGGAGTAAAAACTTTAAAGGTGGGTGATCTACGGCACAGTGCAATGCGGCGAGTTATTAAATGTTGTATTAAGTGCTCTCATGGACTTCACATAAGTAAATGGAGATTTGACAACAATTTTCCTGTGTCTAACCTAGGTCTTTCCCCTCTCCTGAGCATCTTCAGCTTATCAGTTATCTGTACATTGGTTAGGAGCATCTCCTTCCACATTCCCTACTTGTCAAGTGCTTACCATTTAAAAAGTGTTATCCTAGATTTATTTTGCAGGTTTATAGAAGTTTGACTTAGATCGGAAAATAGATCTAGTATAGTGGCAGAATATGCTCAGTCTTGTCTCTGAATAATAGTCTATCTATACACCTATCAATTATCTATCATTTCTATCTATCTATCTATCATCTCTTATCCATCATCTATCTACCATTCATCTAGTATCTATCTATCTATCTATCTATATCTAGATATCCATCAATCTATACATCTATTGTCTATCTATATCCATATCCATCATCTACATTAGATGATACATTAGCTGTCTGGTGATAACTAGTAGTTGAAGGGATTATGGAGAGAGCAGCCATTTCCTCTCCAGTTGATGGGTGATAACTCCATCTTCCAGCAGAGGGCAGTAGAATACGCTCTCTTGCTTATCAAGGCCTTGGGAGCTATTGCTGATATTTGGAAAGGAAGTATACGTCTGAAGACAGAGTAATGTGAAAATTCTGGGTGCAAAAATTTAGAGGAACAGTAAGGGTTACATTAATTCCTGTTATAAGAATGAAAAATTATTTTTTATTGTAACTTTTTTCTTCTTCAGGGAATTGGTAATTGGTGCATGACTCAAAAACATTCATCATGACATAACCCTGTACTTTTCCTGTATCTTTGTGGATTATCTTCTATATTTGCATAATATTTCATCCATTTTGTATTTCCTTGTGAAATGAGTTATAGGGAAAATAAATATAACCCCTATGGTTACTAGTTTATTCAGTAAGGTAAATCCGTGCCTTATACTTCCTAAAATATTTAGTAGTCAGATAAACCCATGCCCTATAATTGCTTGTTTGTTTACTAGTTATTCAAGAAACATTTCAAAATAACTTAAAAAAAGTTTTGAGGGCAGAGATCGTCTTCCAGAGCCCCGCCTCTATAGATGATTTTATCCCAAACCTTGTGTATTTATGCCACTCCTGTGTGTGAAGATATGCAGGAAGTTCCCTCAGTTTTTTGATCTCACTGCCTGTTTGATCATATTTTCATTCCCTGTCACCTGCACGTACACATCTCCACCATCCACAAATATCCCCACCGCCCTCATCCCTTCTTCCACTGCGGTGATCACTGTCGGTACCAAGTTTCGATTAGGAAGACAAAGTGCAAGGAGTTAAGAAAATGGAACTGTTCCCCTAGATCACATGTGTTCCCCTGGAACACATCTTTTATAAAGGGCAGTAAACAGAAGCATGATTATCCCCTGCCCCAGAAGGAGACACTATTTTATCTCCCACGAATGTTTACAATATAAACAACCTCCAAGAGCTAGTTCAGACCAGAGTAGTCAGTGCAAAAGAGAGAAACACAGGAGACTCATGGAGAACAGTCTTCCGACAGATTTGTCTTTGTTTTAGTCAACTTAAAACCTGGGCCACAATATTACTACATGGCCAAAATAAGACTGAAGTTCATCTGCTCCTTTGATTAGAAACAGTATACCTAGACCTATCCTTAGTGGGTCTGTACAGGTGAGCTTTTGTGACTAGCTGGCCTCTGTACATTAGATCTGCAGAGTTTAGTCCTGCCTACAGACATGTTCTGAGGGGCTGGGAGGTTTGGGGTTTTATATACTCCCTTTTATTATTGCTGGAAGTTTGTTACACATTTTAGCAAACTTCAAGGCAGCATTTTCTGTTTATGTGGCATTTATGTGTTTATATAAAAAGATAAGAACAAGGTAGGATAAAACATACCCAGAAATAGGGGCTTCCCTGGTGGCGCAGTGGTTGAGAGTCCGCCTGCCGATGCAGGGGACACGGGTTCGTGCTCCGGTCCGGGAAGATCCCACGTGCCGGGGAGCGGCTGGGCCCGTGAGCCATGGCCGCTGAGCCTGCGCGTCCGGAGCCTGTGCTCCGCAACGGGAGAGGCCACGACAGTGAGAGGCCCGCGTACCGCAAAAAAAAAAAAAAAAAAAAAAAAAAACCTACCCAGAAATAAATTTCTCCCCAAAAATTAGTTAGTAAAATTGTCAGAGAGAATGGACTGGTGGTTGCCAAGGGGGTGGGGGGTAGGAGAGGGATGTATTCAGAGTTTGGGGTTAGCAGATGCAAACTGGTATATATAGAATGAGTAAACAACAAGGTCCTACTGTATAGCACAGGGAACTGTATTCAATATCCTGGGATAAACCATAATGGAAAAGAAAATGAAAAGAATGTATATATGTATAACTGAGTCACTTTGCTGTACAGCAGTAATTAACACAACACTGTAAATCAACTATACTTCAATTTTTAAAAATTGTCAAGGTGGTAGCTATTAAGGAATTGCCACAGAGAATTTTCTGGCTGAACTTTTAATAAGATATTAAATTGGGCATCCTTTTTGATGACTACTTTACTCTGCCAGTGCCTCTAAGTGGTTTTTAATCATATAAATAATATTTTAATTATTACTTTTAATTCTAGAACTCTAGCTAATTTGAAATTCAATGTTACAATATTTAATTCTAGAACTCTAGTTAATTTGAAATTTAATGTTACAATATTTTCATATAACATACATTTCATTTCTTATGCAATAATTATTATGAATTTAAAAAATGAGAAATGATACACTTGTCAAACATACAAAACAGCCATTTTGGGGGGTTGCATGGATAAAAGTACTTTAAAATACCAAAGAAGACAGGACCAATGGCTTAATTAGGTAGGCATAGGATTTTTTTTTTTTGAAAAAACCTCACACTTGGAAGATTCATTTTGTTTAAAACCACTGATCAATCCAAAGCAACATTCAACTTCACATATTGATTTTACCCCGTCTCTGTCCTCTTTTTTTTAAATAAACAATTGTATGCTAAATCTAGATGACTCTTACCTATTTAAATAGGAGTGGCTTTTTCCCATTTTATCTCTAAAGAAGGTAAGGTGGGCATTTTTATACTAATGTCATCAATATTTATATTCCTTGATATCACAGGAACATTCATAGTTTTAAAAATTAACACAGCATGAACTGGAGTTCTCTAGGCTAGTCTCAGTGTCTTTTGCTTATTTTGTGCATCAGTTTGGGGAACGATCTCATTCACGTGACAATGTTAAACTGTGCGGGAGCCCTGTGTCCTTGGGAAACAGCAATGGCTAAGGAATCCTCCCACTCTTCTATGTGCAGGGAAATGCCTTACTGCCAAGAAACATTTTTCCCCATATGACTTAGATAAGAGCCAGATGTCCCCTTGCTGACCTTTGGCAATGCCAGACACACACCCTCCACATTCTCATTCCTTGTCTCATAAATGATGGGTTGAACTGTTTGTACCCACTGACTAATCTGAACAAAATACCTGACTTGATCAAATTAGAGTGAAGCTGGTCTCCTTCCCCCAAGCCCTTGAACTCTGAGTTACTCTCATTCTGAGCCAGTGTGCAAGCCTTCCCTAACCACCCTTCTGAGAATCAGCTGACCCAAAGGAAAGACATTCCTGGATTAACTGTCCTGCCACTCCACTTATTTCCCCACACCAGATTCCTTCTAGCCTTGTTTACTCCCCATCCTGTATTAAAGAAAAATCCTTTCCTGCTGGACCGTTGAGATCCCACAGATCTTCCAGTTGGGGTGTTCTCCCTACCGCAATAGGCCCCCTTCCCTTCCTGACCCCTTTGAACGAAGCTTCTCCTTAACTAAGCCCAGATTAGTTTGTTTTTTTTTTTGCGGTACGCAGGCGTCTCACTGTTGTGGCCTCTCCGGTTGCGGAGCACAGGCTCTGGACGCGCAGGCTCAGCGGCCATGGCTCATGGGCCCAGCCGCTCCGCGGCACGTGGGATCTTCCCAGACCAGGGCACGAACCCGTGTCCCCTGCATCGGCAGGCGGACGCTCAACCACTGCGCCACCAGGGAAGCCCAAACCAGATTAGTTTTTGTTTAACACATGTTTAGTCTCCAATACTGTTCTTTTCACCTCTCTGAAAGGAAATTGTTAACCTTGTTTACATGGAAAATTAAGTTCAGTTCACAGACATGTTCAAAACACTTGACTGTAGATGGTGATGGATGTTAACTAGGTTTATTGTGGTGCTCATTTCACAATACATACGACTTATTCAATCATTATATTGTACACCTGAAACCAAGATAATTTTTTTTGGTTTTTGTTTTTAATGGTGGGAGTATGGTTTATTAAGCTGTGCCTTAGTACGGGCACTGGGGCTCGCCCATGGTCCTCTTAATGTACAAAGCCCGGACATTCTGCCAGTTTGTCTTGAGCAATGACACCAGGAAGTTGACAACTAAGTGGATGTTGAACACAAGCTCATCACGTGTCATCTTCAGGTGGCCAACAGCCACTGCCAGACACAGCACCTTCTTCACATGGAACTTGATTGTGGACTTCACTTCATCAACTTTGGCCACCATGTTCTCATTGTGGGTCAGCAAGGAAGGGAACTTGCCAGCCTTATTCAGGCCTGGGCCCAGGATTCGTGGGATCTGCTTGATCAGAGACTCTGAAGAGAAGAAGGCATCATCCTTCTTGGCCAGCTTCTTGACCAGTTGCTTATTCTTGTTGACTTTCTTCAGTGCCTCAATGTCTATACGCGGAATATTCACAGCCTTCGTCACATCACTACGTTGCTGGTCCCCCAGAACACATACGGAGAACTTGGGACGGGAGTGGATTTAAGCCAGACGGTGCCTGAGAGGCATTTGTCCTTCTGAGGGTCATAGTTCTTCAGGCAGATCTGAAGCTACACCGTCTCCAAAAACTTCCAGCCCTCGAGCTGGTTCCCCTGCAGCACTTCCCGCACCACCTCGTAGAGGGAGTCCCCGGAGACTTTGCTGTTCATGGTGCCTCGCGCTGCAATAACCGGAAAAGAGCAATATAATGCTATTTGTCAATTATATCTCAATGAAAAACAAAACAGAAACATGCTTGACTATACTTTACAAAAATGGTTGGAATACATATAAACTGTCAGGTTCACTTCCCAAGGAAGCCATATACTAAAGATAAAACATGACGTGGCAAATACCCAAACGTCAGCTGACTGCCGGATCCACCATCAGCAGCTCCTTCCCGGAAATTCGAAACCTCGACTTCGATGAAAGTGGCTCTGACGTGATCTTTATTTGGGTGTCTTCACTGAGGGCTTCAGCATCCCTGGTTTTTGAAAATGAAGATTATCATGCTCACACCTGTTTCTGAGGGCCAGGGGGCCGGGCAGATACTAGCGCCGCCCCCTGGGATCTTGCCAACATTCTTTGTCCACCTGATCCTACGGACATGCACCTGCTTTTTTTTTTTATCAATAATAAGATTTTAAAACACTTATTTCCAGGCTCCCAAAATCACCCACCTGTTTCCAACGGGAAAGGAGCCCTGAAAAGAAAGAAGGAGATAAAGAGTTCCAAAGGGCAGATAGTAAGAGGTTTTGAGGACTGAAAACCCCAATTGGTTTCATCAATTTCTGGATTAAAAACCCTCACTGGCCGGGGCTTCCCTGGTGGCGCAGTGGTTGAGAGTCCGCCTGCCGATGAAGGGGACACGGGTTCGTGCCCCGGTCCGGGGAGATCCCACTTGCCGCGGAGTGGCTGGGCCCATGAGCCATGGCTGCTGGGCCTGCGTGTCCGGAGCCTGTGCTCCGCAACGGGAGAGGCCACAACAGTGAGAGGCCCGCATACCGCAAAAGCAAAAACAAGCAAACAAAAAACCCTCACTGGCTCTCTATTGCACTTAATAATGAAACACAGGATCTTCAGTTGGACCGCAGGTCTGGAACATTCCTGCAGTCTCGTCCCCACTCCCACCCCTGGCTCACCTGCTCCCAACTCACCCCATGGCAGCCACACTGACCTCTGATACCTCCTACAGACGCCAAGCTCTGTCCCTCCTTGGGGGCTCAGCACACACAGTTCCTCCACCAGGAATGCTCTCCCCTCCCGCTTTGGACTGGGTAAATACCATCATCCTTCAGGTCATATTCTTTTCCATTCCTGGGGTTTGCCTTATCTCTTCTTGTCTAAATTAAATCTTTGCCATTTTGTCTTCATAATCACACTTAACACAATTTGTCTATTTGTTAATTCATTTCAAAGGTGCCGAGGCTGAGAAACCCTAATCTGCTGAAAGAATGTCATTCGTAGTTCTTTTTCCAAGGATTCTTTTGAAAAACGTCTTTCCTCCCTTAATCTAAGTTTCAGAAATAGTTGTATTTCTGCTGACCAACTGTTTTGGCTTAGTCTTAGGCACAAACACAGTGAATTGAATAAATGCTCAATTTCCATTTTGCTATTAGAGAAAGCTCAGAGTTAAATTTGTTACCTGTAGTACTGTAAATATTCATAACTCTATTTTGTTTTAGCCTTATTTCTGGCTCTATTTTATACCTTTATCATTAATTTGCCTTTGTATTTCTTGCTGTTCCTAACATGTAGTATGTTATTATTTGTCTAAGTTTCTGAAAGCTGTATTAAATCTTATTTTTGAAGAATCTAGGGGTATACATGAATTAATGCATAAAATAAAATACCGTATTTCTAGTCAAGGACTCACTAAAAAATAAGTACATAAAAAGAATTGCTGTATAGCCAGGAAATGAGCATTAATCTCTCAGGTCTAGGACTAGAAATTAATATGAATCTTAAAGAAACAAGACCAATGAAAACAAAAAGTTGAATAAGATTTAAAGTTCTAGGGCTGAACTTATTCAGAATCTTCTATTAAATGTTTAGCATAGTGACCTGCATACACAAAGTTCTCAATAAATATTTGTTGAATGAATAAATAGATGAATAAATTTGATCACTTTCCATTCTGATAATGACGGTGAGAGGATTTTATAAGAAAAATTTCTGGGTTCAAGGAAGCCTTTGTTATTCAGTATGATCTGTTGCTGATAATTAGAATTTTAGCTTGACCAATTTGTAAAGAAATGTGGAATTCCCAAAGTTACTGTTATTTGTTCTAGGAGTTATATGTCCATGTAACAATTAAATACATGCTTTCATACAGGGTAGCAGGCATTAGCGGGAAAGCTTATATACAGTATGCTCTGAGCATAATACTGTTCTAAGGCAGTCACAGGCAATCTTCTCCGAAACCCTTTCAATAAAACCATTATAATAGTCTTCTGTCTCAAAGCCTTTATAATGGCTTTATAACCTCTAGGATAAAAGACTATAATTTTCAGTGGAATTCTGTCATTCATTAAGAAAACAGAACTTATCTTCCACTGTAAATGGAGGTTAACTAATTAGAGAAAACATTTAGAAAGCCAGAAAGGAAATGCAGCTTCTCCATACCCTCTCCATTACCCCAGAAAAAAGAAAACATCTTAACTGCTGGTAAATAGGCTTTAAATAGATAATTAGGATAATGAGGAACAATAAGTATTTATACCCATTTCAGTGCTGTTTGAGGATATGATACTTTGTACCAAGAATGCTTTGCTGTCCATGAGACAATAAGTTGTCAGTTTTATTTTGCATTGCTCTTTTATTCAAAATCTTGGTTTTAGCAACATGCTTACAGGGTTTATACATTGGAGACTGAATATGACAATGACTTTCTGTGTTAATGCAGGAGGTATTTTGCACCTATCACTTTTCTTTCTGGCACTGTGAATCTGAAAACACTTCTGGGGCTCCCAGTAATTTACGATTGTCTCTTTTCTTAGAAAGAACCTTACATATTTTCTCTATAGACCTTGGACAAGTCCTTGAATTTGCCTCATTTGCCCATCATTCGTGTCTTACCAGTCATATGCCAGGTAGGCACTGGGCTAGTTGCTGAGAGTACAATAATAGGCAAGATATATGGATTCCCACTTCAAAACCTAATGATGTTTAATACTAACAATTCCAATATTTGCAATAATATTAACAGCTAACATCATTTGGGCCCTTAGTATGTCTCAGGCTCAGTTATTGTTTTACATGGACATTTTCATTTAATCCTTATAACAACCTGATGATGTGAATGCTATAATTATCCTCATTTTACAGTTATGGAAACTGGGGATTATCTGTCTGATAGGAAAGATAATTGAGCAAATTATTGTTAAAAAGTCTTTAATAAGTGACATGATAGGGATAAATGATGGTGTGAGGGCACAAAGGAGAGAAAAGCAACTTGGCTTAGGGAATCAGAAAAGGCCTCTGTGGTAGGATCAATTCTAAAGATGAACTCCCATGATTTCCCACCCTAATCCCCAGGGACTCTGAATATAATGTGATATCACATTCACAAGCATATTAACTTGGGTGATCAAGGAATTTTGCAGAAGTAATTAATGCCACTAAACAGTTGATGCTGAGTTAATCAAAAGGAAGATCACCTGGGTGGGCACAATCTAATCACGTGAGCCCTTTGAAAGCAGTTTTCTCCAGCTGGGAGCTGAAGGAAAAGTCAGAGAGATACTTGTGATTTGATGTGCTGTCACTGGCTTTGAACATGGAGGGAGGCACGTGATAAAGACTTGAGAGCAGACCCTGGGAGCTCTGAGTGACCCCTGGATGACAGCCAGCAAAGAGATGGGGACCTTAGTATACTACAACCACAAGGAAATGAATTTGGCCAACCATCTGAATGAGCTTGGAAGTGGATTCTTCCCATCCTGGCTGCTTTCTTGAATTCAGCCTTCTGAGAGTCTAAGCGGAGAATCCAGTGAAGCCTGGCTGGCTTGTGATCTATAGGAATGTGCACAAATAAATGGATGCTGTTTTAAGCCACTAAGTTTGTGGCAAAATGTTATGTAGCAATAGAAAACTCATAAAAGTTGCACCAAATTAGTGAATTCAAAGTTGATATCCCAAAGATAAACAGGAGCTGGCTTGTGAAGGAGGTTAGGTAGAACATAATGTTTCAAGCTAAGAGAACTAATAAGCTAAATCTTAGATCATGGAGAGTTTCAGGAATTTAAAAAAGGCTTATGTGGCTGGACCATGGAGTGTGTATGTGGTTGGGAGGAGGAGGGAATGTGATGGGGGAAACAGAGATATTAGATAAAGCTGGAGGAGGCTGGAGAAGAGTGCAAACGCCAGGTCAGAAGGATGTTGTAAATCTTCTAGAAGAGTTTGACTTTATTGTAAGGGCAACAGTAAGCCATGAAGTGTTTTATTTGCGATGTGCAAATCAGATTTGCTTTTCAGAATGATTTTCTGTGGTGTGGAGAATGGAATAAAAAAGAGCAAGGCCAGAGGCTGGAAAACCAGTGGAGATATGGATTTGGAATTCATCAGTACTGTGTTAGGGTAGGCTAACAAATAGACCCTCCTACCCTCCATGCTCACCGCCAATTTCAGTGGTTTAATGTAGTAGAAGTTTAGCTTGGAGAAATGTGCACTTCTCTTCCATATGGTCATTCAGGGATCCAGGTACTTTCCATCTTGTGTTTTTGGCAACTCTAAGACAGTGGTTCTTAGCTAGGAGTGATTTTCTCCCCCTGGATACATGTAACAATGTCTGGAGACAATTTTGATTGTCACAATTAGGAGAGATGTTACTGGCATCTAGTACATAGAAGCCAAGGATCTGTTAAACATCCTACAACACACAGGACAGCCCCTCACAATGAAGGTCCAGTAGAGCCAAGGTTGAGAATTCTTGCCCTAGGGCCTCATTGTCATCTCATGCAGCAGGAAGAAGAGGACATAACATGAAGCAAAGTAAGGACAGGGCTGGTTTTTACTGGTAAAACCTGGACATGGCAAATATCACTTCTATTCCTCCAATGGAGAGAACTTAATCATATAGCTACAAACAGCAGGAAATGCTGAGAAATTTAATCCAGGTTAGAGGTTATCAAACTACAGGAATGCGTGCTCCAATCCATCCCAATGCCTATTTTTGTAAATAAAGATTTATTGGAACAGTCATGGCCATTTGCTTACATATTGTCTATGGCTACTTTCATGCTACAATGGCAGAGTAGTTGCAACAGAGATCATATGGCCTGTGTAGCCTAGAATATTTACTATCTGGCCCTTTACAGAGAAAGTTTGCCAACCCTCGGCATAGGTAAAACCCAGGACAAATGTCCAATGGACTTTCATCAGATGGCTATTGGTCTTTGCCACAAGAAAAGACATGATAGTTGAAATTATACAAGAAGATATTGCCCAGGGAGAATGGGTGTGGTAGGAAGATAAATGATACTAATATTTACGCATACAGTTAGCTTTTTTTTTTTTTCGGTACGCGGGCCTCTCACTGTTGTGGCCTCTCCCGTTGCGGAGCACAGGCTCCGGACACGCAGGCCCAGCGGCCATGGCTCACGGGCCCAGCCACTCCCCGGCATGTGGGATCTTCCTGGACCGGGGCACGAACCTGCATCGGCAGGCGGACTCTCAACCACTGCGCCACCAGGGAAGCCCTATTTATTTTTATTTTTTTCTGCCTTTTATGGGGGGTTATTTCAAATTTTCTTAAGTGTCTTGGTCCTTTTGAATCCTCTGCGATGCACATGGGAAGTAGCTGAAATACAGTTTTTAAAAGTAGTAGGTATGAATGTCTTTGTGTCAGTTTGGATATATGAGAAATGTCACTTTATTTTATATATATTTGAGCCTTCATTTTAAACGTGGCAGAAATTTTATCTCAGTCCATTCAGGGTCCTCTTGGTTTGCATCTGTGTCCCAGAACTGGGTGGAGAGGGTTTATGTACCAGCAAACTGTGTGGGGGACCATGTGGCCTGGATCGCCATCTGTGGATGCTGGCAGCTGCAGGGATGCCCACCTTTCTGTATTGCCTTTCTGAAACTATCTTTCTCATAACCCTTTGCCAGCAAGCTTCTAATTAGGTTCTGACAATGGGAGATACTGGTCAGAATTCGAAGGAAGAGGAGACAGAAAGATGCTCCAGGTATTTCCGATTCCTGTCCCCAACCCTCCAGCAGAATAGGAAGGTTATGGCTCTAGCCTCCAGATTCTTTGCAATCCCAGCATTAGCCAAACTCTACCCCCTCAGAGGTACCACCAGCATTAATCTCAGACATTCAAGCAACAACTGTGGGGAGGGGGATGCCCTCTTCCAAGCTCCCAGATTCAGGTAACCTCACCTCTTTCCTTTTGTTCGCGCATCTATAGGGTGGTCACTACTTTTTCAAATTACTAGTATTTTGGTGATTCAGTGTCTCATTTTCTCCTCTTTCAACTTTCTAACACCTGTTTCACCTGTTATCATTACTAAATCCTCTCTCTTTGAAATCCCTAAAAAGGTTTTTGTTCTCCTGACTGGACTCCAAGTGGTACATCTGAATATCCCATCTGGTCTTTGATTGACATGTGTGTCATGTTCCTCCTGTGTGTACGTGGGTCCAACCTGCATTGCTTGCCCGCTACCTGGGTTGCTCCTGGGTGGGCCTGAAATATCCTTTTTTTTGCTGTATCTCTATGGGTTGCAGGAATAGCTGCTTCTTTGTTTTCTGCTCCCACACACATCATCCTGGTCTCTCCAGGCCATGTTGAGAGAATCTTCTTGGGAGAAACCCTGTGAGGTTGTCTGAGAACCATCTGCCTAGACACACCCCACATAGACAGCACCTCTGCTTCTGCATGATACTGGGTGGTCTTCCTCCCTGGATCTTCCTCTGGGGTGAAGACATGGTTCCCTCTATCACCAGGCGCACCCCCAGGATATGGCCCCTTCTCAGAGAGATGCAACGATAGCTACCCTTTCTTCAATTCTTCTTTAATCCTCTCCTTCTTTCACCAAACTGGGAACTGTTTTATGGGCTCCAATGTGTCTGTGTCTGTGTCTCTGTGTGTGTGTGTGTGTGTGTGTGTGTGTGTGTCTCTGCGGAGGAAGGAAAAAGGTCCGGGATATACTTTTAAACCTCAAGTCCTCCTTAAGGCCTAGGATTTTGAAACTGAAAACTTGTATAAAAGTTCAATTCCTTTGTAGCCTGCATTCCCTTGGGTCAAGTTCCTTCCCTGAGGCAGTATGGACAAAATGTTAGGTGCCCTCGAAAATGGAGCGGAGGTATAGGAATAACCAGAAATATAAATGGCATTGGTTAGTTTTCAAAATCACATCCTGCCCCAAATATTTTTAATTCGCCCAGAACCGTAAAGTCTCCTCTTCCTGGTTTCCACCTTTCCCTTCCCTTCCACCGTTACAACCCCTCCTTTGATTTCTCCCTCTCCCCTCTCCTCCCCTCAGTTCCCAGGACCTGGGTCTGGTTTGTGTTGGGATAACTCGTGCACATTTACATCAGGGCACTTACCATATTATGATGGCTGGGATCTTCCTAGGAGACTGCGAGAAACTCATAAGAAAAATGCTTTATTCCTCGCTTTATCTTCAGTCTCTAAGACAGAGCCTGACATATAGGAAGGATTCAACAAACTGAGGAGAAACTGATATCTAGATAAAAAATATGGTTTGTCCCAACTCTAAGTATTAATGACAATAGCTAACACTCACATAGCACTAACCATGCCCCTATTCTGCTCTTAGCAATTTATATATATTAACTCTGATTCTGACAGTAGTTCTGTGAGTAGGTATCTATTCTTATCCTTATTTTACAGTTGGGGAAATGGAGACCCAGAGAGGTTCAGCAATTTTCCCAAGGCCACACAGAAGCAAACGAAAGATCCATGATTTGAACCCAGGTTATTTGGCTTTAGAGTCTACGCTTTTAGTCACTATGTCAGGTCACCTCTCATATATTGACTTGGCCTTTGTAGGGAGATGGCATATTCATTGTGTAAAGGATGCTGATACATTTTAAAAATTGCACTGGTCAAAAATGCCTCCAAAGAAGCCCAAAAGGAAGAAAGTATAGTGTAATGAAATTATATTGTTTTACTCATTTTAACAAGGATAATTCATTGACACATTTACTTTAAGCACCAGGTGACAAAAGTCAAATTCTTATCACTGTCACACTAGGGTCAGGATGCTCATAGGTGCTAGAGGGTCATGTTCTGTCTTAGACAGTGAAGAAAACTCACCCTCAAAGAAGGGAAAGGAAAAAGGAACTGCAAAGCCAGAAAGAATTACCCATTTTTAAAGCATCTGAAAAGAAGGGTGCAGGAGAATAGACTAGGCATCTTCCCAGGAATCTGATCTTTCCAGAGAAGAAGATAGAGAATAATTCAGAGTTTTCCTTTTTTCGAGAACCACCAAACTTAAGTCAAATGGTAACTCTAGTGAAATAACCATAGAAGTGGCATTTAAATTGGTTATTGAAACAGCCTTAAAATGAACATTTCTTTTTATAGGAGTTTGACTCCATTTTTCCTAAGTTTAAGTATATTAATTTTGAGTAAGTATGAGAGGTTTGGACAAATTGTCTTGGCCAGTGGTAGTTAATCTGGAAAGCTTTTTCATTGCTTTATTATTGACTGTAACACTGAAAATCAGATTTTGGTGACCTACCTTCCTTAACTATAAACTATGATACTGATAAAAATTATAACTTCACTTTTGTTGAAATTATGATACTTACCTACTTGTTTTTATTGTTTTATATTAAATGCATCTAGTTGCAACTAATTGATAGAGTGGAAATATTTCCCTGTTCATTAAAATGTGTTATCCATAAATTACCATGGAAGAAGCCAGCCAGATTGAAGCAATGGGTATCAAAAAAAAAAAAAAATCAAAAGTAAAAAGTCCTTTGGCCCACTTCGGACAAAGAACACACACACATTCATTTACTCATTTATTTAAAAAGTGTTGAGTACCTTATATACAAGGCAAAAGTAGGTATGTTAACAATGTCTATTAAATATGATAATAAATAATTACTCTAAACATGACCAGTCCATTAATTCACTTATGTCCTAATGGCTGGTTAAGTTAAATGATGGGTGCTGTCCATTTAAGGCTCTGAAGACACCCAAAATCCTGGTAAATAATATGCACTGTAGTTATAGTTATACTTCTGTTTCCAAGGCTAATAAATAATAACACCCCATTGAGGTGTTAAGAACCCCAACTAGTCACAACTATGGGTTGAGAAGTAAGCTGGTACTATAAGCCAGATCTAATTTTTTATCCGATTATGGGTAAACATTTGACATGGTATATAACTACATTAAGTACTTAGCAGATATGCATATGAAAATGCCATATTAAATACATATGTATTGTTAATAATAAAAGGAATAAAAGTCAATGTGGAAATTTCATTAAGGAAATATTAGTAGCCCACATTATGTGTATATAGCTTTCCTACTACTTATTAAACTGAAATATTCATCATTTTTGTTTCACATGTATATTTTACAGTATGAGAATTTTCATGTAAATGGAAATAAGTTATTTTGTGATGAAATTTGGAACTGCAGCAGAATCTCAGCTTTATTCTATTTTATTTCAAAAAAATTTAAAGCCATGAATAATGGTAAAATTTAAAAAATGGAACTAGGTAAACTCATGAAGTCACAATTCATTACTTTTACATTTTCTTTATTTTAAATTCTTCTACTGTGTAACTATAAAACCCCTTTATTATAGAATTCCTTACTAGTGTGTTTTGTTAACTGAATTTAGTCTAGAAAATTTGGATATTCATTGATTATGTTCCTCTTTTCTGTATAAGATTGAAGATAAAAGTCGAATCATTTTAAGAATTATTGTTAGGTAAAAATATTTTCTGTGATCTCTTGATGAAAATTCTTAAGCAATTTTCTCTCAATTAAAAAAATAATAATATTCCTCATGGGGTTATAATGTGGCAGAGACATTCTGAAAGTAATTGATATATGTTAACGAGAGGAGAATATTTTCATGCTAAACGATGTCTGGAGTCCACATATTTTTTAAATAATTTTTTTCATAGACGATGGCCTACATCTTTATTTGCTTAGAACTTTGAAAACTGTTAACAGTAGAAAGGTTAGTACTATGTGGTACCAGTCAGGTTTCTTGACACATTCAAGTTTTAATGGTCTGAACTTTCATTCAATTAGCCCTTGGCCTTTGCAGCCAGGAACCTCTTGTTTTCAGTATTATAACTACAGGACAATAAAGCTTAAGAACAAGCTATGAAAAAAGGAAGCATCTTAAAAGCAAAAGCCTTCTCTGATCATTCTGTTTTTGTTTTCTTTATTGAACACAGACCTGAATGCTTCTGTGCCTCTAACGGTTCAGAACACAGCTATCAGGCAGGTAGCAGAATCACAAAAGTAGAAAAAGAATAACGGCTGTCATTTTAACCATACAATCATTGGCCGCTAACACTTTGAGGGGCCTCCACTAGTTCCCTGGGCTCCTCTTCTGTCTCTGAGGGGCAGGGCTTCCTGGAAAGATCGCTGTTCCTATTCCCTTGCTTTTCCAGGCAAGACAATACCACAGCTTTCCGTCAGGACCCCAAGTGGCAAAGCTACCCTTTCCTATATCCAGCCTGCCCTGACCCAGTATATGCAGTCTGTTTCCTTGAACAGTTAGGTTGGGGAAGTGAGGAGAATGGATAGGAGAGGTCATCTTTTTTCTCTTCAATATTCTGCTGAGTCTCTTCTTTAAAAAATGGACCTAGGGTGGGGTGGAATAGTCACACAAAGAGGGGACAGAGTTTTCTGGAATTTTTAAATACCACCAAGGCACTGGTAGTTAAGTGGGTTAGCGGTGACCGAAATTTTTAAATTGCTGTCAATTCACAGAACAAAGATTCATGACTGCCCTTTTCAGTTCCCAAAGCATGTATTGATGGATTGATTGCCAGATTGGTCTATTTAATGGAAAGAGGCACTGTTTTGTTATAGGGGATTAAGTCAAGAAAGACTGGCGCTGTATGCGCTGGTGGTGGAGTCCAGTTTGGTCATGCTTTCTGATCCCTAACTACAGAGTTGGATAGGAAAGTGCATCAGTTAGATGTGAAAAAGCATGTGCTGCCTCTCCAAAGTCCAGAAGTGCTTAAAAACTGTGATGTATATAATTCCGAACAATAAATTACGTGCACAAAAGGAGTTTATCATAACATAAAATTAAAAGGTGACAATTTCATCACACAGTTACACTGTTCTTTTCCTTTTTTTTGTGTCTTTTTTTTTTTTGGTTTTGTCCTTTTTTGTTTCAGTTTTCATTTCCGTTTTTGTTTTTTATGGAGGGTTGGGGGAGGGCAGAGATTTGGTCCACGGAAGATTAATCACCCTCAATGATATATATATTAGAAAAAATATCAGCAGCAAGACTCTCTGGAAATAGATTCTGTTTGATGTAGCTAGTCTGTCTTTTCTGTTTTGCCCTCTTTCACAGCAGCCTCTGAAGTTTTCCGCAGGGGGGCTTTCTCCGAGGTGCCATGTCCTTGGCCAGAATCCGCCGCTCCGCCATTTTTGTGAGTAGTGTGTTTTTCCAAGTAGTTTAGCATTTCACTGAGGACTGTTTGGAAAGTGCTTAGGGCTGCGCATATTGCTGGGGTCCCAAAGCCATGAGTGATCAAACTGGAAATGAGAAGCGGTAGGAAAAAGAGATGAGCAATTTGCAGTATGATATGGGGCAACAGATCCCCCCATTTAATCCAGAACAGTCCATTAAACAGGCATTTATTGTGATCCGAAACGGCGCCAAGCATTGTGGAAGGCAGACGCAAGTCAATGTATTGCTCTGAACAATAAGAAATTCAGGGACTATCTGGAAGAAAACGTCACTGATAGACTTGATAGGCACTAATTATTAGCAGCTCTGAGTGTTTAACGCACGGCTTGACTCTGAGTCTCGATCTCATTAAGAAAGCCAGAAAATACAACTTTCTATAGTGTGGGAATCATCTCGTTTTTAAGAATGGCACATATGCTTATATAAGCATATATCACACGAGAAGAGATCAAAATTGGCTGAGTGTGCCTGGTGTTTAGCTGCTCCTCTAACTTCATTCTTCTCTTCTTCAAGGTTATGGAGCTCTATCTGGGCACAAGGCCATCCTGCTGGAGACAACATTCCCAAGCGTTCCTTGCCGCTAAGTTTAGACACAGAGCTAATCCTTCCACTATAGACCACAGAGGAAGTGACGTTTGCAATTCCCACCTGCTTAAAAAGAAAGGGTGTGCCTTCTATTTCCTCTCAAAATAGCTATGGAGCTGTGCAGCTGAGGACAAAACAAGATGGCAGGAACCTACTCACCTCCAGTCTCCTAAATGAGAGAAAAATAAAATTCTATCTAATGGAAGCCACTCTTTTTGGGGGTTTCCGCAGCTGACTAATTCATTAATAATCATAACTAGTGAGCCAGCATAGGGAGGGTTGGAGCAACTTCAGCATCGGTAGCCCTTCCAACCACAACAAATATCATCTCTAGCTGAACAAATACATAAGTGTAGATTCATTCTTTCTGTGAACAAAACCCACCCAGATGGTTCATTTGCGTCCATTGTTTCTGAAGTGACACTGCCAGGTTCTCCCCATAACTCATATCTTGTAAAATATAGAAAAACATGACTGACATATATCATGCATATATTATATCTATCTATAAATAGCATGGCATATATATTGTATATTCAATATATGAAGCCATTAATTGCTTACAAGCCCAAGGTTGTTACACTTATTGTGATATTAGCAGTTTTTAAAATTAATTAATTAATTTTTATTTATTTATTTTGGCTGCATTGAGTCTTTGTTGCTGTGTGCGGGCTTTCTCTAGCTGTGGCAAGCGGGGGCTACTCTTTGTTGCGGTGCGTGGGCTTCTCATTGTGGTGGCTTCTCTTGTTGTGGATCACGGGCTCTAGGCAAGCAGGCTTCAGTAGTTGTGGCACTTGGGTTCTAGGGGGAGTGGGCTCAGTAGTTGTGGCGCACAGGCTTAGTTGCTCCACGGCATGTGGGATCTTCCCGGACCAGGGATCAAACCCGTGTCCCCTGCATTGGCAGGCAGATTCTTGACCACTGCGCCACCAGGGAAGTCCCATTAGCAGTTTTAAAATCAAATAGTACCATCCTTCACAATCTGTTAACTAGCTAGTTATCCTTCTGAGGGTATGTAATCTTTTTCTTTTTTTTTTTTTTTGCGGTACGCAGGCCTCTCACTGTTGTGGCCTATCCCATTGCGGAGCACAGGCTCCGGACGCGCAGGCTCAGCAGCCATGGCTCACGGGCCCAGCCGCTCCGCGGCATGTGGGATCTTCCCAGACCGGGGCACGAACCTGCGTCCCCTGCATTGGCAGGCGGACTCTCAACCACTGCGCCACCAGGGAAGCCCAGGGTATGTAATCTTTAGGGGCAAAAATTACAAGATCTTAAAATGTTGCAGATGAGGGATTTAGGATCTCAGGCAGCCTATTGATATGCCTCAGTGGTGATAATAAAAAGATTAGCACATGGAGTTGTTGCTCTGTTAATACACACATAAGACTCAAGACGATGCCAGACTTTTAGGAAGTGCTCCAATAAATGGTAACTATTGTTGGCTGTGGAACGTTCACAGTGAGAGTAAATTTTTCCGCATGTCATTTATATTTTATAGGTTGCCACCATCTTTCATCCAGACATTTTACAAAGCCTGCCCTATGCCTAAGTCATAATTAACGTATGTTAAAAAGAAAAAGAGATTTCAGTCTCCAATTATTTAGAAAACAAGACTGGTCAATGTTTTGCCAACTATGTATACCAAAGTTTGTAATATAAGGCATCATCATAATTCAAGCATATGCATACGTTGCATTGCTGAGCAGGAAAACTGACTTCAGCTCTATTTCTCCAATGATATAAGTAGAGTGGAATCCAAATGTTTTAGGACTTAATCAGGGAGGAAGGACATAAATGGAATTAACTGAAGTGCTAGAAGAACTAATCATGGCGGCACCTGCAAAAAAGAACCAAATGAAGCCATCTATTAGTGTCTAGATGCTTGGCCCTGGGCAAAAACTGCCTCTTTTCTCTTGTTTCACTCCTGTTCAGGGCTCCTCGTACCATTAGATAATTTGTTTTTCCTCTCTATTGCCGTGTTCTCTCAGTTGTGACTCCCCTTTTCATCTAGGCTGAATATACAGAATTTAGTTCCACTTGGGTAAACATTAAGGTTAATAGCCAATATTTGAGTCCTGACCACATGCCAGGCCCTGTTCTAACTGCTTTATTCTGTACCCCCTCACATAATCCTGTCAACAACTGTAAGAAGTAAGTATTATTATTTCCATTTTACAGGTGAAGAAACTGATATCCAGAAATATTGAATAATCTGCCTGAGAAATTCCGTACTGCCTCTGTGCTTATCTATGTTCCTCTCAGGCTGTGGGTGCGTTTTACACCTTCTCTGTGAGAAATCGCATTCTGTTGGCAGTTTTAGCTCAGCTTCTCTAACTTAACTTTGTTCTATGGGCAGACTTGTAGACCTGGAAGATCATTCCTCCTCACTTTCCTGTCTAAGACCAGGGTTCTAAAAGGCCAGATACAAAGTAGGTGGGTCTGTATAAATGTTTTACTTTTCCATGTTGAGAAGAGTGGTTGCCATAATGAAAAATTCTCAGGCTGGCATCCCTCCTTGACTGATGGCCTTCCTTACTTCTAAAATATGTACCTAGTCTTTAGTAAACTGCACTGTCACCTTTGCCCTGGATTGAGACCTCCTTGTGCAGAGTTCTTCACACTGCCTTCAACCTTGGGCACTGTGTGATTTGTGGGAAGTTATGTAGCCTTGTAAGACAACAACAGTCTGATGAAAACATCTGCAAGTTTCTTTCCAGCACTAAGCTTCAATTCACTGCTATAATGCTTATGGCACACTTCTTAAAACCAAGGACATGACAGAAGGTTATAGATGTTGAAAATCCACTTATCTCAACAGATAAGTCTCAAACTGTGAAATAGTCAACATAAGAAAAGTAAGGACTTGGGCTTCCCTGGTGGCGCAGTGGTTGAAAGTCTGCCTGCCGATGCAGGGGACACGGGTTCGTGCCCCGGTCTGGGAAGATCCCACACACCGCGGAGCGGCTGTGCCCGTGAGCCATGGCCGCTGAGCCTGCGCGTCCGGAGCCTGTGCTCCGCAACGGGAGAGGCCAAAACAGTGAGAGGTCCGCGTACCGCAAAAAAAAAAAAGAAAAAAAGAAAAGTAAGGACTCGAAGTGTTATCATTCAGCATAAAAAACATTATGCAAATGTTGTTAATGTCCTTGATTTCACATTACCTGCACATCAAAATTATGCATGGAACACTACACAGGATGATGCTAAAAGCAAGGTATAGCCTCTGTTCTAGGAGTTTTCAGTAAGGTTTATGAATCTAAATAATTAATCTAATATTATATGAGAACAACACAGAACAAAATGTGAAATCACAGAATGATTAAAAGAATTTCTGGGAATGTCATGTTTTTCTTTTAGCCCCAGCCATTCCAGAAAAATAGGTATATATCTCATTCACAGTGACATATGAAAAGGAGAAAAGGGATAATGTAGAGTCTACAGAAAAATAAGAGAAAAACAGAAAGAAGAGGCTGATTTTCAGTCCTAGACAGAAAATAAACTAAGGTCATCTATCTGTAAGGTAACACACTATAGTCAAATCTCTAAAATCTTTGATAACGTCATTTTTTTGCCCTTAGAAAATATTATTTTTTAGCCACAAATTTAATCTTTATGTTATATTTGGCATTTGCATCTATTTTCATCAGATTAATATCAGAGAGCATTTCACAAGTGAATATTACCTGGGCTAAACAGCAGCCATGATGGTTTGAAGTAGGTTGTCAAAATATAGAAGTCCTTCTAAATTTAAATTCATCTAAAAGTTTGTCCTCAAGTAGACAAGCTAGAGAGACAATCAGCATTGTTCTAGGTGTATCATCTTCATGCAACGTTTAAAACATTTTGCTGAACAGTGGCAGACAATACAAATGTTGTATCAGATTTCTTAGTGTATTTGCATTTTCCAGCTCTCCTTCCTTCACCCTTTATAATCATATGTTCTATTATTTTATTTTTGAAAGGCTTATCTCTTCTCTATCCTCAAACCTACGATGGTCATTCCTGCTTGTGTACCTTTGTTTGTCCTCCCTCTTTTTTTTTCAGCCAATATAAAAACCACTCAACCTTCAAAGTACCTTGGATGATACTGGAAAAAAAGGAGTTAGCTTCCTGTTCCCTTGATTAAGATATTGAAAAAGATGAGCTCCTGCCAAAGGATAGAAACTTGCCAAAGTGATGAGAAAACTTAAATAGAATTCTGAGGAGAAAGGAATAACATTCCCCACCAAAAACGTAAAACTAGAGCCCAGAGAAGACAATGGGAAGAAAATAAGTGAGGGTAAGATCTCATCATCAAAGTGGGAGCTATATGCAGCCATATCACTTAGAGCATAAGTGATCATCGAAGTATCCTAGATTTTAACATAAGTGGCAAATAAGATGTTATATGTATCCCCGACAATCTGTGGCTTGAGTTCTTACCATAAACTGGTAATAAAAGTTAAGAGTCTTGGACTTCCCTGGTGGCACAGTGGTTAAGAATCCGCCTGCCAATGCAGGGGACACGGGTTTGATCCCTGGTCTGGGAAGATCCCACATGCCACGGAGCAACTAAGCCCGTGCACCACAACTACTGAGCCCGCGCGCCCTAGAACCGAAGTGCCACAGCTACTGAGGCCGCGTGCTACAACTACTGAAGCCCGTGTGTCTGGAGCCCATGATCCACAACAAGAGAAGCCACCGCAGTAAGAAGTCGGCACACCGCATCAAAGAGCAGCCCCCCCTCGCCACAACTAGAGAAAAGCCCACGCACAGCAATGAAGACCCAACACAGGCAAAAATAAAATATAAATAAATGAAATTAAATTTTAAAAGAAAGTTAGAGTCTAATCTTAACACAAGAAAAATACGAAGGGTTGTTACAAAATAAAACCAAACCACCAGGCAACAGCAACAACTAAAACAAACAGGACTGAGGTAGAGCGCTCCTACTGTCAACCTACACTCTACCTGACATCGTCTGCTGCCAGCATCTGGGCATTTATCATTTCCAGGAGGCAGCAGCCTTGAGGAAGAAGAGGTGGGACTCCCGTGTATGGAATAATTGACTTAGCAAAGACTAAAGTTTCCTCGGTTTCATTCAGGAGACTCTGTTGCCCAGGCCTATAGGATTTAGTTTGAAGTTCTGTTCCAAGAATGAGGAAGAGGAACAATGCAGAGAGAGGCCTGGGGGAGAGAGTGCTACCTTAGCAAGTGAAAGATTCAATGGTAATTAAGAAACTTCGCTTTCTTTTCAAAGAGTTTGATCTTTAAAACTGGCAATGGTATTAATGGAACTGCAACTTTTTTTTTCAAGTATAGGAAACTCCTATTTCAGGATAAAGAAAACAGAGGCATGTGTTTCTGAGACACTTGAGTGGTTAGGTAACCTTTGAAAAATCATGGAAAATGGGGAGGAAGTAGTGAAATGGGACAGAGTAACGTGCCTTAATAATTAAAGCAGGAGAAAAGAGACAGATTTTAGAAATTCTAGGTTATTAAACTACATTTAATTAGTCCTTAACGAATTTCTTAAAATGGGATATATTAAAAAATCAGGTATACCGACTTTAAATTTACATACGATAATATTAGCCCTTTTAGGTATATAGTTTGTTGAATTTTGACAAACCCATACAGTTGTGTAATGACCACCATTACCCAAAACATTTTCTCGTGATCCCTTTCGGTCAATGCACTTTCCCCACCCCCAGATCTTTGGAATCAGTGTTCTAATTTCTATCTCTATAGTTTTTACTTTTTCCCCCGAATGTCGTATAAATTGAATCATGAAGTCTATAGACTTTTATGACTGTCTGTTTTCACTTTGCCTAATAATTTTGAGATTCATCCATGTTTTGGTGTTTATCAATAGATTATTTCTTTTTATTGCTGGTAGGTATTCCATTGAATGGGATTATTGCAGTTTGTTCATGTAATGGGTTATTACTAATTTAAGGGCTAATATTTAAGAAATAGAAGTGATCGCTGAAATGCTGCATGGCTTCAGTAATAATTGAGTTAACAAGGGCTAAAGGGTCCTCAGTTTCCAGTGGAGTGCTGCAAGACTTTCCCATTAATCCCACTCTCCTCCACATCTTAATTGACAATGTGATTGACAGCGTCATGGATTTGTAACTTAATGGCTGGTATTAAAACAGAGAGAAAAATTCCTGCACTGGTTAGCAGAACCGAAGTGCTGAAATACCTTCATCTGGTAAAAAGCTTAGTTGGTGGGCTAAATCAATGATGTGAAATTTAGGAAAGATTAAGGAAAACATATCTGTTTGCAGTATATTGAGAGAGGGAGAGAGTTGACTCAAGCAATTCTTAGGGAAAAGGCACACCAAATCAGTAAGTCTAAACCATAAAGGGAGGATCAAAATGTGAGCTTCAGATCATAGCTAGTCAGGCTTAGAACTCCATTTACCCCGAACTATTCTCTCTCTGTCTAAGCAGATTCCAGCTCATTGATTTAATTTTCCTATTTCACCCTGAGGAGCAGGGTTCTGACAGACACCTGCTGAGAAAAGCCAGACTGTTGAAGTTTATGCACCTGATGTTCTAGAAAATGTAACTTATATTTAAGTCATCTTCTTAATTTTATTCATGATTTTAAAAACTCCTATTTTGCTAGACTTCCTAATTAACATTCTTTAGAGTATCTTTCTTCCACATAAACCATCTCTTCAAATTGGCTGTTTGCTGGATCCAGAGGTGAAGCTCTACTTTTGACTTTCCCCCTAAGTGTTAAAGTGTGTTCACATCTCAGCAGCTGGAGAGATACCACAGGGTAGAACCACCCTTTCTAGGGAGACGGTGTTTGTTTGAGTGTGCGTGCACATGTACATGTTGTTGACTTAACACTGTTTTTATTAACCTGAATACGTGCTATAGATATAGATTTTAACTTTTTAAAGGAAAATATACTGCAACAGTTCAAAATGTATTCTCTATCAGTGGGATTAAAAGTGAAGAAATTGAGACAGAAATGAAAGAGGAAATAGAGGATGGTAGAAAAGAGATTGCTATTTGAAAAAGAATAAATTATAATCCTTTCTCCTTTTTCCCTGTGTAATTTTGCGAATAAGGTGTTATTAACAACCCATCTTTAACTCCAACAGTATTTATACTTACAAACTATTTGACATTAATGATGAGGAATTATCAGAAGACTTCCATATAATAGAAATTTCACAAACTCCCTGTGATCTCTGGCTAAATGAATTTCTTTTGCTTGTGGACAAGGCCTTACATATTTATCTTTAGACTCTCCAAAGCTTCAGTGCTTACTTGGAATATAGGTTAATATAGGATTCTGAATGAACATATACCAGAGGAACAAGAGCTGCTTAACTTTCCTTAATCTAAGTAAATATGGTTTACATTTCACCAGCTTTCTTGTCCGCTAGAGACATGGTACAAAGCTGTTTCCATATTGCTCTAATTGTCCTTCGGAAATGTTTTATCATTACTTTAATTGATTTGTCTAAACGAATTCAAATTAAACCACTCAGGCAATTTTCTAAAACATAGCCTAAAGCAAATTCCTATGGAATCTTCCCCTGAATTCTTCCTATCTTGGCAAGAGTTGGGCCTGGCACATGAAAAGATGCTCAACATTGCTAATTATTAGAGCAATTCAAATCAAAACAACAATGAGACATCACCCCACAACTGTCAGAATGGCTATCATCAAAAAGTCTGCAAATAACAAATGCTGGTGATGATGTGGAGAAAAGGAAACCCTTATACACTATTGATGGGAATGTAAATTGGTGGAAAACCATATGGAGGTTTCTCAAAAAACTAAAAATAGAGCTATCAGTATGATCCAGCAATTCCACTCCTGGGTATATATCCAGAAAAAAAAAACGAGAGCACTAGTGCAAAAAGATACATGTACCCCAATGTTCAGAGCATCATTATTTATAATTGCCAACATATGCAAGCAACCCAACTGTCCATCAACAGATAAATGGACCAAGAAGATGTGGTATGTATTAGCCACACACACAAAATTAAAACCTCCCATTTGCAGCAATGTGGATGAACCTAGAGAATATCATGCTTAGTGAAATAAGTCAGACAGAGAAAGACAAATACTGTATGAAATCACTTATATGTGGAATCTAAAAAAATAATACAAATGAATGACTATAGCAAAACAGAAACAGACTCACAGATACAGAAATCAAACTAGTGGTTACCAGAGGGTACAGGGAAGGGGGGAGGGGCAAGTTAGGGTTATAGGATTAAGAGATAAAACTACTTTGTATAAAATAGATAAGCAACAAGGATATACTGTAGAGCACAGGGAATTACAGTCATTATCTTATAATAACAATAAAGTATAATCTGTAAAAATACTGAATCACTGTGCTGTACACGTGAAACTAATATAATATTGTAAGTCAACTGTACTTGAATTTAAAAAAAAGAGTTGGGCCTGGGCTCAAACGCATCCTTTCCACCTACTAAGGGAACACTGATTTAACAGGATTAAAAGGAAAATAAAAGTCTCATTCCTATTTGCCACTGAGGACTGCCTCACTCAGTTGTGTCTGACAACTAAGGACGGATTCTTCTAGCTTTCTTTTGGGATACAAAAAGCTGGAAGTAGTAGATACTATTATACTACAAGCTAGAAGACTGAAAATCAAGAGAAAATACTCTACCATCGTCATTTAGATAATTAAAGCAAAAGCTGATTTTTTTTTTGTCAAATTTCAACTTTCTATCTGGAAAAGTTTTTGGTGTGTGTAAAGGTTGAAATAGTTTGGGCTACTGTTCCTATTATTTTGTTATGTTGCATCATTCCAGTGGGTGTTTGGTCTCATGTACCTTTGATTTTCCGAATAGCATAGAGATGCCACTGTTATCAACCTCATTTCTGCTTTCCGGCCTCTGGGAGGCACGCAGGCAGCAAGATTTAAAGGGAAGACAAGCCTCCTTTTCCTTCTCTCCTGGATTATTCAGAGACTGCAGGTTTAGGTCCAACTGTAGCCTGAGGCTCAGTCTGTACTCCTCACTACTTTTAGGTGGCAGATGGAAAAATGCCTTCTTCCACTCATGAGAACAGCCATGAGGGCAGGAGGCTGGGAGACAGACCCTGGAGAACACCAGCAAAGGATTGTGGGGCTTCTCTGCAAAACCTTAGTTCTTTTCAGAACCATGAGGGGAAGATGCTTCATCTCTCTGAAGTGGCACAACTCCTGAATATAGGTCATGGGAAGAGACCTCAGCCTGAGGAAAGCAGCTGGGTCTTATGCACCCAGAACTTGATGGCATCTATCCTTTCTAGCCAAACTGGTTGAGGAAGCAGAGAAAAAGGAAACTGACTGATTGTGCTTATTTTCTACATAAATTATATTATCCCCTAGCCCCCAGGGCTTTTAAAATGGAGTTTAATTGAGGTGCATAATTAAGGTATATGGTTCTCTGGCAGTGAGTAGCAACCCACTTGTTAGCAAGGCCTTGTCAGCACCCACAAATGTTCTATGGTTTCTTTAGCTGGTGGTTCTCAACCTTAGATACATGCAAGAATCACCCAGGGAGTTTATTTTTTAAAACGCCAATGTGCGAGTCCCACCCCAGAGATCCTGATTTAATTGGTTTGGGATGCGTCCAAACATCAGTATTTTAGAAACAGTACTGAATAGTTTAAGTGTAGCTAGGGAGTTAGGCGTGTTCCCTTAGAGCCAAGAAATGACACCTAAATACCGGGTTGGCTAACCTCCCTAGGTAAAAGAGGAAGACGAACTTTTCCAGCATTTCCCCCAAGAACTTCTGCAGAGCCTAAGTTCCATGGAATGTTAATAGGTATTCTGAGAAAAAAACAGTTTCTGTGATCAAGTTTTGGAGACAGGAAGCTAAGCATTCCTTCCATTCAAAAACAGTTTGGGGAGCTTATAATATGCCAATTTTGTTGGCGTACCTCTAGAGGAGTATGGTAGTCAGGGTTTCTTGAGCCAAAAAAAAACACTTGACCATGACACACTTTCAAGGAGCAGCTCATGGGACTATGAAACTCACTTTGGAGAAGTGCATTTATGACTGTCCTGAACCTCTGCCAGGTTGGGAGACGTGATTGCCTATCCACCACTCTAAGGTCACATTTCTCCTGTTTTTCTCAGCCACTTACTCTGAGGTCCCAAAGGGATTGAGTCTTTGTGATTCCATTTTACTTCACTCCATCTCATTAGCAAAGGAAGCTAAGGGTATAATCATTGCACACACATTAGGAGAGACCAAAGTCAATCACATCCAAGTCAATTTTTTGAAGGTAAAGACATTTTTTTTTGATATCTCCACCCTATTTTTTACATATGGAAATAGAGCTTTGGGGGATAAATTAACCATGTCCTTATATTTCTCCCTATCAGACAATCCATATTTTCTTTGTAGAATAGGGGAAGGAAAATGCTAAGCTGAGGACTCGTGCTCTCTTAGATGAATTTAGTCAACTGTTGACTTCTGGGGAATTTTTTTTATTGAAGTAACCTTGGTTTATAACATTACGTAAGTTTCATGTGCACATTATATTTCTACTTCTGTATATACAACAGTGTGCTCACCACCAAATATATGGTTTCCATCAGCTGTTGACTTTTTTAAATGAACAAGTTGCTAAAACAGAGAGAGGAAGTGAGATCACATGGAAACACAGCATAAATGATTGATTGAGCAGTAAATGGAGAATGGAATAAAGAAGCTTAGAAGGAGCCTTCAAGATCATCCAGGTTAACTGTTGTCAATTTACAGATGAACCTGCAGAGGCCAGACTGGTAAATGTCTGCTCTAAATCCACACTTCCAGCCGGAAACCGAGAGGAGACTGAGCTAGACGCCCTGACATCCATTCTGAGTATTGCCCATGATTTCGTGCTGTCTCTCCCCCAACCCACAGATCAACAAAGATAGAAATTATTTAAATACAAATTTACCAAATTATTCACATGTAATTGTTAGGGGACAATGTTTGCAAATTTTCATTAGAAACAGTTGCTTCTGGTTTCTCTTGTTTGAATTACCAGTCTCCTATGTGCTGAACCTAAAAATCCATTAAAATGTCATCAAATGACCTGCAATAGATGTTTTTATGTTCATAACTCCTGCAGCATTTGGTTCGGGGCCACGCACTTTGTGAAGGACAATAAATACTGGCAACTGATTTACACTTTAATTTCCTGCTTAACGTTAAGTAAAGGTAGGTAATTTAATGTAGATTCGTGCAAGAAGGGCATCATGGTTCCACTTATCTGCTAAGGAAGTGAAAACTGTTGCCTGTTTTATTTTATAGTCTACATTTTTTTCTATTGAAAGTTTTACTTCAAGGGAAAGAGGATTTTTTCTCTTATGTAAATACAGGCTGTCCTTTTTTATTTAAGTAGTGAATAAGACCACTTACAGGTATGTTTTTCTTTGCAGTTGAGAATGTAAGTGCACTTTTGGAGTCTAGGTTAAAGTTTTAAAGTTTAATTTCAGCCTTACATAAAGGAGCTTCAGTGTGGAAAACATAGGATTTTTTTTCCTTCACAATTCAGGCCTATTATTTCCAACATTCTTAAATAAAATGGTCTTCGAAGTCCCCTTGAACTGGCAGAACATCCTGAAGGAGTCAATAATTCTGTTTCTTAAACCTAAGCCTAGGCATGTAATTTATTTTATGATGTTTTCTTTTGGGATTAGAGATTTAATTGAAATTTCTTCATTTCTCTTCTGACACTAAAAATGCTTTCACAAGATTAATAAAATCCTCCACTCCTGGTTACCTTCCCCACCATTTTCCCATCCCAAGAAAATGAAAAAATAAAAACAAAAAACAAAAACTATACACATCTTAGGCTCCTTGGAGAAGACGTGCTCACATTTAAATAGAGATACACATCCTATCTTCAGTGTGTTGTCAAGCACATAGCACTCAGAAGATTCTAGTTGAGTTGACTGGAATGCATGTCATACGTAGAACACAAAGAGAAGGGGGATGAACGGCCTAAGAAGAGAAAATTCAGAGAGACATGAGCGCTGCCTCTAGAAACTGGGAGGGAAACAGGATTAAACTGACTCTACAGGGCCCCCAAGGAGTGGGAATGTTAGGGAGACAGATCTTGCTCCAACGGAGGGAAGGCATTGCTAATAGAGTTGTCAGAGATAGAAGGGATGCCGAGGCACGAAAAGAGCAGCCTATCACTGGAAGTTATAGAGCCTGGGATGGGTGACAACTTGACAGGGATGTTGGAGGGAAGATTCAAATGTTGGAGGAGAGTGGGGAACTTAAGGGGCCTTCCAACACTGAGAATCAATGAGGAGAATGTAATCACCAGCAAACACAGGCATCGGGGACAGCCTATGCATTTCTTACTTCCAAAGCGTTACGGGAGTTGTAGGAGGGTCTATTTCTAAGAAGATGTGATGTCAGTATACTTTGTGACTCAAATAGAAGAATTTAAGCACATTGAACATTTCACTTCCCCAGCCCATGGTCCAATGAAAACACCAAGGCCCTGGGAATGAAGCAGAGGAGAATATATCCAAGACAAAACAGAGTTAGTATCGTATTCTACATTTAGTAACATATAGGTACTGGGCACATACTATGTGCTAAGTACTGTGGATAGACAGAGGAAATCCTACTGTATAACACAGGGAACTATACTCAATATTTTGCAATAACCTATAAGGGAAAAGAATCTGAAAAAAAAAGATACATATGTATGTAAAACTGAATCACTGTGCTGTACACCTGAAACTGACACGGTCTTGTAAATCAACTATATTTCAATAAAAAAATATTTACAGTAAAAAAAAAAGGGGGAAATCCTTTCCCAATTATCCCAGGTAATTACCTGCACTCTACTTAACACTCTTATAGTCTCTCTATGTTATATTTTAAGTCTTTGTATGTAACTGTCTTCCACTTCAGAAGTACTTAAAGATGGGACAATCCTTTGGCCATCTTTGCACCACCTGCCCTTAGCACAGTAAAATACAAGAAACAGTAAAATATCATGCTCCCAAGGTGGGTATTGAGAAAGAAAACAACCTCATTTTTCCAACAGGTTGTTTTCTCTGAACTGAGCATTAAAAATAGTCTAGCTTCCTCCCCTTATTTACGTTGTTCAACGTGCTTGTGCTTTTGCTTGACGTTAGATTCAAGGATATTATGAGACCATAAGACACAAAGAAGGGCAAAGTTATTAAGATTTCTTGAGAGCTCAAAGAAGGGAATTCCTAACATTTCAGAAAATTAGGGCTCTGGTTTCATCTGAGCTGAGTCTGTTCTGTCCATGAAGCCCCACGCCACCTTGGTCTAATTGCCATTGCCATTCCAGGGAACTGTGTCTGTGGGGACTTCCGCAGATTTCAATCAATCGTCTTCCCCTTTCCAGTAGATGCTGTGGTGTCTGCTCTGTTCTCTAAAGCAATATACACTTTGGATGGTACTCAGTAAATTATAAATAATGGATAAACCTGCCTCCTGTCATTTTGATAGAAACGAGCAGCTTTCCAGGCTGTGAGTCAATCACGAGAAGGGTCACTACTCTCCCCACAGTTTCCCAGAGCACCCTGATATGTCAGTTACCACAGAAAACTGGAAGTAGTTATCTGGGCTTTACAAGGCCAGATCATTCCCTAGCTCTACCTAGACATATTCAATCTGCTGAAAGTAAGCCATCGTTCTCCAGGTACCAAATCAGCCACCCTGGAAGATGTAATTCAAGTGGTTTGCACTGGGAAGGAGATTCTGACGAAATAAAATAGTAGCACGAGTTGATGCTACTAATCAGAGTCGTCTCTATGCTTATCCAGTCACACTCTCTCCTTACTTCTTTCCCAGACAGCACTCAGCAAAAACAGTGGAAAATCAGACTCTGCTAATGGACTGTTTTCAACGTCAGATGTGATATGTTTCCTTTCTAACACATTTTTCTCTTGAGCTGATGCTTCTATCAAATTAAAGTTACCACCGTCAGTAGGAAATTATGAAAGAGACATCTTCCATGCTAACACATTGTTACCCAGATTATTAGCAGGATAATAGATGTAGAAGTTCTTTAATTCATTAGAGTATAAGACAGAACTTTACATAATTCTCAGTGTCACTTTAAAAATGAATTAGAGGGCTTCCCTGGTGGCGCAGTGGTTGAGAGTCCGCCTGCCAATGGAGGGGACATGGGTTCGTGCCCCGGTCTGGGAAGATCCCATCCGCGGCTGGGCCTGTGAGCCACGGCCACTGAGCCTGCGGGTCTGGGGCCTGTGCTCCGCAACGGGAGAGGCCACAACAGTGAGAGGCCCGCGTGCCGCAAAAAAAAAAAAAAAGAATTAGAAATGTTTTTCTTCACTTGACCTATTGAATCAGATCTTTAAAAGTGTACTTCAGGCCTCAAGATTTTTTTTTTTTGGCAACGCCATGCAGCTTGCAGGATCTTAGTTCCCCAACCAGGGATCGAACCCATGCCCTCGGCAGTGAAATCACAGAATCCTAGCCACTGGACAGCCAGGGAATTCCCTTTTGTCTACTTTTTTTGGCTTTTTTTTTCTTTTTTTTTGGCCTCAAGACTTTTAAAAAGCTCTAAGGGAAATTGCACTATGAACCCAGGTTTAAGAGCTACAATTCTAAA
This sequence comes from Monodon monoceros, assembly GCF_005190385.1. Taxonomy (NCBI): domain Eukaryota; kingdom Metazoa; phylum Chordata; class Mammalia; order Artiodactyla; family Monodontidae; genus Monodon; species Monodon monoceros. The sequence continues at coordinate 26,835,201 of NW_021703780.1, forward strand.
GTGTGAGGTATTTTTCCAAGGTCAGGCAACAAGTTGATTTTACAGTCCTATTAAGATATTTTATTGAGGCTACTTTTAATAAATGCATAGTAAAAACCAAAAAAAACACACACATTTAAATTCGGTTTACATCAAGAGACTTAAATTTGGATTTTAATTGGAAATGTCAACCATGTTTAAAACTTTTGTTTAAAAGAATATTGTTTAAGACATGCAAAAAAAGTTGGACACATCTTACACCATATACAAAAATTAACTCAAAATGGATCAAAGATCTAAACATAAGACCTAAAACTCTTAGAAGAAAACACAGTTGGGGGAAAGCTTCATGACACTAGATATGGCAAGGATTTCCTGGATATAACACCAAAAACACAGGCAACAAAAATAAAAATAGGCAAATTGAACTACATCAAAAACCTCTGTGCATCAAAGAACACAACAGAATAAAAAGTCAACCTACAGAGTGGGAGAAAATATTTACAAATTGTATATCTAATATGGGGTTAATATCCAGAATATATAAAGAACTCCTACAACTCAACAACAAAAAGCAAATAACCAGATTTACAAATGGGCAAAGGATGTGAATAAAGAGCTCTTCAAAGATGCCATAGAAATGGCCAAGAAGCATATTAAAAGATGCTTAACATCATAATCATAAAGGAAATGCAAATCAAAACTTCAATGAGATATCACCTCACACTCATTAGGATAGCTACTATCTGCCCCGCAAATAAAATCACAACAATAAATAACAAGAGGTAGAGGTATTAGAACCCTGTGCCCTGTTGGTGGGAATGTAAAATGGTGCAGGCACATTGGAAAACAATATGACATTTTCTCAAAAATTAAAAATAGAATGACCATAGACATAGTGATTCTACTTATGGACATATATCCAAAAAAATTGAAAGCAGGATCTTCAAAAGATATTTGCACACCCATGTTCAGAGCAGCACTATTCACAATAGCCAAAAGGTAGAAGCAACCCAAGTATCCACTAATGGATGACTGGATAAGCGAGATGTGGTATACATGTACAATAGAATATTATTCAGTCTTAGAGGAAAGGAAATTTAACATGTGCTACAACATAGATGAACCTTGAAAACATTATGCTAAGTGAAATAAGTCAATCACAAAAAGACAAATACTGTATGAGTTTACTTATTTGAAGTATTTAGTCAAATTCATAGGGACAGAAAGTAGAATGGTGGTTGCCAAGGGCTGGGGGGAAGGGGAAATTTGTTGTTTAATGGCTATAGAGTTTCAGATTTGCAAAATGAAAAAAATCGTGGAGACTGGTTGCCCAACAATGTGAATATACTTAACATTACTGAACTGAACACTTAGAAATGATTAAGATGGTAAATGCTGTGTTGTGTTTTTTTAACCACAATTTTTTAAAAAGATATAATTAAGGAAATTTGCTGTAAAGTGAATTTTGGTTAAGTGATTTGTAACGTCATACTACCCGCCATTGTGAAATCCAGAAGATTTCATCTAAATAAATAATCAGAATGTAGTTAAAGCAAAATATATGAAAAAATCTGACAAACATTACAAAAGCATAATAAATGGGAGTCGTAACTTTCTGATAGCAAACTACTCAACATATCAATAATAATACCAAAGTTTTATAGGTGATACATTTATAAGTAGATATACCATGTAATGTTAAATGTGTTAAGATATGGCTGTACATTTCAAATTGTTGTGACTGAGAATCTGCAGCCATATATCTTCTCGAGAGTTTTATACCCAAAATGTAATCTCTCTTTTTTACAGAGAATGAGGAGGAACAATTTACCATATATTTAGCTTTTCTCTAGGAAACATCAGACTAGCTTCTCTGGGTAATTCTAGACTAGCTTGTTACTATATTTTGCATGGGGAGGAACCAAAGAGCATATAAAGCACATGTAGGAAACATTCAGCTCAAGTTTTCTCTAAAGAGTTCTGTGGCATTAAGTTGGCAGATGACTCAGGTATCAACAAATTAGCAGACTGTGCATACGCTAAACAGACAAATAGTTTGCCTATTTATTTTACACTGTAGCTGATATCCAATTTACCCATTGATGCCGTAGTCTGTTTTGAGGCTGAAAAAGGACAGCTCACTGTCCAATAAAGACTGTGACCTCTGTGATTGGAAATGACCTAGCAGACATGACAGAGAGCCCCAGTTCTCTGTATTCCAACAGTAAGTTCCTTCTTGGAGTAAATCTGTAATTCAACAAACTTCCTTAAATCCAGAACTGAACTTGTATAAAAATTATTAAGCTGTGAATTGAACTTCTGTAAAAACTATTAATCTCTTAAGTATGTATACAAATAAAAATGTGGAAAAAATTTGTACAGATATGATAGTAGAGAAGTTTGTACTTTTTAAACTTGGATCAGTGGTACAGTAAACAGTATATCATTTATTGAATGCTTACTCTGTATTCATTTTCTCATTTTAGCTCACTACCACCATGTAATGGAGCGGTTCTTATTCCATTAAAAGCTAGGGAAAGAAAAGCTTGAGAAGAGTACATACATTACCCCAAATAACCCAGCTCAGATGTATTAAGGGTCTAGATTTGAAGACCATTCTCTTGACTCCAAAGCCTTTTGCTCTTAACTTTTGAGCACTACGCTTTCTCCCAGTTTTAGTACACTCACCTTCACTAACCCAATTGAATGGTAGAAGAAAAGTCCTGGGAACTTATCCTACATTTGGTGCATTTTTAGAAGACAAAGCCTTTAATCTTCAGAGAGGTGTCTATTACACCTTGAGGAGTATTGTGACATGATGAAAAATTAAGTATTTTATTTAAAAGTCTCTGATGGGGCTTCCCTGGTGGCGCAGTGGTTGAGAGTCTGCCTGCTGATTCAGGGGACACGGGTTCGCGCCCCGGTCCAGGAAGATCCCACATGCCGCGGAGCGGCTTGGCCCGTGAGCCATGGCCGCTGAGCCTGTGCGTCCGGAGCCTGTGCTCCGCAGCGGGAGAGGCCACAAAAAGTGAGAGGCTCGTGTACCGCGCAAAAAAAAAAAAAAAAAGTCTCTGATGTTGCAGATAAAATTCCAACTTACTTAAATATCCATTATTTTGTATAACAGAATATCTTCCTCAAAAGCATTATAATCATTGAGAGGTATTGAAAGCATTTTGAAATTTAATTATGTTGGTCTTTCCTTAGCATTGATTTTTTAAACTAAATGATAATAATAAAAAGAGGATAAATAAAATTTTTTATTGATAAGAAATGTCATGTAGGCATTAGAATTCTAGAGTTTAACATTTGGAAGGCACCTGAAAAATTATCATGTTCATTTCCACATTGCAACCAGGGCATAAATTAACCAAGGAAAATAGTCTATCCTCTTCCAAAGAATTTCAGAAAATGAAATTTAAGATATACTTTCAATAATACATCCTGGGTTCTTTAAAATATGCTTGTGTGATCTAACTTAAGAACCATGCGCAGTTTCTAACTGCAGAGAAATCATTAGCGTACTCCTGGAAAATCAGTCTAGGATGTCCCATTAGTTTCTATCACATCGTCTGCCCATTCAACGATTCACCTAATCAAGGTAAAGAACTGTTTAAAGGATTTCAGGATCCTGATCTAAAAGTGCTATTGTTTGAAATAATAGTGCTCACAGTCACAGGTTCTTTGAAATCACACAAAGATATAAATTTTCTGATCCAAAATGCTTCATGCTTTAACTATTTTTACAATTTGATCTTAGGTGCTTGGAATTTCAAAAATTTCAGGCAGTCACCATATATATATATATGTTTTATCTCTAAATGGAACTGTGATAGGACTACAAACATGTCTGGGTTAATAAAGATGGTTTTAACAATTTAAAAGAGAGTCTGAACAAATTGAAAAACGATTCTTACCTGAAATGTGTTAAGTGTCTCTGGATGTCAAGGTCTAGAATTGGAGTGGGTCTGGAGGATCCCAGCGGTGATCTATCTTGGCTCAAGAGGTCTTGAAATTCTTTACAAATTTGTCTAAAATAAAAGATTCAAAATTAAAGTTGAACTCTTGAGACGGGGCTTTAATTTCATCCCATGATATTTTTCCAAAGGCTTGTTTTCTCTTTTAAAAGAGGACTAGGTAAATACCATAAAGCAACCTCTGAAGTTCCATCTACAACATACAGATGAGGTTACAATGAGTTACAGTAGCAACTATGCTCTCAAGATGATCATGAAACCTTTCAAGTGAGTAACAGTCCAGGAACATTGACAAAACCAATGTTCATTTTTAAGGTGAATATTCATAGATTAACCTCAGTATAAGGGAAGAATCTGTACAACAGGATCACAATTAATAATTCCTTTAAAAAAATTAAAATGTGATTCTGGGGGTGGGGTATCATGTCTGTAAACAAGTTTAAATCAAGCTATAGGCTTATTTCAGAGCCATGATTCAAGCAGACTTTGGGAAATCCCTTTCCCCAATATTTCATTATAATTCAGACTCTTCTGGACTAAATTTGCGTTTTTAATATTTGAAGTAGACAATCACCCAAATTTAGTCTACTAGCCTCATTCTGTCTCAGAAAAATGATTACATTGTGCTCCACGTAAGATAGTTTCTTGCAAAAAAGTATCAGCAAGGGCATTTTTCTGCTGCTTTTCTTAATTTAAGTGATTATGATTTCTGATCATTGGTTTCATATTACCATGATTGTTCGATAACAGTAAAGCCCTTGTGATACATAGTCCAAAAGATATAATTCTGAAGAAGCAAACATATGAAGGAACCGTGTGTGTGTGTGTGTGTGTGTGTTTTTTAACAACAAAACACTAGAGTAATGCAGAAGCTGAAGAGTGAAGTAAAAGACTGCCGAGTAATTGCTCAAAAGGATCCATCAACTAAGTGAAACCACCCCATATTCAAGGCATAATATGACAGTGATTAGGTTCTTTGTCTGGATTTACAATGGGCAGTCACAAAATGTAATAATGTAGCCCTGACTATAATTACCTATGGAGCCAAAATCAAGTACAGAAGGGTCCAATTATTCCAAGTGAAAGTCACTGCATGGGCCCAGCCACTAAGTCCTCTCCAAAGCATTTGTGTCATTAAGCAAAAAACTACTACAAAGTGACAAAATGTCTTGAAGCCCAAATAACGTACCATTGAGTTAAAATCAGAGGAGGCTTGTTTATTATAAGGTACCCCATATTTACCGAATTCTTCTGGAGATCATTTGAGACCTTTTTTTTTTTAACAAGCAATGAGTCTCAATTTTAATGCCAGTGTTCAAATATCATCATTTCACAGAATTTGCCTTACTCATTTTGAACAGAGGTGAAAGTAAAAGAGGGATATATGGAAAGGAAAAGCCAAACAACAGATAAGTCTTTACCTGTTCTAAATCAAACAGGATCCTCCATACCACCTGTTAATGTTTGGTTGAGTCTCAGATGTAGCATCTAAACGCATGTTTTAACAGTGCATGTGTGTACTTCCACTGAAAATATTTTATCTGAACTTCTCACTTTTTCTGTTCTGAGTTAGACTCAGTTGGCTGACTTTCAGGTGTATTGCCTATTTTTAATTAACGAGTAACAACTTAAATTAAATGTTGATATTATTTGTTGGCATCAAATGATGACATTTGGTGGGGCATCGTTATCTGTTGCGCTTCATGTTATTTCATAGAGTTAGATATATTGTTATCTTTGTTTTTAGAAAATGTCTTACTAAATTTTAAAATACAGACTCTTGCTATCTATCACTTTTCAGACTAGCAATGTGAATTACTACGTGGTAGGTCATCAGTATGATGCATTATTACAAAGGAATATTGGAGTTGTTTAACGACTGGTCTCTTAATTTTCTATCAGATTAAAATGTATTAAAATTTTAAATGGACGTTAAAACATTGCTTTAGTTCGTGTGTTATGATATGGGAATTTCTTGGATAATTGAATAAACTAATTTAAAGTTGGCAAATCAACTTCTTTACTGTTTAAACAACAGAGCAAGTTACAATAAACTTAAAGTTGAGGAAGAAATGAGGAAAAGGCAAGTGTGGAAAAATTTAACTTATGCTAAGCAATTCAACTACTCCACACATGAAGCTGTATCAGGAGAAGTTTCAGAATTTTCAACCTTGATATTTGATTCTTCTGCTTAACTCACTGACTTTGGACAGCCTCCAGACTTAAAAACAGATGACAATTTTGTAGATTTCCTTTAGGCAATTATCATCATCACATTATGACAGTTACAGAGTTATTATTTTTATGCTTAGTTTTATTCTTATTTAAATTTTTATTTATGAAGCTATAGTAAGAAATACTCTTATTTCTCCAAACAAAATGTCACGTTATGAATTACATAACACAAGATGATCTTCGATGAATCATAAATTCTAACTTTATCACTTACGTCATTGTCCTTAAGGATGTAATTTTTTAGCTGATGTCTGAATTTTAAGCTCTGTTTCTCCTTTTGACTATTAATGTTATGGTAAAAATTAAAACTCGCTAACTATTCCACTTTACTCTAATGCAGATCAAGTGTTAATCATATTTAGTTCTAAATTCAATGAAGAGGTTTAAATGTGTTTTTCATAAATCAAATAAATGTTTTGTCCAGTACATTTTTAGATTTCAAAAACTGTCTAACTCAGTTTCTATTACTCCCCTTAAATAAGTATCTAATTACACGAAAATGTTTGGTTAATCAACAAAGCACTGGGAATAAAGAGGAATTAGGAGGGTAACGGCACTTAATCAATGAGCCTTTCTTACAATTGTATACTCAGCAATATAATTAAATACAACAGAATCTGTTATTCATAGAGGTAAAAAAGAAATATGTAAGCCATTGTGCCCATGCGGATCAGCAATTGGATCTCTCATCTAAAGAATTTTGAATTTTGTACATATTTTTGATACAATTGTCACAGTCTTGTGAACAAAGAAAGGTGAACTGATTAGAATGTAACAAATATCCATGTAGATTACTTAATTTCAACACTGAGCATTTTAATCGAAAACAGCCAATGCTTTACCATTGGAAAATTTAGAAACTACTCAGAACACATGTTGGATCCATTAATATGTCGCTGAAAGGCATTTATTCCCACACCCCCCTTAATTTATCTACTTATATTGATGACTACTTGTATTGAGTATGTTTGCTATGACTGCATAGTCTCCGATTCTTCAATTCTTGTTTCACATGATCTAATAAGAAGATGGAATGGATATAAATAACCACAAAAACAAAACATTTAGTCTGTCTCCTAATTTCTAGATGTTTATAGCCTATTTACTCTTACTTAAAGTAAGGTAATTGGAATTAGTGAATTCAATTCTTGCTTGACATTTAATGGTCTGCAAATGTCCAGCTACGGGAAGAGGGATCAAAGAGAATTACATGTTCTTGAAATATTTCATGAAATCAAAGTTCAAAATATCACCTAAAATCATATACATTACTTAGATCCCATGTAAAAGGGAAATAGTACTCCCTAGTTGAATCCACTACTATAAAATAGATGTCTCCATACAACTTTGACAAATATGAAAGTACTTCTCCCAAGTTCTTCTAACATTTACTTCTGTGAAAACAAAATCTCAACATCAGATTGAATGCACTGACTCCCAAACACTTAGACAGAGTGATGGGAATTCCCAAGAAAATGGGAGCTTGTGTTTGGAAATTTAATGGTGGCCTTGCTGTGGATGGTGGGAATGAACAGTTCTAGAACCTGGAGGAAGGAAGACAAGAAGGATTTCTCTAGATCAGGGGGTGAAAGTCTTAGAAAATGCATGATAAAACCACAACCGAGTAATTTTGAGGTAGGAAACATGAAGGTGTTTTCTCTTGGATAATTAGTATTTGGGGATAATAGTATCATTCAGAGGTATCACATGGGGTATGCATGTTGGGAAATTTGTAAAATCCTACCAGCTAGAATGATATGCTTTGGGAACACCTAGGAGATACTACCTAACTTCTAGCACTGTCTATTTCTCCTGAGCTGTAATAATTTGTTAGAGTCTCCTGAGATTACATTAAGGATACAAATGAACAAACTACATGTACTTTCAGTTCCTTCTGGTAAAACTGAAATATGGAGGATGAAGACCTCTCTGGGTCAAAAACTGTTTGGAAGAGGGAAAAAGTAGAAGCAAAGTAGAAGTGAAGACCACCCCCCGCCCCCCCCCCCAGGGAGATAAACTGCACAAAAAATCTAGGTTTAGGTCTTTCTACTAGCAAGTGTTCAGCAGCTTCCCTAGCACAAAGCTCCTCTCAAAATTTTAAATCCAAGTGTTACATCCCTCATAATGTTCTTTCTCTAACTCTTAGTCTTACTTCTGTCTTTCTGCTATTCCTTTCCCCTTTATCTCCTTGTTTTGTCTTTTCTCTTCTTTTGCCACCACCTTTCATTTCCCTTTTCTTTGGGGCAAGGTGAGAGAATTATCTAGTACTCTCATAAGAGCAATGAATAAATATATCTGAAACCCAAACAGTGACAGCCACAAGCAGCACAAACCCCAAATAATGGACTTAACGTTTCCTGGGCAAAAGCCTGGTAGGTGGTAGGTATGCCACACAAAACCTTAAATTTGTAAGAAGATCCACGTTACTTTAGATGTAGTAGAAGGAGGAATATTTATTTTTGGTTTTGTGCATTTTGAGACATTTACATTTTAGCCAACATATCGTAAAGTCATTTTAAAAAATCAGTTTCTAAGAAGCAATGTTTCTAACACGATCTACCACATACTTTCTCTTTACAAGTTTTCCCCAAATAAGAAACTAATTTATAAATGATAATTTAACCACCTGGGAGTCTTAGTTCTAAAATCTGAATATAGAGTTAGGAAATTAAATAAGATTATTAGTGGTTTATCTGTAGCAACAACTTGTTTTAGTAAAGAGAAGAGAGCAAGAATTCGCTACCACTTGAAAGATTTTCATCTAAATTTTTTTTTGTCCATGCAGCGCAGCATGCGGGATCTTAGTTCCCCGACCAGGGGTTGAACCCACAACCCCTGCAGTGGAAGCATGGAGTCCCAACATGCACTGTTTTTAGAAGTCCTCTTCTAAAAATTTGAACGTGATTTGAGTAGTACTTAAGGTTCTGCTGGGTTTTCACACAGTAAATGGTAGTTCTTTCATTAATTATCAAAGAACTTTCAAGTTTGAGGGAGTTTGAAGTTATCTTATGAAAGCTTCCCCTTTTCCACATCATTTCCCTCATTATTTTAATTCACATTTTAATTGAACTTTTTACAATTTTCAGGAGCTTTCTCACACATTCTATCTTTTCTTTTTGACAATATCACTACAGGGGCTGGGGCAGTTCAGGGATTATTTGCTTAATTATATACAAGAAAAAATGGGGGCACTGATGCCAATCCTTGATCCCAGAGGTCTCTCTGTTATCTCTCATGCATCTGGGTCCTCAATTTTTCACATTCTCTGAGAACTTATAGTGTTTTAAGATCTTTCTCCTCATTTATTAAGGCACAGTGAGTGGCTTAAACCGAATTGCATAGCAACCAATCAGCATATTTGCCTGGAATCTACATCTCCTAAACATGTTAGGCATTCCTACTATTCCGAAGAGGTTTTCTAAGAACTTTTGTCAGTGTCGGTGGTAGCTCCATCACTATACAGTTTGCAAATCTTGCTATGGGTGCAATGTTGGGGAAGTCCTTGTTTAATACATCTAGCTGCTGGTGTGTGAGACCCCCCCTTAGAGACCAGGTGCTTTCTAAACTGTTTCCCTCATTCAAAGAAAATGAAAAAAAAAAAAAACAGGATGAACGCACACAGAGTCTTCCCCATTCTGCTTACTTGGTCGCTAGGATCATCTTTTTTCTTGCTGTCTGTTCTTTCTGTTCCATATGTTGTCTGGCAAGATGTTCTCCTACTGCTTTGGCTGGAAACTCTGTTTCACAAGTGTAGCCAAAATCTCTAGCCAAGTGTAACGCCTCCCCTGTTGGCAGACAATAAAAGTCAGTTTCTCACTAATTTCGTTGGCAGACAATAAAAGTCAGTTTCTCACTAATGTCCAAATTCAACAAGAGGAACACATTCTCTTTCCTCAAGCCTCATTCCTGGTTGTGGTCATGTGGATCATTTTTCCTATTCATTCTAAATAATCCAAGGGAAAGGAGCTTTGGGGGTGGGGTGGGGTTAAGAAACATGGAGAAACAGAAGCTACTTACCCGGCAGGGGTATGTGGGAAATTGAGGGGGAAAATCAGAAGCACAGTCTAGGAGTTTTGATTCCCCTGGAGGCTCTGACCATTAGACCAGATGGACATCTGAGATCTTACACATGAATGCCCTGGGGGAAAAGCTCTATGGGCATGTCATTTTGTTGCTGCCCAACCTACAACCTATTCTCAATGTATCCTAAATATTCAGGTATCTTTTCCAGGAGACCTATCAAAACACTGGCAAAAGGTCCACATACATTTTCAAAGAAGTGGGAACACTTTGGAAAGGGAAATAATTGAATTATATCAATTTCACAACATTATGTTGCTGAAGAGATTATACTGCCCAATTACAGTACTAGCGTTATCAGGCTTTATGGTGAGCCTCAGTACCTTTTAGTACTATGTATAGTACTTCTTCAGTACCTTATAAAAAATACAGTGCTTCTTAAGTACAGTATAATGATAAATAACTTTTGTTCTTTCACAAAATCTGAAAGAAATGGGGTAAAAATGACTTATTGGCAAGGCAAGATTTGGCCATGGACTCCAGTTTGGAAAACAACAGTATTTTTAAAGCTCAATCAAGCCAATACTTACTTGACCATTAAAACTTTAAAAAAGCAAGCTCTCACTACATATATATTGAGCCCCTACTTCATTCAAGGCAAAGTGCTAGGGAGGAGTAAAGGATAAAAGGGCACCAAAGATTGTCCCTGTTTCTAGGAAGATGACAGTCGTATCAATGATAGTAGTCACAACAACAACAAATCCAGAAACACCTTAGTAGCACTTTATAAGTTAGATTGCATCTACATAAGCATTATCTATAGTCTGTACGTGTTCACTGACATTATATTGATATTATATATCAATATATGTGTTGATATATAATATCAACACGTATATGTGTGTATATATATATATATATATATTTTCCCTCTACTGTTTGTGCAATAGTAGGAGAAGTGAAACAGTGCAAACAGGAGGATGGCAGCGTGCCTCTTAAATTTTGTGTTAAAACCTGATTCTTGAGGATCTGGCCCATTTTAGGCAAACCTCACCGTGTGGTAGTTTTAAAAACAGTTTGAATGGAACAGCTGCTATTTACATTTACACTGACAGCCAGATCCTTCCTTCCCTTAGCTCTGTTTACTGCTTTCTCCTGCTTGCGACGTAACATTGTTACTGGATGTATAGCGATGCTACATCAAAAGAAGTGGCAAGTGAAGACACTCTGATGTGTGGTTAAAATGTGTAGACCATGCCACAAGAGCTTTGTGTGTGAGGACCCAAGAATGAATTAATTAATGGATCCATGGATTAAAAGACACATGACATTCAGGAACAATGACAAATCTACAGTTCAATCCTGTACCACAGATATCTTAGAGTCAACGGGTTTAAGAAAAATAGAAAATTTTGGAGCAGAAAAGCATGTGAATAAGACTCTAGGGGATTTGACTGATTTGTGAAAATAAAGAACTATGAGCTTCTCTGTCTCTGTGGGGAGACGAAGTACCCACGTGAACAAGTAGGTGCAGTAATCTGGGGTGACAGAGTGATCCCTGGAGGGCTAGATCCCATATAGCAAACATGGCAGCTGCTGTCTCATTTCTGTGCACGATGAGGTGGGAGGCCCCGTGGTGGTTGTTTTCCAGAGAGGATTTAAGCTCTTCCTTTATTTCAATGCACTGTGTCACCTGACAAACCAGGACCACCCCACCTCTGCTTCTTTACACCACTGAAGCAACACAGTAACTTTGGCAAATACGTCCATTGTACTTCATGTCATTCCAAAAATTACTGTTTTAGAAGTAGGATACACGGGGGATAGTTTGAGAGCTTGGACAGAATATTCTAAGTGCAAGGCTTTAGGCTCTCTATGCCAAGTAGTGACACCCCCCTTCCAAAAAAGGGGAAAACACTAAGCATTTTTCAATAGTAACAGCAGCAGTTAATGACTCATGTTGAGGACCTCTCTCTCAAAGAACCAACACAAGCAAAGTTACAGAATACGGGAAGAGCATAAAGAGAGAATTTGCTCTTTTGCAGGGCATTCATTTTACACACTCAAAAGCAAAAGGTAAAAAACTAAAGGTAAATATTAGGAAACACTTACATGGCAATTATTGTTGAAGCCCCGAAATGGAAAGTTAGTGGAAAAAATGTTTTCTGAGGAAAGTGGATTGATCACTTTACTGAGATTCCGGGTTCCCACATTATTTTACCTGAAACAGGTCTAAATGCATTTTTAAAATAGAAATGAACACACCTAATTTCAACATTTTATCCGGTCATTAAGGATTTTTTCTCCTTTTAGAATTATTGTATTTTAGAAGAAAATGTACTTTAGACAACTGTAAATCAATATCTAAAACTAATTTGTACTAAAGGATACTTTTACGTTGTTATTCGCTAGACAATTCTCACCAACTGTCACTAAATTCATTGCCTTAGAAAGAATTTAGGTTTAACTTCTTATTGTAATACCCAATATTATTAAATGAAAGCAACAATTCATATGTGTTAAATTCCAGTCACATATCTGTGATTTCAATTTTAATTACATGTATGGAAAATAGCACGTTCAAATCTATCTCTGGGATTATTCTGAGAAGCACCTATTAGATAGCAAATTTGAGAATATTTTCAAATCTGGATGAGATATTTAAAAAGTTATAAAAAAAATATCAAGCTTCAGTAAACCGTAGAGCTGAAGGACAGGTTTAATATACCTGTTACAGGCTTCCAGAAAGGTTCTAAAAGGAGTGCACTCTGTAACACTATATATCATATAATCTACACTATAGGTAAGTGCCTTATAATGTGGTAGTTTCCCTATTTAACGAGGATTTTGTTTAAATACCAACACTTTGTTCCTCAAAGTGATAGTTTTGTTCCCCATTCCATACTCTGTGCTTACTACAGTACCCAATTCATAATAGGTACTTAGTAAACATTTGTTAAATGGAAAAGCTTTCAAATATTTTATTGGTTAATTATAACAATAATCTTGCGAGGCACCCCTTCCAAAGAATATAAGTGAAAAACTAGAGCAAAAGAGAATTGCTAGAAAGAATGAAATATATAAAAAACCCGTTGAGTATATCATTGTATCAGTGGAGCCATTTAATAAAATAGATTATGCTTGAAGACAGTGTTTTTCAATCCTTGCTATTCCCATAACCTGGGAGTTTGTTTAATATGTGTGTATACAAGCATGTGTGCATACACACACACACACTCACACACACACACACCAGGGTTTCACCCCCTGTCATTCAATCTCTGGAGCCAGGGCATCTGCATTTTTTGTAAGCTCCTGACCTCATCTCAAGCCAAGGTTGTCCTAAGGTGAAGGGAAAGCATTATGTGGGGATGAAATATACACCTTCCCCCAAAACAAGGATTCTGTGGCTTATATCAATAAAAAAGAAAACAGGGCTTCCCTGGTGGCGCAGTGGTTGAGAGTCCGCCTGCCGATGCAGGGGACACGGGGTCGTGCCCCGGTCCGGGAAGATCCCACATGCCGCGGAGCGGCTGGGCCCGTGAGCCGTGGCCACTGAGCCTGCGCGTCCGGAGCCTGTGCTCCACAACGGGAGAGGCCACAACAGTGAGAGGCCCGCGTACTGCAAAAAAACCCCAGTTACCATGGAGTTAATATTAAACTGTAAAGACCTCTGTCTATCTGGGTTCTTGCATACTGAGTTCTGCCTTATTTGGCTGATATAATACACACTCTAGAAACAAAAGTGGCTATGTGGTGGGGTAAAGGAGAGACACTGTTAGGGGAACAAAGTCATCAGTCGATTAAAAAAGTATATTTGTTTAAGGAGATTTAGTGTAAGATGAAACTTGCTTTTCATAACAGTAGGGGAAAATGGATTATCAATAAAAGATGTTGGGACAACTGGCTGGCCATCCGGGGGAAAAAAACAAGTAAAATTAGATCTATATCATACATCCAACAACAAAAAAAAGTCTAGATGGATCAAAGATTTAAACATAAAATATAGATCCACAAAGTAATTAGAAGGTAACATGGGAGAAATATTTTATAATCTTGGGATAAAAAAGGACTTTCAAAATATTACAATAAAAATGAAAGGCCATGGAATAAAATATATGAGAAATATGATTATATCAATATAAAAAAGTTCTGCATGACAGATCTGAACAAATAAGCAACCAAACAAAAAACTCATAATAGTAAACAGACAAACCAGAGCCAGGGGTGGAGAGGCTTTGCAACTCATATCAGAGGCACACAGCCCGTTTTCCTTATATACAATGAGCACTTACAAATGAATGAGAAAAATGTAAAACATTACCCTATTGGTACAAAGTAAGTGAACAGACAAAAAAGCTCATAAAATTCTCCTAAGAATATACTCAACCTCCTTCATAATAGAGGTAGTTTATTTTTTTTTCCACTCAAATTAGCAAAGATCAAAAAATTGATAGCACCCTGCTTGGGCTAGAGTATAGGGAAGTACTAACATATCAATGCTTCTTACCCCCATCACTGATAGAATTATAAATTTACAACCACAGTAAAGAGCAATCTTCCAATAATCTTTTAAAATTACAAATGCAAATATCTTTTGACCCTGCAACACATTCTTAGGAATCTATTGAATAGATATACTTGCCTATCTGAAGAATTATTTATGTAAGTGTGAGGTTGCTTATTGTAGCATTATTAGTAATAGCCAAAGATTAAAAGCACCTATATGATACTTAGTAGGTCACTGGTTAAATAGATTATGATGCACTCAAACAGCGGAATACTGTGCATGTTTGAAAGAATGAACAACTTGTAAAAACTGAAAATAAAACTAAGATAATGTGTGAAAAAAACGTGTAGAACAGTGTGTATAGAGTGCTATAATTTTTAAAATAAAAACCAAAACTATGCATACACATATATATCCTTGGAAGGAAATAGAGAAGCCAGTAACATTTGTTTCTTCCAGGAGGGGATCTAAATGGGGAATAGAGTGAAAAGGAGACATTTCACTATATACCCTTTGTAACTTTTGAATTTTTACCATCTAACGAATTACCTACTTAAAATTATGTTAATTAAAAAGCAAAACTGCTCTCTCAGTTCTGAGAAAGATTTCATCTAAACTCAAATACTTGTTGTAAATTAAAACCTAAGCAATTTCAAAACTTTCATTACTATTCAGTAGGAGTTAGACATCATTAGGAATAATTACAATCTACCATTTTATGAGAACACCTACGAATATTGACAAATGTAAACAGTGGAGAAAAGCAGAAACTGAGTTTTGAGAAGCGCATTAGTTGGCATGAACTTTGAAAGAGAGAATAGTAGAAAAAAGAAAAAACCTAGGCAAGTAATGCAGAGACGTGCTTCTAAGGAAGCTTCGTGATTTGCAGGAGTGAGTAGCATGCTGGACCAAAGGGGCAAAGGCAGGACTGAGTCGAACAGGCTTGGATACATTTGTTTTTTTGTGCCAGAATAGGAGTAGGAATCCAAGCACACCACAAGCACACAGTCAGACACAAGGGCATATGTGCAATAGCCTATTTCCTCTTCCCTCTACATGTAAACACGTTTCTCCCTGAAAATGAATGAAACCATAAGATACAGGTCAGGGGAGCACTATTAGGAAGTAAGTGAATGATTTAAGAAGATTCCTCTGAGATGATGTCTATTTATCCATAATATTGTAAGATACTGAGATCAATTATTGAAAATTCTGAGAGACATGAGTTCTCAGATATTAGACAACAATATCAAATTGTTACCTAATGATCAATTATCAAAGCAGGGTCTCTCGATAGAAACCATTCCATGACTTAGAATAAGAAATTTACAGATAATACCTATAAGTCTGAAAAAAAAAAAAGGCATTTTCCAAGAAAAACCTTAAAATGACTAACATAGACTGCACTAGCATTTACTTATTGAGTCCAACTCCACTGGCAGCTCTGAAATGCAAAGCTGTGCCCGAGAAGACATTGTCAATGCTAGAGTGTTTGTGTGCAAAAGGGGACACCAGGGTCCCCTAGTGATTAGGCTCTTCCAGGTCATCGTGTGACTAAAGTGAGCACCAGTTAGAACTATTATAACAATATAACAAGGGGTCAATGTATTACCCTTTTAATATCACATACAGTTTTAGAAGAAAGCTGGAAACATTTATCCCAGAGGAGGGACTTAGGTGGAAATGTGATGTCTGGAATGGCTGGTGAAGGAGTTATGTTGGGATGTTGGTCCTTTCAGACCTACAGCCATGCTGTGCGTCCTCAGAGATTAGCCCTAAGCTCCACACACCCAGAGAAACCCACTCTGGTACCTGTGTGAAGACAAGGGGAATAGCACCTTTGTCCTAAATTCCGTGAGAAGAGCAAATAATGCTGAGTGTGCCCTGTGCGTGTATTATCACTGATACTTGGCAAAAGGATTTTGGCGTTTGAATCCTACAAGCCTCAAGTAGAGAACAATACCTCTTCCTAAATTAAAAAGCCATGGACTAATCGTACGAAGAAAACTTGCTCCCTAATATCTCGTTTATAGGAAAGCGTTCATTGTCAAGTTGATCATTCTTTTCCCTGGTTTCTTGGAAATGCAATCATATAGGGTCAGGATTAAAGACAAAGGGGAAATAGCACCAAGTGATTGCATTCCTGTCTCCTACCTTAGGTTGATTTGGCTGAAGTGGAAGGAAAAGATTTTGTAGGATAGTCTCCTAACTAACTAACTAGATTGGCACCCTTTTGAAAGTACAAGAGACACTATTGATAATTATTCCAGAAAAACAGAAAGAACCAAGATTTAACGTCATCCTAACTTTGGGGGATTAAGTGGCAGCAGATGGTGCAACAGGATGTTAAAAACAGCTTGTACTACTGGATGCAAAAAAGCCCCACAAGCTTGCCCAGGATTCCTAGCAGCACGGATGTCCAATCCATGGTGAAAAACAGGCTCAGGAATTGATAACTTCTTTCTATTCCTTAGTTATGTTGTTATAACTGTTGTAACTCTAACTATAAATATATAGTTAAATTCAGAAGTAGTTCAGCAATGCAACTGTTCAGAATCCATGCCACTAACATAAATCCGAGTGGAAAACACATGGTGATGTTGCAAACCAGAAGACCTGGGTTCTCCTCCTTGCTGCTCCCGTGATCCTGTGCAAAATGGTTAATCTCACTGTAACTTAGTTTTCTCATTTGAGAATAAAGATAACTAAAATTTATCGACACCAACTTTTTGCTGGGCACCCTGTGAACTGCTTTATAAACATTCTGATTTCACTCTGGCAACAACCTTATGAGGAGGGTACTATTATTAACACCCCTTTGTAGGTAAGGACACTGATGCTCAGAGAGGTTGTGAGTCTTTCCCTAGAGCACACAGCTAGTAAGTGGTAGAAGTGGGTTCAAACAAGGTTATTTGGCTCCAGAAGCATACTCTTTAACCATGTGTGCTATGTCCCACTGCCTTAGACTACTCAATCTTCCATTTCCCTCCAGGGTTAAAGTTTTATGATCCTGAGTAAATTCTGCTATTAAGTAACACTATTGTTTAGGGAGAAAGAGACAAGAGAACAGGTACTAATTTTTATTAAGTGTCTCTTTGCCCCACTGTGTCAAGTGTTTAATGTAGCGAATGTATTTAATTCTACAAAAGACACACAAGGCAGATGTGGCAGAAATGGGAGCTGGACCGTCCAAGATTTGTCCTTTCTTTTATACTATAGAGTTGTTGCTGAGAAGATTCTGCCCAGCTAGACACTACATTTTCTGGTATATCTCATGCCTCTGGAATTAGGCATAGCCATGGGACTAGTTGTCATGGAATGTATACGGTAGCAACGTGGGCCAATTCCCGGCCAAGTGGGTTGGAAGCTGTGTCCTTTCACCATCGTGTCTTTCCTTATTGTGAGCTGAATGCATAGGGCTCCCAGGACCTAGAGGAGGGCATAGCTAGAGGTGGAAGTACTCTGGTCCCTGAATGAGACTAAGAGGAAGGAAGGGCCCGGGGGGGGGGGGGGGAACACCCACATCATCTGTGAAGAGTGAGAAATAAGCTTCTATTGTGTTAAGCCACTGAAAATTTGGAAATTAACTGTTATAACAGCTAGCATTACCCTAAACATCCCAGATAGTGTGATCCTTATCTGTAAATTAGGAAAATGAAGCTCAGTCAGGTTAAGCAACCTGCCCAAAGTCAGCCAAATGGCAAAAGTGTTATTACTGGGGGCAGAGTTGGAGGTACTAGGCCAAGGGATGAGGTGAGATGTGCAGGACAGGGGCTGGGAGCTTACTTTAAAAAGAAAGGAAAGAAAGAAAGAAAGAAAGAAAAGAAAAGAAAAGAAAGAAAGAAAGAAAGAAAGAAAGAAAGAAAGAAAGAAAGAAAGAAAGAAAGAAAGAAAGGAAGGAAGGAAGGAAGGAAGGAAGGAAGGAAGAAGGAAGGAAGGAAGGAAGGAAGGAAGGAAGGAAGGAGGGAAGACTAAAGAAGGAGGCAAAAGGGACAAAAGGTTTAGATTTGAAAAGAGTGAATAGATACCACACACAATATGTGTAAATGGTCCCCTTTCTTTTGCTGATGTATATTTATACCCTTCACTGCCCCATACTGTTTTTTAAATATACATATAAACAGAACTTGATATCTGGTCACGACAAACTGAAAGCCAAGGCATTTATGTTTAAGGACTTAACTATGATTTTGGAACTCCTGGTGCTGCCTGAGAATGCTCTATGAGCCTTTGCAAGTCCCAGGAAAGCACCCCACTCAAGTGAACAAAACTTCCCTCCAGCAACACTCCATAACTTTGGCCATCTTGGAAAACCTCAAGTGAGGTGGGAGAGATAGACAGGAATGACTCCTCATTCCTGCCATAATTGACCCCTTATACTTGTTTTAACAACCACCAACGTTGCAAAGATTGTTCTGGAATAAAATATAGAGGAAGCAGCTAATTGGTGATTCATAAATAATAAATATATAGCAAGAGTATTAGAGCTAAAACAATAATATTGGCCAAACTCTTTGAGTGTTTTCCAGATATAGAATTTCTTCCACTCTGGAAGAGTCTGGGATTATCCCAAGATCTCAGGAAGATCAGCGAATCAGTTAAGCAATTCTAATCCCCTGAATTTTCCAGAAAATGACAACTCTCTAATGTTATAGATACCAGAGTGGACAAAGGAGAAGTCATAGCAATGTGATTAACGAGGGAAAATAAAAAGAACTCCAGGCTTATGATACAGTGGGTACAAGAAGTTGTACCAACCATTAGTTGTATATCTAAACCCCATTAAATGAAGACATATGGGTAAAAAAGGAATATGATCTAGTATTACATTCAGTGGACTCTGAATTCAAATACTCATATCTCATTGTAGGTCAAATATATCTGTGCTACGTGGACCAAAAAAAAATCCCCACTCTAAATACGTGCCTTACTAAAATGTTCACTTTTCAAACAACTTTATCTGGTGAAAAAAGCTAGTCAGTCTTGAGTTCTTCATCCCACTGGTTATTAGGCGCAATGCTATTTGTAACAGAAATGTTGTGAATAATTTAAATATTATAAATTTGCATGAAATAGCCCTCTCATAAATTCCTAAAATAGTCCCTAAAATAATGACTCTAATATGTCAATTTGACAACGATGCTAGAATGGCACTATTAGTAGAGTGACTCCACTTAAAAGAAATACAGGGGGAAATGATTATAAAATAATTAAAAACAAAATGATTGAAAACCCAAGGCAAATGTAGAAGCCTAGGAATATCACGATGAAACCACTGTGAGGTTAGTGACAAGGGTAGTTTTTGAAAACCATACCTTCATTTGCTAATTTCATTCCCTGTTATAAGGTACCTTACTATTCACTGATTGAATCTTGACAAAGGGTAAATCATGTCTGCATGGAGAGTCTAGCAGGGTCCCCATACACTACTCTTTCTTTGGGATTTTTATCAAAAGAGCATCAATGGCAAGGCTGTATTCAAAGCATCCCCACAAAGGGGCCGAGACAAGTACTAAAAAGTCGCAGAAGGTCGACCTTAAGGAGATTTATTTCCAAGTGTGGTCGAGGAGGAATAAAGCCAGTCAGAATTATCTTGTTCTCAAGTGCTGTACCAAAATGGGGAAGGATTGAACCATTGCTGGACTGAACCCCAGCAATGTCTTGGGTCATCAGGAAGATAAAAAGTTTCTAAATGATGAAAAAAATTAGTATTCTTTCCTACAGAACCTTAGGTTTATAAGAAAGCTGATGGACCATTTTTGGCAATTGGAAATCTCATTTTAGAATTTCTGGAAAAAATTCATCTAAAATGTTACTGGCTCCCACAAAAATGTTTGATTGAGGGGCAAAAATATTACCAAAGACATGGTCGATTCAAGGTCTATGAATACCAACCAGTAACCATGGTAAAGTTTTAATTTACCAGCTAAAACGGTATAAGCAAAACAAGCTTGAAATAACTGAATCAAATCCATGTTAGCACAAAGAGGACAAAGGTCACACATATTAGGTTCTCCTCTTGTCCTAAGACCACTTGTAGTTTTTCAAACCATGGGTCATGACCCATGACTCAACAATGAGTCTTGAAATAAATTTAGTGGGCTTACATTCAGCATTTAAAAGTAGTGGGTTTACAATCAGCATTTTAAAAGAATACAAAAATATGGAATAGAATAACAATACCAGAGAACATAGTACATAGTAGTGAAACTTAAGATGCATGTGTGTGTGTGAGAGAGAGAGAATGCACACATTTAAGGGTCATAATGTAACATGTGGGGAGTTGAGGAATGCAAAAGGTCCCTTTGCCCCTAAATCTCATTTCCTCAGTTCCATCAGAATGCCTGGAATTCAACAATAAAATATTTATTTCTCTACACCATGAATATTTGGGGCATTTCAAAAGCATCCAGTTAAAGTGAGATGTATCTGAGAAGGATACAGTCTTAAGTTCCATCAGCCAAGGCTGATGTGACACCTCTGTGAGCATCCATCAATGATTCCCACACAGGGTGCTCTGGTGTTTTGGGCTAACGTAAAAATCAATAAGAAGAATTCTGAATATACCCTTTTAGGGTTCTTCAGGTTTTACTGGATAGACATTCACAGACACCTTGGATAAAGGTCTCTCTTAGGGCCTTTACTTTTCACACCAGTTACATGAAAAGTATCTCAAGGAACATTTAAGTCAATGATCCTTAAACCTCATTATACATCAGGGGGTGTTTTTGAAAATGTAGATACCTATGCCATACCCCCGGAGATTGCATTTCAAGTGGTTTGGGAATGGGGCCCAGGCCCATGATTTTACTGTGGAATTGGGTTTGAGAACCAGTCATGTTCTACGATTCATACGATTCTTGAATCCACTCTTATATTTTGAACATATTTTGCTCTTTTGTTAGATAGCTATAATTTTCATGATGTTTTCACTTAAATTAAGCAGGAATCTGTCTCTCTTTAGAATCAATCCACGAGTCATTTTTTTCTACTTTGCTCTTCCTTTCGTACGCCCAGCCCCCATGGATGGATTATGGGTCAACTCCCTCTACCATACGCCAGCTCTTAGTATTAATGCACACAGCAAACAGCACAAGATATATAACATAGTAACAGTTAACACTTATTAAATGTTCATGACCAATAATACTATTGTGGTTGTTATCATTATTACAATTAGGGAGTAAAGCAAAGATACCTGTTAATAGCAAAATCAGGGGCTTCCCTGGTGGCCCAGTGGGTAAGACTCTGCACTCCCAATGCAGAGGGCCCGGGTTTGATCCCTGGTCAGGGAACTAGGTCCCACATACATGCCGCAACTAAAGATCCCATGTGTCACAACTGAGACCTGGTGCAGCCTAAATAAATAAATAAATATTTTTTAAAAAAATACCAAAATCACCAAAGCAATTTTGCCAAGACCAAGGTCAAGAACACACTACTTCACAGACTTGTTCAGTAAGTACTGTCTGTTGATAATCTGGAAAAAGGCAAGATGTTTGTTTGTATGTTTCACTTACCTTTTACTTCCTACAGTGTCTTATCGTCAAGTGAGAAACCAATGCAAGAAAAGTGTCATAGGTGTGTTCAGATAAGGCTTGGCAAAAAGGCTTCTTCGTTCATATTTGAAACAATAGCATTCTAGGTTATGGAAGAACTCTCCTTTGAATTCAAAAGCTCCTCCACAAAGTTTAAAAGGTCTCCAATAATACCTCTTCTTAGAAGACTGAATGAGAATATGTAAAGTTTAGTTCTTACAGAAGAAACACAAGGGAAAAGGTAAATTGGAAAACAAAAACAAAAACTTCTGGGAGTATGTTTCCACGTCTGCGTCTACCCCACTGGCTAACCTTAACCTTTCTGTGAGTCCGCTTACCCACACATAAAGCCGTGGAACTTCACTGTACTTTAAGAGATGTCTATCGGATTAATACAATGTGCTCTCAGGCTTGGTGCCATGCCTTGAGTCCTGTGAACTCTCTATAAAGGATTATTATTTATCCTGTAGATCATGTTGCACTGAATAACAATGAGTCAAACCAGATTTATCTGAACACTAAAATAAACAATAATAAAAATGACAATTGCAGAGTTTTTTTGTTGCTGTTATGTGGGGAATACTTGTCTAAGTACCTAAATCTTCTATTGTTATCTTCTTTCCTATTACTGCCAAGATTAGTAAATCAGATGACAGTTTATGAATCAATATCTAAGCCTTATATTAAGTCTAATTTAATCTTCATTATCATGATTAGTTGGGAAATTCACCAGTAACTATCGTAACAGTATAGACAAAAATGAAACAGCATAATCAAACAAATGTGAATTTCAAAGAATTGCTAACCTTCCATCATTACCTTGCGGAGCTAAAAAGTCATACCTTCAACTAAGGAAGTGAGGAGGGTAACATTGGCTGCTTTCCGTCTTCCGGCTGGCAAGTTCAGGCCAAGCCTATCCAGTTTCTCCCTCAGGCAGCGACCCCCATTCTTGGATTTTGCTCTGTCCGAAAACAAACAAAAGCTAGGTTTTGAAGGTTGACATTCGGAGTAAAATGATGAGAAGACTTGACCACGTGGGGTATTCAACATGGGACAGAAAATGTAAGGGCTGAGGGTTGGGGAGCGTGGTACCAGTACAGTTAGAAGACCGCAGTGCCAGAAAACACCTTTTTCTTACCTTCTCAAAATGCCTCCCAAGAGTGAAGCATTGAGGCATTCAGGTGGTGAGAGGCGTCTCTTCACCTCAGCAATGGTCACCTTGTATTTGGAAGTAGAACTGAGAAGGGACAAACGACCAGGGACAGAGCAAAACAAGTCTGTGGGGTTGACCACGCAGGTGCCACCTTTGGAGGGAAATGTATATTATATATTAGTGACTGTGTGAGCAGATAACAACATAAAACACATGTGATAAACTTACTATCACAACACTACATAGGATTTGGAAACACCTGGCACAATTTTCCTTATACATATATCACCTGGATCATCTCAGAAAGCTGCTCTGAAGATGTCCTTTCAAATAACACTCAAGGTTTGTCTTTCAAATATCACACAGAAAATATTTGTGAGGGTATAAAAATTAAAATATTTTAGCCAAAATTAGCATCCTATGGAGTGTTGGCTGGCCCACCAAATTTAATTTTGACATCATCCACAACAAGAAACACTTCAATTAGGTAAATACCCACAAAGGGTAGATATTATATATCCATGGCTCTGTGTGTGTGTGTTTTTGTATGTGCACGCATATACACAATGGATAGATTTTTTTTTTTAAATCCATGACTTACTATATAGACAAAAGTTTTGAAGCTCTTTTCTAAAATGTTTGAGAAGTGCCATCTCTCTCCCCTTGATCATCTAACAACTATAGGCACCAGAGTCATTCAATCCCCAGGTACCACTAAAAATCATGTGCCCATTGCCAGAAACTCCCAACCCATGTGAGTGGATAATTGGTCAAATTTCTCTACATATGTCAGCCGTCAGGATCAGCACACACAATCAAACACAGCACCAGACTTAGAACATAGTAACAGTAACACATTAAATGTTAATGGCCAATAATGTTACTGTATTTGTTATTATCGTTATTACTAGTAGAGAACAAAGCAAAGTTAACTGCTGTTAGCAAAATCACTAAAGCAATTTCGCCCTGCTGGGGCTCCTGGAGCAGAAGCCTTCTGTCTCCAAGGTCCAGAAAGCCCCCTGGAGCTTTTCTCTCCTCCAGGAATAACAGAGAACATCCCCTGACCTCAGGCAGCTGAAGTAGACTTGAGGACCCAAAGTGATCATCAGTGGGGAGGGTTTCCTACTGCCGGATCCTCCCTTAACGCAAAAATCCTGAGCCAGTGTCCACACTGCTAATGCAGTGGCTGTACAGCCTCAGGATCCAAGGCTCCTCCCTGTGCCCTGAATAATCTGAGGGCAGAGCTTTGGAGGTTCAGTGGCAAGTTCAAATTCAAAGGGTGCTTTTCTGAGCATACATTGTATTTCTTCAGTTATGGGTAATCTTAAGACCCATCTCCAGAAAACGGTCACGTTCTATGAGGGAAATGAGAAAAAAGTAGGTGGAGGAAGAAAAATGGGCAAGAGAGTGTTGTCCAATATTTTTACTCAAAGGGTAGTTCTCAACTGGCAGCATTGGCATCTCCTTGGCAGCTTGTTAGAAATGCAGAATCTCAGGCCCAACCACAGACCTTCTGAGTCAGAGTCTGCATTTGAATGAGTCCCTCAGGTGATTCATGTGCTCATTACTTTTTTTTATAACATCTTTATTGGAGTATAATTGCTTTACAATGGTGTGTTAGTTTCTGCTTTACAACAAAATGAATCAGTTATATATATACATATGTTCCCATATCTCTTCCCTCTTGCGTCTCCCTCCCTCCCACCCTCCCTATCCCACCCCTCCAGGTGGTCACAAAGCACCGAGCTGATCTCCCTGTGCTATGCGGCTGCTTCCCACTAGCTATCTACCTTACGTTTGGTAGTGTATATATGCCCATGCCTCTCTCTCGCTTTGTCACAGCCTACCCTCCCCCCTCCCCATATCCTCAAGTTCATTCTCTAGCAGGTCTGTGTCTTTATTCCTGTCTTACCCCTAGGTTCTTCATGACATTTTTTTTCTTAAATTTCATATATATGTGTTAGCATACGATATTTGTCTCTCTC
Source organism: Monodon monoceros (assembly GCF_005190385.1). NCBI lineage: Eukaryota > Metazoa > Chordata > Mammalia > Artiodactyla > Monodontidae > Monodon > Monodon monoceros. Next base: position 26,860,601 of record NW_021703780.1, read on the forward strand.
TTTCTGACTTACTTCACTCTGTATGACAGACTCTAGGTCTATCCACCTCATTACAAATAGCTCAATTTCGTTTCTTTTTATGGCTGAGTAATATTCCATTGTATATATGTGCCACATCTTCTTTATCCATTCATCCGATGATGGACACTTAGGTTGTTTCCATCTCCGGGCTATTGTAAATAGAGCTGCAATGAACATTTTGGTACATGACTCTTTTTGAATTATGGTTTTCTCAGGGTATATGCCCAGTAGTGGGATTGCTGGGTCGTATGGTAGTTCTATTTGTAGTTTTGCTCATTACGCTTTGAGAAGCACTGGTGTAGGAGTCACCACCTGCCTTCCCTTCCTTGAGTGAGCAGCTCAGATGGAATGTTATGTCCATCAGGTCTGTGGCATTCAGATTCAGGTGTGTTTTCTAGGCACCAGGGCTACGGAATCTGGGAGGATGTTTAAAAGGACAAAGGGGCCCTGGACCTGGGTGTAGAGAACAGGCTAACTTTGCCCCACTCTTAAAGTGTTTCTACTCCTGTGCTTTCTGGAATTCCTTCTGCTGTCCTACAGTTATCCAAGATTCCCCTGAAAGTGCTAGGACCCGGGTCTTTCTCCCTAAGCATTCCGAGGCTGGAGATCACCCTGAATGCCCCCTACTCCAAAACACAGGACCGGATATTGAGAACATCCAAGTAGCCAGCGCTCTACAGGCTGGAAGACGAGTCCTGTACACTTGGCTAAATTCCCAATGCTGGTGTCTGGAAACCTGCCCTCAGTTTGAAGCCTGAAAGGTCATAGTCTCAATGATCGAATTGAAATCCTTCTTGGCAGTTAAACTTGTGGCCAACATAGTGAAAAAATATACAAATGCCTGCCTCAGGAGCTGGAAAAACAAATTCAACTGTGCTTCCCCACCTCACATTCTCAGAGAGAATTTTTAAACAAATAATAACAATAATAATTTCTGCAGATTTCTGGTCTAGAAACTACCACTATACTTTCACTGATACTCTCACTTTTTACCTCTAGATGCAAAATGTATTTTAAAAGTAAACTCAAGTGACCTGTCAAAAGTTGAGATGAACAGGAAAGTAAGCTAGATATCAGTGAATCCGGGTTTTATTGTTGTGTTGTAAGAATCATGACCCTGTTAGCTTTAGGACTCAGGCAGTAGTGAGGTCATCTGAAGCAAAAATATTAAGAAAATAAGGGAGTTCCCTGGTGGCCCAGTGGTTAGGACTCTGAGTTTCCACTGCTGGGGGCCCAGCTTCAACTCCTGGTCACAGAACTAAGTTCCTACAAGCTGCACGCACAGCCAAAAAACAAAAAAAAAAACAAAAAAAAAAAAAAAGAAAGAAAGAAAGAAAAGAAAGGAAACAAGTAATAATGTTTTTACTCAAAATTCACACATTTTCTCCTGAAAATGGGCTTTCAACTATGGTCACTATAAATCATCAGTAAATTCATATTCTTACATAAATCTTCCTCTCTTGCATGCCAGCCAGCACACACACAGTGGAGAACACAAGAATCTCACCCAACCCGTCTCAAGTTCATTATCAGTGTACGTGTTGTTTTCCAGGAAAGGAAAGGGCACAATTTTAGAACTTTCCTATCTTTGTTCATCTGCGGTAGGTTAAAAATCAAATTTAGGGAGTTGCAGAAGATTATAATTTTTGTAAAAGAAGGAGTTATATTGGGCTTTCTCCAACTGGAAAACTGCCCCCTTTGGGCAAAGTGAACCCCCTGTGCTGAAAGCCAGCTGCTCTCAGGGAAGTCACTGAGTCTGCCAGCTAGCCAAGAGAGAACTCTCTGGGCCCTGGGTCTTCTCTCCTGCATCCAGGTTAGCCTTCTGGCTTATGCTCAAATAAGCATTTATTAGGTAAGTCACACAGGCTGCATATTAAGAATACGCTTTATGCACACACAAATCGCCTGGAGGATTTATTTTGTATTCAGCATTAGCCATCAACTCTAGAGTCTTTTATTTTTTATGTCACAGCATCTTTAAAGGGAATTTCTGTTACTTTGATACTTGGCATCGCTGCAGCCTTGGGGAACTCTCTTGTCCTGGTTAAAGATTTGGCAACTTGTAGAGTTTACAGCAGCATGTGGGGAACCTGACGTCTTTCTTCCCAGTGGTTTATTTTTTAAGGAGAAAGAAAAGAGTAATAGGTCAACATAACCAGAGTTTTGCATTTGGAATGAAGGTGGGACATCTCTAAGGGGCTCCAGACTACAGATGGCAATGACGAGAGTTCAGAAAAGGAAAGTCATGAAAGGGTCAACTATGTCAAGCCATTTAGAGTGTTCCTCCCCAGTGTCACTAGCTGAAGTTCCTCCTGGTGCCTATGTTGCATGTCAGCTCTTATTGAAATTATGCAATATTCATTCTAGACCCAGCACTCCAGTTAGGGGTGTCTCTGGTGCCATAGCTAGGGTCCTCATGCCGAACTTCTCTAGAGTACACCCCTTTTCCATTCATAGTGCACAGACGCAATACTTCCATGGGATTTACTATTTTAAAAATCGGCATTTGGAGATAGAGCTTCCTACTTCCAGCGATGCTGCAAACTCAGATGGGTAGCTATAGTAACAGCATAAGAAATCATCTACTCAAGGTCACTTGTTAGGACGTGGCTATCATAAAAGGGATAACTTTGCCACAACTACAGTGAAAAGTCAACCAAAGCCTGTGTGGGGAACAAAACCAGCACAAAATACAGAGATGCAGATCCTCCAGCGGCCAGACTTTGTCAGATCCCGTGAGGCCAAAAAAGCACGGGGATGGGGCTGTACCCGCCTTGGCGTGCTGGGGACGATGTGGGGGAGGGAAAGAGGTAAAAGGTTGGCCAACTAGTGACCCATGCGACCTTAGGCGGGTAATTCTGGGCCTCAGTCTGCCCATCTCAAAAATGGGGATGCTCACACCTGCTCCATTTATTTCCCTTATTTATTGTGAGGAGGTACAACGGAAAACGGACGCACGCGTGCTCCTTAACCCGAGTTAAGGCCACTCAACCTTACCATTGTGTTGAACAACCGCCGCGGCGCTGGGCGCAAGCTGCAGAGCGCGACAAGACCCGCCCACTTTTTACGCAGCTACGGAATCGGAAAGCCAGGCGCCTATGCCTGGGTCCGCTTTTCCTCTTCTCCTTCCAGGCAGTTAGGGCAGAGGTAAGAATCCGGGCCCTCTCTCAGGTACTGCGGCTCCCCTGGAACCCCTAAAGCTGCCTCTAAGCTACTCTTCCCCTCCGGGTGCCTTCCCGCCTCGGAGCAGAGCTGAGGACGGCTAGAGGCCCCGCACGCTACGCAGGTGCGATCAATACTTCCCGCGGGCTTCCGGGCGCGGGCCCGTGTGCGCAGCCTCTCCAAAGCCGCAGCGCCGCCCCACTCGCCGCCGTCTCGGTGTTGACACGTCATTAGACCAAATCTGGAGAGCAAAATAAATGCTCTGTTCGCCTTACAGCCAAACAGATGTTTACAATTCAAATGAAAGAAATACAAATGGCAGGGATTTTTTTTTCTCCCCTTCTTCATCTCCAGTGATCGCTCGTTTTTTTCTGACACATTAAAAAATGTGTAAGTGATTACAGGAGTTTCCTGTCCGTTTGTTCTGCGGCTGCATTTCTGTGAGGTGCGCGTGTAAACGGGGTAGGGTAGGAGCATTCTCGGCTGCTTTCTCTCTAGCCTCATCGCCCTTCTCAGTCCCAATTACCCACCCCTCGCCCCACGTAATCCCCTCCCTCCACGTAAAGCAGATGTTAATTGTAATCAAACAGTAAAGGGACAAGGGGCCTAACTGCAATGAAATAGGCCTCGGACGCCGCATCCGCAGCTAGTTGCACTGTTTGGGGGAAGGATATGTCGTTACAGGTATTCCTGGGTTACCAGGTCTGAATGCGCTTATCCGGGTCGAGATTCCACGCAGAACAAAAGAAAGGGAGGTCTGCACGGAGAGACCTACTGGTTTAAGGTAGTGGTCGGTGTGTAACGTGTGTGCAGAGAGTGCTTTGGCTTTTGGTGATGTCCAAAGCAATAAAGAAATTAGAGAGACATCAGTAGGCTATGGAAAAGTAGCTCCCCCTCCCCCTAAAATAGATTTCCAACAAACCATGCCTCTAGATCCTTTGGTACATGAATTTTATACTTCATATAAAGGAGACTGAATTCTGCATCTGCAGCATCTGTGTTTGGGCACGAAGACGGCAGGCGAAGCCCCAGGTGTATTTCTGACAATATTTTCACAGTGGATGAGCCACAGGGATGAGTTTTGGTGATTTGAGTAAACAAAGATTCCAGGGGCTCTGACAAAAGAAGAGGAATAGGGCTTCTCACACACACACACACACACACACACACACACACACACACACGCACGCACACCCCTTTAATCTTACTCCTTCCAGGAGCTGCTGAAAGAGTCAAAGTCTCTCTCTAACTCCAGTTCCAAAGCCCAGGGCCCTCGCGAAACCCGAAAAAACAAAGGAAATCTCATCCTTCTGCTCAAGCCGCCTGTGGGCAGCCGTGAAGGCTGCAGACGGGAAGAGTGGTCGGGTCCATCCACCCGGTTAATGGCAGACTGGGCGACTGATGGTAAGCCCCCTTTCACGGAAGCATTTTTTTTTTAAATTAAATCAGAGCTGACAGTGTTTGCACCGCAGCGTAAATGCCTCCGCTGGCGTGCCAGTCACCTCTAAGCGATCTGACGCACTCCAGCTCTCTTAAAACGTGCAGAGTTCAGATCATATTAATTCCCCCAAAATGTTTTGATTCAAAGTAGTTTGTATTTTGTGTAGCCACGGGCAATCCAGTAAGCGCTCCTTCCTTCCCGTGGCCGGGTCCGCTCCCTCTCCGCGTGGCCCAGAGGCTATGGCGGTATTTAAGCTTCTGAAATTAGCCTGGGGCTGCAAGGCAGAGTGATCACAAAGCGAAACAAGGGCGCTTCCCCTCTTCACTTTTTTCTTTTTTTTTTTCTTCCTTTTTTTTTTTTGAGTTTGCCATCCCGATTTCACAAAAAAAAAGACCAGGGCCAAAATGTCCCTTTCCACCCAAATATGAAAAAGCTGGGTCTTCTCATCTCATCTCCATCCTCTTCTGAAAGCCATGGGCCAACTGAACCCCTACTCCTGCATTTCCAATCTGGATCCTCTCATTATTAGTTGCATCATCACCATCATCGTCGTCATCAACATTGTTGTCCTACTATTAAATTCTCAGAGCGAGAAATGAAAGGGATGAGCATCTGACAAAGGGGAAGGGGCCATAAGGGAGCCTCAGAAGATTCAAGGGGAAAAGAAGAGTGGGTTTTCCTTTCTTTTTCTTCTTCTTCTCCTTTTTTTTTTTTTAATGATTAAAAACACAGACGACTCCTGTAAATAGAAGCCTCATTTCTTCAAGAGATGCCTTTTGAAACCCAGTATCTGAATATTCAACGAAGGCAAAGCTCCACTCTGTACGTACAACATTAATATGATCTCTGCAGAATTTGCTACTCAGAAATATTAACATATCAAAGCCAGTGCCGGAGGCGAGAGAAGCTATCGATACGCGAGCACAGGGTAAAGTAAAGATTATTGGTTCTGATGGTTGGAGTGGCGGAGCTACGGGCAAAATCGCGCACACCATTAACCGAGAGTGAGCGCTGGGGGAGCTGCACCTCCGACGCGGTGGCAAATATTTTATCTAGGTGGTAATTACCTCGCCGCTGACCCTCTTCCGCGTTCTTTGGCTATAGGGCTTCATTATAGGCAAAAACAGTGTAACTGCCACTTACCAGAGTGAGTCAGGGAAATGGTATTTTGTTCTTTGCAAACAGAAGTGGCCAAATTTAAAGAACTGAGACACACACCTCCCCCCGACAAGCACACATACCACGCTGCAAACAGGACAGCCTCTCCCTGGTGAATTCGTGTAGGGCATTTAGGGCACTGTCTTTTTTTCTAAAAGAGCATCCAGGGGTCTTGAGAAGTGAAATCTATTTTTTTCCCTCCCACAGTAAATTCTGGAAATCATTAGAAATGTAAGTTCATCCGAGAGCTCAGCAGGAGAGGAAAAATGGCAAAAAGTTTTGCTTTTCAAGAAATCATGTTTCATATGGTGAGTCACGTGTAAAGCATGGATTAGAAGAGAAACAGACCTTTCCATCTGAGCTATTGCACGACATGGCGACATAGCAGAGCGCTTGAGTTAAAGCCCTCCGGATTTTCGATGAACAAAGGTGACTCGAGCTATTGATGTTAGAATCCTGTGTGCTACCAGTGACAATAGAGAGAAGGGACTTCCTTAGCGTTTCTTCAAAAACGGGGAGTCCTGAGATGAAAGAGCTGGGCAGGCGGCAGGACAAACATCACCTTTTAATGCAAGACTTCCTTGCTATCCATTTGCAAATTGTCATGAACATTGATCCTTTCACAGTAAACAGACACACAGAGACACACACCCTGGTCTCCGAGGCTCAACTAAATTAATTGGCCTTTCTCTAAGACACATGGAAATGGAATAAACTCAGCAGCTAAATTCTGAATGCCTTTGCATGGAGGGGGGAAGGATTAGGCTTTAGTCAAACAATACAGACGTAAACCCCAAGTTACCGCCCCTCTCTCCTTGGAGCCACGCCGTTCTTCTAAAAGATCAATGTTTGGTTTAAAATAAATTCGGCTCCTATTTTTAGGTGAATGACACCGAATTGTACAAGAGCAATCAAACGTTACCTAAGGAAGACCATTTCCATGGCCCTGAGAGGACAGGAACGCAGTTTCCATCTTGTAGTGACTGGAGAGCTTTGGCCTTTCTTGGGCGGGTGGTGAGGGCTATCCCCTAAATCTCTTAACGAAAATTCAACTGATTGCACAGCCGCCTCCCTTCCAGCTGTCCGCCTCGGCCTCATAATTCTCACCCCCTGCCAGCTATTGTACAATCGGATGTAATTGCCAAGCATTTGAGAAGGTGATGTTGGAGCAACTGTGGAACTGAACGCAAAAACGCAGTAGAGCGAGCCGGGCTCTGGGAGGAGACAGCTCCGGGCTCTAATTAGTGGCGCTGTCCTTCAGCACCACTGACATCTCCGTGCGCCCTGAGTACTTGGCCTCACCTTTAGTGTGAACACCCCAACGGACCCGGATCAGCACGTCACCTGGTCCCTCTTTCACTGTGTATTTTAATCCCTCTCTCCAATAATATGTATATTTTATTTCAATTTTCACTAGTCTGAGCCTATTTCATGTCATTTCAAAATGGCTGAGTATTGGCCTGACTGACAAGCTTAATACGGCTCATTTTTAAAAATCTCTGTGGAGCAACAGTAGTAGTTTAAAAAATAATAATTTTCAAATCGCCATGGGGTGAAACAACAGATTTAAATAGCCATTTTCCATTTAATGGAAGTTCCAAATATCCACTCTGACAATAGTCAGTTTCCCAAAGGAAAACCCTGTTTTCTTCCCACCTCAATTTAAATGGAGTTTCACATTGGACATTGGGTTGTAAAACCTGCAGTTTAAACATGAAATAATCCGTTGCTTCCTATAGATGCATTTTTTTCTTTGGAAAAACACTGGAGTCTTTTAACAAGCTTTGAAAGGGGTGGAGAGGGACTGAAGGACATTTATTTGGTGCCATCAGAAATGACTCAGTTTTTAGTGGTTCGGTTACTAGAGACAACTGCGGCCCTGGAGCTGGAATTAGTCCTAGTGAATAGGCCACATCTTATTAATTCGTATGAAGTTGGGATAACAGCTGGTCCGCCTTGCCTTGTGTGCTCCTCGGGTTACTCAGCTTGCTAGGAAAATAAGCTTCAGAGGCTCTGGGTACAGTGAAGTGGGGAAGCCAGCAAAATTGGCACTGCCTTGAGGCCCTTAAAATGTCATAGTTCAAAACCTTTTGTCAAAATGGAATATTTGAGATGCAGCTCCCATCAGTGTCTGAGCCAAAATCAACAGCTCTCCACTCTTGCCTACCCCCCACCTTCCAATTCCATGGGTAACTCTGGATTCAGATGTTTCCCTCAACAGATGGGAACAAGAAAGCTTTATCCGGTACAGTTAACACCACCTCCTCCTCTCACCCTCCCTTAAAGAAAGAAATGTTCTGGACACTTAGAAAAATGAGGGCAGCTACAATATTGGTGTTTCATTAGCCTTCCCTGAAGCCCAATGAATTTAACCTTTCAAAGCCTCAAGCTAACACCATTACCTCAAACACCCAGGCTGTGGCTGGCACATTTAGGGCTAAAAGAGACCAGAAATTCTGCTCGAGGATGTGGTGATGGGAAAAGGGAGTATGAGAAGGATTTTTTCCCTTTTTTTTTTTTTTTTTTTTTTGCCTCTAACTTTGGTTCTGTCACTGCTCCATTGAGGAAGAGCAAATCTCTTCTATCACAGCCTTTTGGACACAGGCTGGTTCAAGCCTCAGTAGAGGAAGGGAAACTTTTTAATGTGGGTATGCCTGTGTGGGACAAGAGTAATTGACCAAGAGTCATTGTTTCCTCTATCATCAGATGGGGATCTGATGTTTAAAAGCATCACTGGACTTTCAAGACAAAGTAACAGATGAGAGAAGAATGTTTAGTTTTAATATGTTGTTACTTACCTCTTCTTATCACTCCACCTTGACCATTGAGAACGAGCCCACACTGGGCTTCCACAGAGCCCTTAATAAAAGAAAAAGAAAGAAAATCACTCATATAGATACTAATAGATACATTAGTTAAGTCTTTCAACTTGTCCCACCCCGAACCCCATCTCCCCATAACCCCATGGTAGACATTTAAATGCAACCACTGAGCTGAAGCAAGTTTGGAAGCACACACAATTTTAAGGGGAAAAAGTGCCAGAAAAACCACAATCTAAAAGTTGTATAAATTTTAAGGTATGCATTTTACAGCACCATACAATATTACACTTCAAAGCACAGGAGTGCCTTTTATCCTGGCATAAGAGAATGAGAAACCCTTTGAGTCTCCATCAAGGCACACAGCATATATATATAGACAGTTTCCACGGCACTTCCTGCGTGGAGCAAATTACACCAGAAGTTTCAAGTCTGGCACTGTGGGTTTCTTGGGAGCTCATAGGAGCTATTTCAAGTGCAGGATTCAAGATATCTTATGAGGATTCTGTTTTACCCCAGATGTAGGAGCATCCTATCACGCTACCCAAAGTGTGTCTTATGGAGGAAACACCTTCAGTGTCACTCACTGTAGATCTTCAGCCTCCTAATGGATTGAGGAATCATTTGAGCTGGGAAGGAGGAAAAGGTCTGCTGATTTTTGATTAAGAAAAATAAAAATTTCTCTCTCTCTGTCTTCTTTCTTTTTTCTGAGTCGAAATGTGTTAAAGGCTCATTTTCCTTTACAAACAAACGAGGTATTGGACTTGAAAGAGGCCTTGAAGGGTGTTAACCTACCCAACAGCCCGTGAAGAGTTAAGTAAATGCGGAGAGAGTCGGTGCATAATAAAAACCCACTTTACAAAACAACCTTTACAGCCCTGGCTCCCTTTCGCTTCCCCATTTTCACCATATTGAGGCAGGCCTGTAAGACCCCCCTTTTCAACCTACTCACGAGTTCTTTCTTATTTTAACTGTTCTGCCTTAAAGTGATTATCAAATCAATATGAAAAAAAAAAGTTGGAGACTGAGCATAAATTAAAGCGGTGATGGGAAAAGGTGTGACAGTTTCCTTTGTTGGCCATAGCAAATCTTTTTAGGGGACTCAAAGATGGAACTGAAGCCACAAGACTGTTTGCATCTGTTAGGCAGACTTAGACCGCCCTCCAAACCATTGGACTTTCACTTAAAATTCTGTGCAGGGAAAAGTATATTTACATTTGTTGCATTTGAAATGAGGCATATGCTGATGAATGTTTTAAAAAGGAAGAAATAAAAGGAGAGAGACGGGCTTCTCCCACACATCCCCTCCCCATTTCTCTTTTTAAAAGTAGCTATGACTTTTTTTCTTTTTCTTTTTCATTCGGACAACTAAGTCCAGGAGGAGTGGAAGAAAATAACTTGCCAGGCTTACAACTTGCTTCTATATCTATATCAAAAATGTATATACACCCTTCTGTAGACATAGATGCATAAATATATACCATTCTCCTCTATTTCTTCTAGTGTCTTGGAGTGTTTCTCTCATGATGAATTTTCCCTCACTATGAGCAAAAAATGGCAAAAAGGAGGTTAAGAATGTTAAAAGACATAGGGTGAAAGTAAAGTTTTCAAAATATCTGAAATGGAAAAGGTAGAGGCCGGAAGTTCTCCAAGGAAGTGAATCACTTTCCCTCCCTGTCTCTGGCGCACCGTTAAGATGTTTATTTTCTTAGAGGAAATGAATCTTTGTCTCTTCACTTAACAAACTTTTCCCCCTCATAAGTAAAACATGTTGTTTGGTCGGATGACATTGCATAAATGACCAGTTGAATGGCACTAAGTCGAAAATTGGATAAACTACGGTGTTCTTTTGCACGGGATTCGCTCTTTGTCTCGTGCTTGCAAATGTTCTAATCCCCTCTTTTGAAAAATGCCCGGCTTTGTGCCTAGCACAGGAAAAAAATTTGTACAGATACAAAAAAATCAGCGGCAGACGTGGCTATTAAAAGGAGTAAATAGGTTTTAGTTGAGCTAAGCATTGAATGGCAGATTTTTTTCCCTCTTGAGACATAAGGAGATCCTTGTGAAAAATGTAAAAATGCCCTGAGCGTATAAAATTATTTTGTGAATGTAAATGTAGAAAGCAAGGTTTATGGAGCCAAACCTTTTTTCTCGTGCACAGATTTTGTGGCTTGGGCTCTTTGTTGGGACTGTAAGGGCTTTCACTTTAATTTTTAAATAATCCCTTGCTCAGAGGTACGTGAGGGGGAAAGATTTTCTGTGCGCAACGAGGGATCTCTTATGTCTCCGACTCGTGCTCTTCCAGTATCTCTCCTTTCATTTTGGGGACCTTAGAGAAAGTGGCCACCTTCGTGTGGACTCGCAGGCAGAGCTGTACTTTCAGCCAAAAGAATGCACAAATTCGTGTCTTCTGGGTTCTGTTTGGGACATGTATGGACTTATTTGTTTGAAATGTGGCTGTGACAGTATGTCTGCATAATCATATATTCTATTGTTGGCAAACAATGTGCAAAAATACATTAAGAAGGTAGGAGAGATCATTTGATTGAGTCATGGCCTTCACCATATCTGAATTCCTTCCTTCCTTCCTTCCTTCTTTCCTTCCTTCCTCTTTCTCCCTTTATTACTTTCTCCCTCGCTCCCTCCCTATCTTTTCTCCTTTCTTCCTCCCTTCCTATTCATTTTCTCTCACCCTCTCTCTTCCCTTGTTTCCTTTCCTTCTTTCTAAGGAGTTGCATCTTTTGTAAAAATTAATGGCTTGGAGAGTGAAAACAAAGTTGTGAATCGTTCAGCCAGGTGACGGGATTGGGTGCTCCTCGGGCAGCGAGTACCAGGCTCAAGCCCACACCCCGGCCAAGTGCACTGTGCAGAGCCTTTCATTAGGGTAAATTTTTGAGGCTTACATTTGCGATTCTTTACTGTCCACAACGATCTAGGATATTTGGTGAAATTTTCGCTGGCGCTCAGGGTCCCCCAAATGTTCTGAGAACAAACCAGCCCCCCCAATTCATAGTATGCGCCCCACAAGCTCAGTCTGGGACAAATGCCTGGAACACGCGGGTAGACGCAGCAAAGCTCCGAGACTGAGGGTACGATTGGTCATCAACTCATCGGGTCTTACTCCGAGTCCAGTTGGCTCAACCCCAGCCTACGTGATCTCCCCCACCCCATGCCTCAGGGACAGAAATGTGGATTCACAAAAGATCTCAGTGCAGAACGCCGGAAAGTGGGGGGCCCGCAGCTAGCTGGACTCCCGAGCGTGCAGGTGAAATGCCTGCTCCAATGAGAGGGACAGAGTGGCACACGCCTCCTTTAATTGTTTTGATAACTTTCCCTAAGTGGTGTGTGTGTGTGTGTGTGCGTGTGTGTGAGTGTGTGTGTGTGTGTGTGTGTGAGAGAGAGAGAGAGAGAGAGAGAGAGAGAGAGGTGGCGCGGGGAGACGGCTTACAGTCGGATTATTAACGGCGCGGGAGGGGGAGGGAGAGGAGGGGAGGGCGCAAATTCGCCGCATGCTTATTTACCTGCAAGTCGTCGGCTCCCGCGGCGGCCAGCCCCAGGCTGGGCCCTGGCAGGAGTCTTTGATCTGGGTGCATTCCATACTGAGAGCCATGGCTCATGAGGGACAGGTCGTGGCGGCGGTAGGCATCGAGGCAGCCCAGCTCCCGCCTCTGCTCGTCCAGGCAGGACGACTTGAGCGCTCGCGCATTGTGCAGGTTAATAAAGTCGGTGGGCTCCCCGTGGTGGATCTGCTGGTAGTACTGTTGCGAGTGGTGGAGCGAGTTCAGAGAGTAGGCGTCGGGAGTGACGGCCGGGTGGCTGTGCTGAAACTCGTAATGGAAGGACTGGTGGTGGAGCGGGGTGTATTGGTGGTTAGTGGAGAAGTAGGGGGACGCAAACTCGGTGCCGGTGGTGGAGTAAGTTAGAGGGGAAGAGGAGGAATAGGCGACAGTGGAATTGGCTACGGACTCCAGACAGCCAAGCTGCATCAAACGGTAGCTGTTTGATCCGTCGTGACGTATCTGGAAGGAAGAGGGGGAAAAGGGAGAGCAGAAAAACTTGAGGTTTGTCATTTTGCAACCGAGGCGCGGCTGTCCCGGAGCCGGGAGCTTTTCTCCGGCTCTCCGAGGGGCGCGAGCGCGCAGGGCTCGTGACGAGCCGCAGCCGGGCTGCGCGCCTTCGCCGGGGAGCCTGTGCGAGCAGGCGGACTGGGGGTGGGCGGCCTCGTCCTCACAGTCGAGAGCTCGGAAAAATATCCCCCACCCTATATAGGTGCGGGTGACACACACACACGCGCGCGCGCGCACACACACACACACACACACACACAGCCCCTGCCCAACTTGCACAGGGAGCCGGACCCGGGAGCCAGATTTGCCACTGACTCCCGGGCTGCGGGCAGCAGAACGAGAGCGTCCACAGGCGCAGCGCCTCGCCACTCCAACCCGCTGCCAACGACGAGATGCCGCGGCTGTGCACGCTGGAATGTTCTGCCAGAGCTGCTCAAAATCTTTTATCTATATATTAAAAAAAAAATCCAGTCTGTGCAAATCGCCCAACTTGCTCATTTTCTTAACCATTTGGGGCAGGGAATCCGACTCCCCCCTTTCTGCTTTAGTCTCCTAGAATAAGCCCATTCCAAAAGGGGTGCGTGTTCCCCACCCCCTTGTCCACCTACCGCCCCCCACCCCATCAGTCTCTTTGCCTTTCTGAGTATCTTTTTCCCATCTCTATCTCTTTTCTCACCCCCTCCTCCCTTTCTTTATTATTAGGATTATGTTTTCCCCTCATTATGCCAAATGTTTCTTAACGTGGTAGAGAGTTGCCCTTCCTGGCGACAGATGTCATAACGAACTTTTTCCCTTTTCCTTCCTTAACTTCCCCCGAAAGCCAGATTATAATTAAACGTAACGGTCCGATATAAATTAGAGACAGGGGAAGCTGCCACCGCCGCCGCCACGCCGCCGCCGCCACACACAAGCGCGCTCAAAAAAAAAAAACAGTAATAATACCTCGGCATCGTGGACTAGTCCCGGAAAGGTAGTTGACATGTTGGGTTTCTCCGAAAGCTTACGATGCAATTTCCCCCTCCAAAAAAAGAATCGGGAAAAAAAATCCAAACTTCTTGTATTTTCCAATTTTTTTTAAGGAAAAAAAAATGTTCTATAGATAGAGATCTAAATTGTAATGGCTTTGCCCAGATCAGATAGCTCCTTGCCTCGTACCCACTTAAAAACCTGTAGGAACAAAATTTTCCCTCTGCACAAAAGCAGCTCCCTGGAACAGATTTTGTACTTGCTGAGTATTTCTTTGGCTGATGTCGTAGGTCCCTTGGTAATATAGAAGTTTTGAAAATTAAGCATCAGCACTGAGAACTGGGCGGACAATAGGCAGAAGAGATTTATCCCAGGAGACAAGGAATAAATATTGTATCTTCGCCTAATAAGGAACTGGAGGTTCTTTCAACATTTTTATCCATTTTTTCCAACCTTTATCATGCTTTTCTATACCGACTGAGGTGGGGACTCATCCCTGCAGAGAGCATTTGCACACATTTTATTGTGAAGATAAAGATCTAGCCCCGATGTGTGTATATTAGAGATAGAAATATATATTAATTAAAGCTTCCTTTTACACAAGTAAGGGTTCATGCCTATTGGTTCCACTCCCTGGATGCTGAAAGCTGCTTTTTCCAACGAGTACCCAAATCAATTTCACCCAGACTTGGGGGTATCTGCCTTTGCCCAAGTGGGAACAATACTCCTCTTTCCATATTTACATGAATTTGGGTTCTTTTCCCTTTTTTGAAAGGCAACACCTGGCAGTAGCTTACACTTTCAGCAGCTTTAAAACAAATAACCATGATGGACAGTCCCAAGTTTCCATCATAAAGAAATAGTGTAACTGGCAATATATTTAAGAAAAATATAAGAGAATAAAGACTTGTGACAAGATTCTACATTTAGGTGAAACGTTGTCTTCCACTCCTCAACCCAACCTATTTTCCCCCTCTTTTTGTGTTTTACTACTTCTTTTTCGAAAAGACTGCTGAATGGGGGGCGGGGGGCTGTGTTGTATGGACCATTTAGCAGGGGCACCAGGTATTTGAATACCATTACCCCCCCCAAACCCTTAAATGTTTGAAAGTAATATTTTACAAAGAGAGGGCATGAAGGAGGCACTGCACACTTATCTCTGTCTCCTCGGTGGATTTCTCGACTTCCAAACAGTATTTGAGTTTTACTTCATTCAAAATTCATCTTCCCGCATCAAGTGGTCTAACGCCTAGAGCGGGTAGCAGTGGCTACAGGCCCGCAATACTGAGGCTCTGCTGAGTCCGCTCACCAGCCCTGCCTACCTCCTAAGAACCGGCTGGCCCCAGACTCATCTCAGAGATAGAAGGGGTAATTTCGTCTTAATTGCCATTTCATTTGGTTAGCTTTTGAGTGTTTAAGCTGAGAAGGTGTCTTAATAGTAAGCCGCAGGCAAACAGGCAGGCATGTGGCTTTTTTTTTTTTCTTTTTCTTTTTTTTTAGGTCGGGGTTTGGGAGGGTTTATTAGGATCTGCTCATGCAGGCTAACTGGGGCTGTCACTCAGCACTCTTTGCTTTATATAAATGGACAAAGCCACACGACAAGAATTGAAATGCACTGTCTGAAATGGAGATCCGTGATGCTTCAGTCCTGCGCAAGGATCAGCTGCCAACGCTTGCTCCCCTTTTCAGGGTGCGCAAGTGCCCCCCTCCCAACTTCTTGAAATTCCATATTTTGGTCTAATGAAGTCAGCTCAACGAAGATGAAAAGGAAGAATGACCAACTTGATCTTTAAGTAGGAGGGGTAAGATAAAGGCCATTGCCACTGAGAGGCTGACTCCCAAAATGCTTGCAGTGGAATCTTTTGTTTGCCAGGACGGAGAGAGGCCTCTATATTCCACCCACAGACAAAATACACGTCCGTGGCAGCCGGGGCCTGCCCCCAACACCTTACCCCAAGAACGCCCGCCCCTGCGGAGGTACAAACCTCCCCCCAGAAGAATGTGCAGGGCCCGCAGGTTATCTAGAGAACGGCCAGACGCGCTTTTCCTGGTGGCTCTTGTTGGTTTCCCAGTAAATCCCAGCTCAAATGGGAAAGGACGGCCCCTTCTCAGACAAGCCGCAAACCCCTCCCTCAACTCCCCTACTGTCAGATACATCTTCATTGAAGGCGAAGGGACCTTCTTTGCCCGGCTTAGGTCCAGGCAGCAGACGCAAAACCGTCTCCCTCGGGAACGACCAGGAGGCTCAGGACGTCTTGGCCGCCTGCTCTGACTGCTGTCCCAGCGCATTTGGCCTCTGCGTTTGGCCCTGTTGGGGCGAAGGTCCACACGCGGCCCCCGCACTTCTGGTACTCCCGGTAATGAGGTCTGGCCTGGAGCTGAGTACATCCACAGAATGACCTCCATTTGTCCCGGCCATCTGAACCCTTCTGGACATCACCGAAGAACTGACAAACGTACCTCTCCCTTCCATTCCCTAACCCCACCCGGTTTTCCTGAGTGACTTCTAGGTACCAAGACAAAAGGCGTCCAGGCTTCATTTACTGTGCTTCTTGACCGCCCACCCCCCACGCCGTGGTATTAGAGGAAAGTAAAGATCACGAGGGATGAGAAAAAAACCTTGTATTTAAAGGAGATGAAGCGGGGAGGGTAAACAGCATCTCCTTTAGGTTAGGATTCTACTTTGCCAGGGCCTATGGCTTCTTTGGAAAGCTCTCCTCCCATCCCAGTGCCCCAGCTTCCCACACCAGCGTCTAATCTGTAGGGAAACCCCATTTGGCCAACTGCTCCCTCTCGCCTCATCCCAACTTAAAAAAAAAAAAAAAAAAGAAAGAAAACGAAAGAAAGCTGTTTGTCCGTGAAAGAGAAGTTGGGGAAATCATCAGCGCCATATGTACATACTGGTCAGCAGCTCCCTTCCATCTGCTCTGGGGTTGCTTGGCGCGCCCCTTTTCTAAAGAAACTCATTGAGGCAGGTGTGTGCTGTGCTTGGTGTCTGTGTGTGTGTGATGAGCGCGCGCGGGGTTTGTTTCTGTCAGACAGTCCCCCCCACCATCTTCCCTTCCCATCCAATTAATAGTCTTGAGCAATTAATAAGTGCCATCCTGCTTGACCCAAAGGCTGGGCTTTTCAGCAAAGCTAATTCCCCTTTCTCTGCTTTGGCCCTTTCCGGGAGAGCGACTGGCCACACATTCTCCAGCGGGAGGTGTAATTGAATTAACTGGCCACGGTGAGTTGGAGACACAGTGACAATCGCCTGGGGCTCCCTCCCTGGGGAAACCGGTAGTGAGCATCCCAGCCTGAGCCCGAAGCCGGACCCGCTCCCGTGCACTCAAGATAGCTCATAAAAGCACAGAGCAACCCTGCCAGCCCGGCACCCTAGAAGCTGGAGAGGGTTTCTCTTAGCACCCAGCGCTTCTGCTCTGCCTTCTGAGTCCACGCTCCACTCCAGGAGGGATTGTTCCACCACAGCCACTTTAGGAATCAGCAGAGAAATCTTTATATCTAACGTGTTTGTTTTGGTTAGGATCCAGAGCTAGAGAAGAGAGTTTCTGAATGGTTTCCTACAGTTCAGACTCTGGTGTAGAAAGCTCAGGTCCCTTCCTGGGCTTCTAGGCTGGTACCATACTGGTCACCCCAGTTTTCATCCAGTCCCAAGCATCTCCATGGAAAGGATCTGCCACTCAGGGCGTGTTTGAGTTTTGTGGACAAGTAACAACAAGCAAGTGCCTATCCCTAGTTTTATTAAACATGTGTTTCTCCTCCTCCTGTTTCTTCTTATTCCTACTTGGGATTTCTTTTGCTCTTCCAAATGGATTTTCTATGGATTTTTGTTCTCCTGTTGCTTGAACAGACTTTTCCTACAGAATTGCTTGCATAATTCTAAGTGAAGTAGAGTGGTTAAGGACTGTAATTATTTGGGCATTTTCAACCAAAAATACTTCCTTGGATATACACATACATCAACCACAGTATCTTCTTTCCTCCCTCTGTTTTTCCTCATTTCTTTTCTTTCTTCCTTCCTCTTTAGAGGAAGGTAGAGATGAGATTGAATCCATTAAACTTATGCCTTAAGAGAGCATGTGTGTACATTGTCTAAGAATGACATTTAGTGTGTTCTGCTCCAGTGGGGCACACAGTTCCAGAGCCCAGACATGAGCTGGCACAATAGGAGACAATTTTTGTGATCGCGAAGACCCTGGCTTCGGAAGGGTACTTGTACAGGAGGACAGTGGAACACTGAAAAATCCACTGTGTTCTTTCCACAAAGTGACCAAGAGGTGTAGATCTGTTCATCAGTACTTCTCCTAACCCTTCCAAGCCTCCAAGCCCCTTTCACTCCTTATTCCGGATGCACATAAAGAGCAGAGGTGACTTTAGAGATTCAAAAAAAAAAAAAAAGTAAACAACTGCTGTGTCCTATCTTAGTGGTGTTTATTCTGGTTCTATCTGCCCTTACTTCTTTGTGAATCTCCATGAGCACTTCCACCCTGGTTAGTCTTCTAAGACAAACTCAGCCTGGGGTTTCCAAGAGCCAACCTCACAGGGAGCCCTCGGGGGCCCTCGCTCAAGAAGCCCCAGTTTCACAGTTACTCAAGCTTTTAATGACCTGGCAACATCTTCTTATTCAAGGACCTACTCTGGTGTGATTCTCCTAGCATTTACCAGTAGTAACCGTGGGAGAGTGGGTGGGTGGTATCAATCCTTCAGGTGGTGGAAAGGGAAACATGCTGGGTCCACCAGGCAGTATCCTAATCCCTGGTTCATTCAGTTTTCCTGATTAGCCAAGGTGGACAGAGAAGAGTGCTCCAAATCAGGCAAATTCTGGGCAGGAGGCAGAAATCGAAAACTTGACCCAGTTACAGGACCAGGATATTAAGGGAGAAAAGTCATGGCAACGTGGGTATGTAGGTGCTCGGGGTCAGACTCCGCCTCCCCCCCCAGCCAAAAATGAATAACTTGCCTTTCTTACTTCAGTTAGCCTCAGCTGGTGCCAACTCTGGGTGTCTTTCTAAAGGTCCCTCCCCTTTCCTTTCCAGTTAGGATTTGCTAACTCTTCTTCCTCTTGGTATTCTCCACCCGCATCCCCATTCTTCCTTCAACAACAGAAGGGTCACTTTTTGAAAAACGTTACCTTAATTGCAAATGAGAAATGGCAGACCAGTCTTAAAAAGAGCTGTGGGATATTTAGGGGAAATTAACATTTCTGATAGACTCCCCAGTCATTTCAGTTTAAGAGTTGTCATTGATTTTTTTAAACTCCGTTTTCTTTTTCTTTCTTTCTTGTTTCTTTTTCCCCCTCGGTAAAACCTCCTCCGGCAGGACCCTACCGCCCCGCCCTCTGGGCTGATTGTCAAAAGCCTAATGCGGATCTGTATTCCGCCTTAGCCTTGCAGCCCACAGGCAACATGGATTCCGTAATCGTACAGAGAAAATGCATTTGCAAGCAATTAAAACGCCTCGCGAACGTATTAGTCGAAAATTAAACAGAAGAACTCTCCCGTCTGAAGTCTTCCCTTTGATAACAGTGAAACTTGGAACGGAGGCCCTCATCCGAGAGGGCGACTCCTCGCCCTTCTGCAGCAGCCGCCTAGTTGGACCGGGGCTCCCACCCTCTCCCCGCAGCGCAGCCGGGGCGCCTGCAGCGCCTGCCTTGTCGTTCCCGCGTGGTCTGGGGGCGCTCACCCCCAGGCAGCGGGGCGAGCCCGGGAGGGCGCGGCGCCTGGAGACCTCTGGGCTGGCTGTGCCCTTTGTGACAGGAAGCTGAGGCCTAGCTCTCCCAAGGGAAACTTGCCTCTTTTAGCTAAGAAATGCATGAGTTCGGAAAGGACCGCGCTGCGTGCGCTCTCCTCCCTCGGTGGTTTAGCCTTGCAGCGCACTAGAGGTTTTGGGAAGTCGGCCGGCCGCCGTTTCAGTAAATGGAGTCTTCGTTTACTAAGCACTTTTACAAGTGTTGACTCCTCCGATGCCGAGAACACTCCCTCTCCCCGTTACTTTCTTTTTATAGAGCAAAGAATAACAGTAAAGTGACAGCAACAGCTAACACTGAGCACTTAAACGTGTCAGATCCGTTCCGAGCTCTTTACGAGCATGGTGTCATTGTATCCTTACAGCATGCCTAGGAGTTAAGTATTCTGGGGTAGGTAGAGTGTGTATTAGTGTCAGTATGAGGTAGGTATGAGTGCAAATGGGGACCCTGAAGCCCTGGACCCTCCCTCGCCCAGCAGGTAGGCAAGCAGTTAAAGTGAGGGTCAAAGAGGTTTCAGTGATAGCCTAGGTCACACGAGCTTTTAACTCAGTGATTTTTGGCATCAAATCCAGATTTTTTTTTTTCCCCTACTACATCTTCTGGCTTTTACTGCATCTAAACTTTTCCAGGTTTTAATTTCCTCCTTTTATCCCACATCTCCATTCCTTTCTAGATGCCTAACAGAACATACCCACATTGTACCCACATTGAGGCCCGGCCCAGGTTTCTTTTGCAGTAAGGGAGGGTCATCTTGACGCCTCTGGCCGCAAATCCAGGCTCCTTGATCTGACCCCTCAGTTTCCTGGTGACGGACTGCGTGTGGGGCTTCCAGAGTCTGCCCGCCCTACCCAGGCAGGTCGGGTTCTGGCTCTATCCCCGGTAGGCAGTGGCAGAGGCCGGCCGGCTCTGCATGGATGCTCTAAGGCTGCAGCGCACATCCGGAGCCAGGCCACGGGGCGGCCAGCGGTACCCGGCAGGCTCCTCTTATACGTGCTTCCCAGTCCCACGGAGGCTGTGGCTTTGTGGATACACTGCTGGCCTCCGGGACCCCCTCGTAACCGAGATGCGGCAATAGGACTGTTGGATTTGGAACCACAGAACCTGAGCTTCAATCCCGGGTTCTACCTGAGCAAGTTACTTAATTTTCTCACTTGTAAAATGGAAAAAAAAAAAAGTTACTAACACTTAGCTCCTCTGGCTGTTGTGAGGCTTAAGTGGAAAAGTTGCCTATCTATTATCTATCTATCTATCTATATCTATCAACTCTGTGATTAGCCTGGACTGAGGGGAGCATTTAATAAATGTTGGGTATTATTATTTGGAAGGAGGGGATTGTTAAGAAGGCCCCAGAAGAGAGCCTTTATTAGTAGGACATCCTTGCTTCCCTAGGGTCCATTTTTGCAGACCTTGGACAGATGGCACCAAAGAAAACCCGGCTGGGAGGGACTTCAGAGGTCACAGGATCCTACCCTTTGCTGACATATGATGTATAAAGTCACACAACTAAGCGAGCAACAAGGCCAGAGCCAGAGCTAGAACTCAGACGCTTGCATCCACTCAGTCCAAAGCCCCTCATTCAGGATCCAGGGAATGGACCACTCGCTACCCGCACCCTCCCGCTTCTTTTATGGCTAATTTGTATTTCCTCCTGACTTAATTAACATTTTGGTCTTTAAATTTTTTTGAATTTTGTTTCTTCTCTTTCTTCTCACTTTCTCTCTCCCCCCTCTTCATCTTCCCCTTCCTCCCCCTCTCCCCCCACTTTTGCCCCAGGGTCCCCATATGCCTTCCTGGGATTCTGCTGTTTTAGCTCCCTCCCCGCTAATCTTCAAAGGCTTCTGTCTCACCTTTGGCTCAATATCCTGGGCATCTTCTCAGTGACATGGTTGAGGGAGGGGGAGCGTGTGTGCTTCTCCATGTGCAATACTTTGAGTCCTGGTCACCCTAGCACATGTCACATCACCTACCTTCTAACCAACCCCTGTGGGTCTGCCTGGTTGCTGACCCCAAGCCCCTGCCTCTGCTTCTTCTCCCTCCTAGTAGCCTTGGGGAACTTTGAGGCAATCAGGCAACCAAGGCCTCCTCTTTTTTTTTTTTTTTTTTAAACTAAAAGAGCTTTGTCTTCCTCTTCTGTCAATTACCCCAGCAGCCTCTCAGAGGTCCCATTTATTTTTCCATTGACATTTTCTTCCTTATGTACTGGAACAATGCCTTATTATTTTATTTATCTTAATCTCTGGTGCAATCGCCCTTTTATTCTTCAACTTGGCTGCGCTAGTGTTTGCTTTTACACTTTCTCGACTTCATTATGTAATCTTGCCGAATCTCCACGCTCTGTGCATGCTGTTTAAACCTCATGTCTGTCTTTTACTTACCCTTGAATAGTTCTGTTTTGAAACTCCAGGTCCACCCATATTTACCGTATTCCTTTTTTCCCAGCTATCTGTCTGCTGCCTGGAATGCCCAGGGATATTGTCCAGAAATTTGTACCAGTTCTACTTTATTGCACATCTTACCCAACCAGACGTTCCGTTAAAAAAATTTGTTTTCTACTTGGGCCCTGCCATTTTTGGTGGCCTGTGGTAATGCCCCTTCCTCCAAAGTCTTTTCTGGTTACAAGGTTCATGTGGTCCTTGGAGAATTGTTAAGATACATTTCTCTCTTTTGATTTCCCTTTGAGCAAGTAGAGGATGATGAAGAATACGTAGATCGTGCCACCGGTTAGCTCTGTGGCTTCAGAAAAGTTACTTAACCATTTAGCTCTCTCTCGCAACCAGGTTACATTAAATGCGGGTACGTGTATATGGAACCACGTCGTAACTGATAGTGTGCTTTAAAATGATTGGTTATGATTTATTTCTGCAAATAACCTTCTTGCTTGTAGGTCAAGTTGCCTCATTAGGTTTGTATCAGCCTTAATCGTGATGAGCAGTACTGTGTCTCTTCTACGACCATCCTTTCCAACACTAAATTCTGGTTTGTCTGTCTTCACAGAAATGTCTACACTGCTACTGATTTCCATGTCAGAAGACTGTGTTCTAGAAGTCTAGAATCAGAAGGGGACACTTCTCCATTCTGGATTCACAGAAAGCCTTGAGGGAACCTATAGACACACTCTATTTATTTATTTATTTATTTATTGCGGTACGCGGGCCTCTCACTGTTGTGGCCTCTCCCGTCGCGGAGCACAGGCTCTGGACGCGCAGGACTCTCGACCACTGCGCCACCAGGGAAGCCCTATAGACACACTAAATCTCCTCTGTCTCTTAATGTTTTCTGCAAAGGATGGAGATTGCGGTCCCAGAAACAGCCTATCGCCATTCCTGCCTTTGGTAATCCTCTCTCCATCAATTTCCTTTTCTTCTCTCAACCACTCACTCCTTTTCTCTCTCTCTGTCTTCAGGTAGAGAGTCTTAACTGAAGGAAGAAATAAGCACAGAAAAGAAGACAGCCCACTTGGAGCTTTTTCTACTGAGGGATATCCTGCTAACCTGGCTGGGAGTAGATCATGTCACGGAATGTCCATTTTAAGAAGTTCAGTGAAGTGGGACAGTATGGGTTAATGTTTTGTGATCTTCAGATGTGAAAATGACACCTCTCAAGCCTTCCCTTTTGGAGGAATTAGAGATTAAACCTAGCATTGAGATTTCTCTCTGGTACAAGACCCTGGAAACACATATAGGCTGTGATGTATTAAATATGTGCCATATATTAGAAATATCTGTAATGAATGCAGACATTCTGATAAATAATACAGTGTACGGTTCTTCGTATGACTGAACACTATCTACTTCTCATATATTTATATGCCAGCCGTTAAAGAGAACAGGTTTCTTTCCCTAGTTAAATACGTTGAAACAGCATTAGTCTTTCAGGAGTGTGTTCCAATTTGAATGCTAAGATTTAGATGGTGACAAAACTAAGCACATGTAGTTTCTCTGCTTTGGTACATTCAGTTTTGACTTAGAGGAAGAAGCTCTTCCATTAATTATCTGGACTCTGGTGGTAGAGGAGGTGTAGTAATGCAGGATGTTAGAGAGACATCATTTTAATGGACTTTTCATTGACGAGGTCCAGTGTATCTCAGATACAGCTGGCAGCAAAATTCAAAATTCTTGAGATGAAGAAATTGTATACCTTGACCATATGTTTGTTTACCACTGTTGTATAGATTATGGTGACCGAAATAACCCAAGTTTTAAAGAAGTCTAGGATTTCAAATTATTCACGCTAACATTTTTTCTCCCTTTACAAAATTAGCAAACCAAAGATAACTCCAAAATCTGTGTTTTTCCCAAAGAACATGGAACCTAACTCATACTTCCACAGATAAGTAAGACTACTGGCTTAGTAGGAAATAAGTGTAGAAAGGTAATCTTTTCTCTTCCCAAGATGGTATATCAAACATGAGACCGAGGCTGTGTTATGACTCTTACTTGGTTGGAAAGAATGTCAGTAGGGTGACTTGAAATGACAGAGTTAGTGTTTTATGACACCATAAAATCTATTTTTAAGAAGTGATTCATTGACTGGGCATTAAGAAATGCTAAAAAGCAGAAAGATGTTTCACCCATTTTATTTAACTCATGCAACTCCACACCAATGCAGAAAATTGGGCCATCTTCACACCTGATTACAGAACTCTACCATGAAGTCAGTACATTACATTATAGGGGAAAGAAACATAAAGAAAAAGAAAGACCAAAGAAAATCCAGAGCTCCATTACTAGCAGTGAAATTTGCAAAATCTTTTGGATTCTCCTGGGAAATATCTCCAGTCAGTGTGACTCTAGCAAATAGACACAATCAATTTCAGATTGTCTGAAATAATTGTGCTGTCTTATGCAGTAATAACTAGGCACATGTGGCTATTGTGCACTGTTATGGACTGAATTGTGTCCCCAAAATTCATATATTGAAGACTTAACCCCCGAGGTGACTATATTTGAAGATGGCATCTTTAAGGAGGTAATTAAGGTTGGGATTTCCCTGGTGGTCCAGTGGTTAAGATGCTGAGTTTCTGCTGCCGGGGGCCCGGGGTTCAATCCCTGGTCAGGGAACGAGATCCCACATGCCACAACTAAGACCCGGCACAGCCAAGTAAGTAAGTAAATATTTTTTTAAAAAATGGTTAAATGAGGTCATAAGAATGGAGCCCTAATCCAATATGACTCATGTCCTTATAAGAAGAGGGAGAGACACCAGAAATGTGTACCTGCAAAGAAAAGGCCGTGTAAGGACATGATAAGAACTCAGCCATCTGTATGCCAAGGAGAGAGGCTCCTGGAGAAACCAAACCTGCTGACACCTTGATCTTGGACTTCCAGCCTCCAGAACTGTAAGAAAATTAATTTCTGTTCTTTAAGCCACTCAGTCACTGACATTTTGTTGTGGCAGACTTTGCAGACTAACACAGGCACTCTGAGAATAAAAAAACAAAAAACAAACTGACCCTCCCCCCCCACCCCCCCAACCCCCCCCTGCCCAATGTCCAAGAGTTGGACTAGTATTATCAGTTAGGCCCTGATGTTGCTACAGGCTGGCCTGACACTCACAGTCAGATCTTGGTGTTTGGTTGAACACAAACCATCTCACAGAACTTCAACATCAGACAGGGCCACTCTGTGACCATGACGGATCAAGACAGAAACAAGACTACTCTATAAGCATGTCCAAACACAGAACACAAAAGTGCTCGACATACACCTCTCTTTTTTCTTTTTTTTTTTTTTTTTGCGGTACGCGGGCCTCTCACTGTTGTGGCCTCTCCCGCTGCGGAGCACAGACTCCAGACACGCAGGCTCAGCGGCCATGGCTCACGGGCCCAGCCGCTCTGCGGCATGTGGGATCTTCCCGGACCGGGGCACGAACCCGTGTCCCCTGCATCGGCAGGTGGACTCCCAACCACTGCGCCACCAGGGAAGCCCACCTCTCTTGGTTAATATTGGTGACTGCTGCTTCTTCACCAATACAGCTTTATCTTCAGTTTTTCCTCTCTATAAAAGTTTATTGATATACCCAATCATAAAGTTCTCCCTCTTTCTGAGAGCACTTAATCTAGTGTGAACATTTGCTCCCTTGGGCCATCCCTGAAATCACCCAACCAAGACCCAGATCCTATCAGTTTTTTCTAACACACTTTATTGGGTGTTCCATGATTCCTCATGATGTGTGTCCTCCCTTATTACAACATGTTATAAACCCAGTTTCTTCAGCTACAGACATGTTTGGTGGTTTTTGACTAGAAGGCACTGGCAATTGGAAATGAAGCTAGTCCAAATTGAGATGTGCTGTAAGTGTAAAATACACACTTGATTTTCAAATACTTAGTATGAAAAAGATAATGTAAAATATCTCAAATTTTGTACTAATTATAAAGATAATATTTTGGATGTATTGATAAATATATTATTAACAGTAATTTTACTTGTTTCTTTTTTCTTTTTAAAATGTGGCTACTAAATATTTAAAATTACTTATGTGGCTTGCATTTTATTTCTTTTGAAGAGCGTTGGTTTATAATGTCCCAAGAAATGTCAATCATTGACAATTCTGACCATGGGCAGCTTACTGGTTTTTTTTTCTTTTAAGGGAGTTTATTAGTCAAATTACAACATGCTTCAATGTGGTAACAAACAAGTCCGAAATCTCTGTGGTTTAACACAACAAAAGTTTATTTCTCCCAAGCACACAGTCCATTGTGGGTTTGGAGACCTCACCAGGCGGCTATCCTCCATTTCCATAGCCTCAGGGATCTAGTGAGATCTTTATCTCTGCATTATCACGAGGTGAAGGTTGGGGAGGGCTCTGCAGGTTCTGGTACAAGTAAATTATCTTTTGTTCCGGAAATATGTTGGCCAGATCTAGTCATGTGGCTCTGGTTAACTATATGGCAGGGAGAGTGTAATCTCCCTATTTTCCCAGAAGAAGGGGAGAATTGAAAATGAGAAACAATAGTAATTAATATCTGCCATAAGGGGAGAAATGTAAATAGAAATACAAGTTCTAGGTCTTAGTTTAACACAAACTCGTGACATAGTTGATATATACTTAAAGTGTTTTATTTAGGAGACCTAGACTCAGAAGACATCAGCAATGATGTTGAACACACAGTCAGAAAAATCCTTAAATTTTCCAACTCACATTTCTGTGATAACAGTTTAATGTTTCAAGGCCCTTAAATGAACACAACATGTGGTTACCAATAGCTCACAGTTCCTTACATCTTTTTTCTTATACCTGGATGAGCCTTATGTATATATTTTTTCTAGATGAACCTTAAAACAAAGTTCAAACTTTGTTTGAAAGCAGTGTATAACTGAATTAAATTAAAAAGGAGAAGTTTTTCAAGATCATTGATATTTTTAAGTTCATGGATTAGGCTCTGTGTCTGTATCTATCTATATTTATATCTACTCTATTTCCCTGTCTCTCTATATACTTACAGATATATACACACACACTCATGTATATACACATGTATTCACACACACACTCCACTCGCATGTATTACTTTATTCAACAAGGTTTCATAACATTAAAAACAAATGTGATCCTGGAGATTTCAGTAGTTAGAATCTTCCCATCTGCAGGAGGGATTCCTAAAATGCAGGCGAACTTGCCTTTCTTATCTTCAAAGGTCTCCTCCCAGCATTAGAAAAGTTGTTTGTAGTAAGCCCAGGGGAGGGAGGAGGGTCTAACAAGCTTTCTCCTCCTCTTTTGTGGCTGAACTGAGCAGGCTTCAAGTATGACTGATTTTACCAATATACATCAGTAGGTTAATTTCCAGAGGAGGCAAGCCTATGGCTGTGTGGAGCGTGGGCGGGGGGAGTCAGTACTCGATCTCACTCTCCCTCCCCTTCGTCCTCTTCTCTCTCCTGGGTCTGCCACTGCCCTCCTACACTGCTAGCCCCCAGCACACAGCCTAAGAGAAAGGAGCTGTCCGTTCAGTACCAGGGCCACGTGCAACCTGCCCGCCAAAACACAAAGAACTGAAATATTAATTAAAAAAAGCCAATCTGCTCAATCCTCCGCCCGCAGGCAGGCTCTAACGGAAAACCGCATATGCTTTCCCTTTCTCCTCAATAAATCTTCATCTGGGCATTAAAATACCTAAAAGGATTAGTCATTAAATGCTTGTACATTTGGCTTAATTCACAAGAAACTGTGTGTCACAGGGTTACATCAGAACTGCAGTTTAATCTAATTTGCAGTATTTGTGTAAATGCTTTATTTCTTCTGCTGATTGTTACAAAGGATAATATTAATATCCCAAGTGTCCAGAGGGAGAAGGTTAACACACCAGCACGGAAATGAGCTGGATGCTGACTGATGTATAAAAATATCAAAGCTTCTTTTAAGGTAAAACACAAAAAAGAATAAATGGGAGTGTGGCTTTTCCTCCTCAAGCTGCATTTATTATTATTATTTATTATTTGATCCTCAGGTAATAAGGAAAAGGCATTTTTTGAAAAGGAGTTTTGCACTTCAGTTGGGCATGCTGTCCTACAATAACGCGTTCAAAAGCTGTCTGTATGGAAACAGTGAAACAACTCTTCAAAGGATTTAATTGCAGAATCATTCTTATTTTTTTCTGAGGAGTTTCTGTTGTAATAACAACATCCAGTCCAGTTATGTGAGTCATCCTTTCCTCCCACCCCCCGCCAAGCATTTCTCTGTCCACTGAACTACTGGAGCATGTATTGTCTGTTTTATGCATCTACATCTGGCCCTGATAATTTACTTTTTGGTGCTCTTACTTATTTTTGTACAAGGTTTTTATAATTTTTCTGGACAGTAAGTCCACAGGCAAAAAGGGATAAAGCTCTATCACTAGCTAGAAGAAAACAGTCTTATTTATTAAATGCATATTTATTGATTACCTACTCTCTGTGAGTACTCTGATGAGTTTTACTTACGATATAGTTTCCAATTACATAATATCATTTTTTATTTTATTATTTTTTAAATTTAATTTAATTTTTTGACATCTTTATTGGAGTATAATTGCTTTACAAAACATTGTGTTAGTTTCTGCTGTATAAAAAAGTGAATCAGCTATACCTATACATATGTCCCCATATCCCCTCCCTCTTGCATCTCCCTCCTACCCTCCCTCTAGCTGGTCACAAAGCACAGAACTGATCTCCCAGTGCGATGCAGCTGCTTCCCACTAGCTATCTATTTTACATTTGGTAGTGTATATACGTCAATGCTACTCTCTCACTTTGTCCCAGCTTACCCTTCCACCTCCCCGTGTCTTCAAGTCCCTTCTCTATGTCTGCGTCTTTATTCCTGTCCTGCCCCTAGGTTCATCAGAACCATTTTTTCTTTTGCAGATTCCATGTATATGTGTTAGCATATGGTATTTGTTTTTCTCTGACTTACTTCACTCTGTATGACAGACTCTAGGTCCATCCACCTCATTACAGATAACTCAATTTCGTTTCTTTTTATGGCTGAGTAATATTCCATTGTATACATGTGCCACATCTTCTTTATCCATCCGTCTGTCGATGGACACTCAGGTTGTTTCCATGTCCCGGCTATTGTAAATAGTGCTGCAGTGAACATTGTGGTACATGACTCTTTCTGAATTATGGTTTCTTCAGGGTATATGCCCAGTAGTGGGATTCTGGGGTCATATGGTAGTTCTATTTTTAGTTTTTTAAGGAACCTCCATACTGTTCTCCATAGTGGCTGTATCAGTTTACATTCCCACCAACAGTGCAAGAGGGTTCCCTTTTCTCCACACCCTCTCCAGCATTCATTGCCAAACTTATTTTTTGATTACATATTTTGGACATATCTAAAATTAATGAAAGAAGCCCTTCATTTGGGTTGATGCTTGCTTTCTTTTGCCAGAATGCTCATGGAATACAAGCTAATGTATTTATTAAAATATGCATTTAATAATTAAATTTTACATTAATTTTAATGGAATTAATTTTTAAGAATATAATTAGAGATTTGAATACGAAGTTAACACTTGATTGCCCAAACTTTATCTATTGGCAATAAGTAGTCTCAGACTGGTAAAGAGTCCATTTCAATCCACGTTTTTTCTTCGTCCATGATGTGCTAGATGATGTAAACAGGTATGTTTCCTCTACCAACCTGGAAGGTTAGCAGTAAATACTCTATTGACATATTGTACAGGGGGTGAAAAAAGATGATAGATGGACAATTTGAGACATTCCTTGGAAAAGAAGAAGTTTTTAGGTGATTCCAAACAACGCATTTACAATTAAGCCAATGTGCATTACTCTTCATGATAGATGAGTGAATATCTGTATATTGCGCTAAAAAGACCACTTACAGAGTTTTTTCTATTCTTGGTTTAGTCACCAATTTTTACATGTATAGCAAATCTCTTGATCTCTGATATGTCAGGCTGGTATATTGGGCATTTTTAAGATTTCTTCATGCTCTCACCTTCTATGAGTCTAACTGAACATCTTCAACTCCTGAAATTTTCATTCCACGTCCCATCATGACATTCTTATCTAAGTTAAAAATTGTCTTCTTTGTCACTCTTTTTACTTTGTTTTTAATAAAGAGATAACTAAATGGAGATTTTAATTAACAAAGCTGAATCACCAGAATTATTTCAGCTTTCACTTATTTTCTCTGACAATTTACTGTTTGTTTGTTATGTTTTTACTCCTTTAGCTTGTATTATTGCTGAATAATTGTTTGTCAAAACATAAATGATAATTATTTGTCATGATGATGTTTTTATCATCAAAGTTTTGTTTTACTTTGAAGAGATTAGTTATACAAAATTAAACTGCTTCTGACATTCATTGTTATTTTTGACTCTATTTAGATGCAAGGTTAACATGTTACTTCTCAATAATTTAATTAAATTCAAATAAAAAACAATTACATAATTAGCAAGGGCACGTTATATTTATATCCAATACTTTATGAAATAGTGAGGAAGGCATTAAGAAGTGTATACAAATAATTTTTAGTGTTTGGGGAATTTACAATCTAGTTGGGGAAACAGTATTCATATACAACAGTTAATTAAGAGTACAAAACCATATATAATGAAAGGCAAATGTGGTAACAAAATGTGACATCATGAAGTGGGACAGAGAATGGTGTAGGTTAGTTTTCTGGGACTTGATGAAGAGGGACATTCTTAAACAACATGGTCACAGCCCAGGCTTTGATTCATGGCATTAAAAATCAAGTTACAGAATCATAATAATTAATTCACAGTTTCAACCTCTAACTCTTCTTTGACAGATAAAAATTTTCCCCCAGTTTTATATTAGAACATGGCTATCATTTTGTCCTTCAGATAAAGGCTTTTTTCCCCCAAGAAACTCTCATGGTTTCTTTGCTCTGAGGAAGGAAATGATACTCACATTCAAAGCATAAACCTGAACTTCCCATGGGACTGCTTGGATGATAACTAGATAAAAGAATTACATTAGGGCAGAAGTGCAGGTCATACCATATCAAACCAAAAGCATGAGGCGAGAGTCAATTTTAGTGAATTTTGTTTGTATCTGATCATTTTTAGGTCAGCTCTACAATTTGTCTTCCCTAAATAAGGATAATATACTTGTCAGTGAATATTAAATTGAGTTTATTTTAAAGTAATGAACTAGCAGAGGGTCACATACTCAGACATTAGACTTGATCTGGAACAAATTGTGATGAATAATTCCTAATTAAAATAATGACAAAAGGTTTCCCTGGTGGCGCAGTGGTTAAGAACCCACCTGCCAATGCAGGGGACACGGGTTTGAGCCCTGGTCCTGGAAGATCCCACATGCCACGGAGCAACTAAGCCTCTGTGCCACAACTACTGAGCCTGCACTCTAGAGCCTGAAAGCCACAACTACTGAGCCCACGTGCCACATCTATTGAAGCCCGCGTGTCTAGAACCCATGCTCTGCAACAAGAGAACCCACCGCAATGAGGAGCCTGTGCATCGCAACTAAGAGTAGCCCCCGCTCACTGCAACTAGAGAAAGCCTGCGTGCAGCAACGAAGACACAACACAGCCAAAAATAAAAATAAATAAATTTATTTTAAAAAATAATGCCAAAATATATGAACCATAGAATTGATTATACAAACTTTTAAGCTAAGGACATCACTTTTTAACAAATGCATCATTTCTAATGCACTGGTAATTCTAGGGAGGGAAGTTTGCGGGAACCTTATCTACAAGACTATTTAATATCATCTGTTGCCTACAAAAATACATAGCATTTACATCTAATTTGTATTTTTAACAATTATTTTGAGAAAGTTCCCACTATGACAAACGCTTTTTGCTAATATATTCTGTCTGTTACATTTGCTACATATTTCCAAACTCTGAAAAGAGAATTTAGGGTAAAAGATGCCTTAATTAAAAATATCAAAAAAAAAATCTACTACATGCTATATAATAGTTTTGTTTAAATAATGTTTGAGCTATAGTCTTAGATGTCAAAATATGTGGTATGTTCAGTATCCCAGACACAGAATACATATGTAAAAACCTAGAACCTGAGTCAAAAATATAATAAATATAATAATATATCATATGGAGTTTTAAAAGCTTGTCTGCAAATTTTTTTACACTCTTTCCATCAAGAAGTGTTTGTGTGTGTGTATGCGTGTGTTTTGCTTAGTTTTGAATCTAGGCTAACTTTAGTGATTCTTTTTAACTAATAGAATGCTGTGGGAGTGATACTGCGTGACTTTCGAAACTGGGAAAGCATTCACTCCGTGGGCTAGGACACTTGTTTTGGGACTTTTTATTAATATTTTCTTGTTCAGGCCAAGAATTCCTACTGTACCCCCAAAATGTTAAAGCTGGGAAGAATGATTGCTAGAATTTTGTAATATTCTCCAGGCAACATTCTTAAGTGGTTTAAGACGATCATTTCTCTTCTGTTTCTTCCTATTGTTATATATTCGTGTCTCTGCCTTTCCTTATTATTATTATTTTTTTTTAGTTTTTTGGCTGTGCCTCAAGGCATGCGGGATCTTAGTTCCCTGACAAGGGATTGAACCCGTGTCCCTTGCAGTGGAAACACGGAGTCCTAACCACCAGGGAATTCCCATCTCTGCCTTTCCTTTAATACCCTCCACTAGATATATTAAGGTCCTTATATCACCCTTGGTCTAGGTGAAGGTGAACAAAAGAAATGGCTGTCTCCATGAGGTTAAATACTAGTTTAACTGACTCAGGCCAATGGCTGACCATGGTGGGTGCCTACCATGGTGTCCCACACCAACTGTCATGCTTGGGAAATAAACAGACATATCTTTGCCTTACTCAGACCCCACAGAAATGTATTTCTTTTCTTTTAAAAAATATTATTATTTTGGCAGCGCCTGCCGCGAGGCATGCGGGATCTTAGTTCCCCAACCAGGGATCCAACCGGAACCCCCTGCAGTGGAAGCGTGGAGTCTTAACCACGGGACCACGAGGGAAGAGCCTGTATTTCTTAATAACGATTGATTTGGCACATACTATGTGCCAGATACTACGCTAACTACGTATGTTATCTTTTATATTTATCACCAAAATTCTAGGAAGTATTCATTATTGTTGTCCACAATTTATAGATGAGGAAACTGACTTAAAGGAGTTAAGTCACTTGCCCAAGGTGACCCATATTAGTCAGGGCAGGAGCCCTTACCATCCCAGTGAGGTCAAGACTGCCTCTGCTTGTGGAACACTGGAGTCTATCTTGAACCTTTGTTACCACCTCCAACATGGATCCTCCACACTCTTGAGTTTTGTTCTGTTAGCTCAGGGAATCAAACCTGCGGCAGCTATGGCTGATTGACCAGTCCCAGTTCATGTGTAGTGCTTAGCTGTAAAAGAGGCCAAATAAACAAGTATCTAGATGTTTAATTCCCCCACCCTGGGAGACAGGTTTTTCCTTCTACCAAAACCCATTCAGTGAGGAATTCTCAAAGCCAAGTCTGGCCTGTGTACCCCGACACTGAATTAAATCTCGGAGACAGAGTTTTGGGTTAAGTAGAAAAGAGTAGCTTTATTGCTTTGTCAGGCTAAGGGGACCACAGAGGGCTAATGCCCTCAAAACTGTGTGTCTCAGCCCATCGGGGTGTGGGAGGGATGGCGGGGGGGGGGTGGGGGGGGGGGGGGGGGGGTACCTGTGAGGAATCTTATAGTCCAGGGGCAGTTTGCTGATAAGGATCAGGGTGCCGTGCAGGGCCCGCATCCCTTCAATCCAGAGATCATCTGGCCTCAGGTGATGATGGGCAAACTGTGATCTCTGGAATGAAGAATGCTTCATCAAGTAGTTAACCTCTTCCATTGGGTGGGGTTTTAGTTCGGCAGAAGAGCTCAAAGATAACATTATGTATATCCCGTGAGGCAGAACCAGGACCCTGCCCCTAAGGCTGCACTATTGTTTCTGACCGCTCCTCCCTCGTCTTTGCATCCCCTCCCTTCCCTGATTAACAGCTGTTGGAACTTGCCCTTTGGAACTCAGAGAAGGGGACACTGAAAGGCTTTTGTGCCCAGGAGCCCCACAGGGTCCTGCTCGGTTTCAGAAACATGGGAATGGGATTCCAATACTGGGAGTCATACATGTTAACTTCACATAGGTATCCATTTTCATCTATATCATATATATAAAATGTGCAGGTGATACCAAAAAAATGCTGTATCTTAGGGAAATTACAGACTGACGTTCTCCCAGCTCTAAACCTAATACTGATCTTCAATAACAAGATAAATTTTAAGAAGACCAAAAACATAATACTGGTGTAGAGTAAATGAAATCACTTAATACTTACATGAGCATCAAGGTCCAAGCAAAAAGAGAAATATAAATCATGCATCCCAAGTCTTCCTTAGGTGGTCCGCACATGGTTAATAAAGCTTTATACATTTCACCTTAAATCTCCAAATCATGGATTTAACCAACTGTGTAGCTTTAGTTTTAGATAACACACACTATGCATCTTATACTGATTAAAGGCACATTTCGACAGCTATGCCTCTTGAAAGGGCCTAATTATCAGTACAACAGCAAATTTTTGTTTCCCAACTGAAAATAATTTATGAAAATGTAGTTTTCCCTATGTTATCCTATAGATTTGGGGCTGAAGCTGAAACCGTGCACCTCAGATGGGGACTTGAACCCACATGGCTGGGACTTGAACCTGGTCAAAACCCACACTCTTCCAACTGAGATCACACACCTGGTTTCAGGACGTAATGAAGCTCAGGTTCCTGATGTCTCATCGCAGAAAGAATTCAGTGAGAGACAAAGTGATAGCTAAGAAGTGGATTTATTTAGAGAGAAACACGCTCCACAGACAGAGTGTGGGCCATCTTAGAAGGTGAGAAAAGACCCCAGGGTATGGGGTTGTCAGTTTTTATACGAGTGGGTAATTTCATAGTCTAATGAGTGGGAGGAGTATTTCAGCTATTTTAGGAAGGGTCGGGGATTTCCAGAAATTGGGTCACCACCCACTTTTGATCCTTACCTTCAGTCTTTGAACAGTCATGGCGCCTGTGGGTGTGTCATTTAGCTTGCTGATGTGTTACAGAGAGGATATACTGAGGCTCAAGGTCTAGTGGAAGTCGACTTGTCCGCCATCTTGGGCTCGTTTGTTCTAATCAATTTATGTCATGTCCTCGGGCTATGTCATTCTTTAAAAAGTTGTGCCCTGCCTCCTTTCCTCCTGTTTCAAAACCAAGGACTTGGACTCCATTTTGATGCTCATTTTCCTTTTGGTCTGCTTGAGGGGAAATTGCCAGTACTATTTTTTTCTATCTGAAGTAAGCAAAACTTGAATTATATGCCCCAACTCCTTGCAATCTTGGCTATGATCTCACAATACTAAGAAAATCTGGTTTCTTTCAAATAAGGTAGACAATGCTGAGATTTTTAAATTTTATTTTGAGCCAACTCTGAAATATACAGAGAGAAGCTTAGATGTGGACATGATATGTCAGAAAAATTTCATGTTTAATTTTTATGTGGAGTAACAAGAAACTCTGCTTTTGAATAATGACGCAGGAGTGATTTGCTGGTTCGAGAGACAATATGCTTCAAACACATGTTATTTAAGATTGGAACAATTTTCAGAGTCCAGTCTTAAATAATTTCTGAGAATGTCCTGTGGAAGGAAAATGAATTAGAAAGGATCTGATAAGGAAATTCATTTGCATCCCATGTGCAGCAGAGAACGTGTTGAATGACATTTAAAAGAGGATTAAAGCTGATTTCTTACAAGCTCTGGGGTAATCAGATTTCTAAGCTACAGCAGAATGAGGACTTCCAATTCACTTACAAAGTAACTGATGTCCTTGACCAGAACCCTCGCAGTGCATTTGCTTCTGGACATACGGTCCCAGCATCGTTTTATCTCCTTCAGGACTTTGCTTCTTTCTAATATTTTTTCATAACATAGGGCTAAAGATGTATTGTTGTTTTGTGTTGCTGCTGTTATTGATATGCAAATTCTAACAAGGTATTTTATAGTTAAGACAAATGAGGCCATACCATGGTTCCACGGGCTCCATGACATTTCTTGAACAGCATACATCCTTCCGGTAAGAAATATTAATTGAAAGACATAAGCACACTGTTGAATGGAGCATATTTCTTGAGTGAGTAATAATGTTACCATTTTCATGTTGTCAATGCAATGAGTACTTTTGAGATCATGCCGCTCTCCTTCTAGAAGCTCTGGATGCTGGGGTCTATTGGATTTCCTAGGGAATAGCCTAATGTTCCCATTATATTGTCCCTCTGTATTTGTCAAATTTGACTCTGTTCATTTTAAAGTGAAAAATGCATCTTGAGTGTGATTTCTGGCTATCTGCTTTACAATGAGGATCTTTCCCCACATTCCTTTTTTTCTTATTTTTAATTGAGATATAACTGAAATATAACATTGTTTAAGTTTAAGGTGTACGATTGATACTGAGCAGGACCCTGTGGGGCTCCTGGGCACAAAAGCCTTCCTGTGTCCCCCCTTTTTAAAAAAAAATTAATTAATTAATTTATTTTTGGCTGCATTGGGTTTTCATTGCTCTGCACGGACTTTAGTGGCGGCAAGTGGAGGGTACATTGTGGTACGCGGGCTTCTCATTGCCGAGGCTTCTCTTGTTGCGGAGCATGGGCTCTATAGGCATGTGGGCTTCAGTAGTTGTGGCTCGCGGGCTCTAGGGCACAGGCTCTGTAGTTGTGGCGCACGCGCTTAGTTGCTCGGAGGCATGTGGGATCTTCCCGGACCAGGGCTGGAACCCGTGTCCCCTAGCATTGGCAGGCGGATTCTTCACCACTGCGCCACCAGGGAAGACCCCTCCTCTATTTCTTGATGACAGGAAATAGGCTTCATTCAGCCTCAGTGACCTTCCCTGAGTTTCAATGGGCAGGTTCAAACAGTTGCTAATTAGGGAAGGGAGGGGATGCAGAGGCAAGGGAGGAACAGTCAAAAGAAACAATAGTGCAGCCTTGGGCACGGTCCTGATTCCCCCTCAAGGGATACACACAACAATATCTCAGCTGTTTTGCAGATACTGAAACCCCTACCAGGTGGGAGAAATTAACAGTATGCTGCCCACAGGCTGGAACCAGAAGGTTGATGATGCTGACTCCCGATGACCTCACCACCAACCAATCAGAAGAAGGTCCATGTGCTGATCGTGCCCGCTTTAAACCATTACTATAAAACTCCTCACCACCCCCTCCAGGTTGGGACACACAGTTTTGAGGTCATTAGCCCTCTGTGGCCCTCTTTGCCTGGCAAAGCAATAAAGCTATTCTTTTCTACTTCACCCTGTCTCTGAGATTTAATTCAATGTCCGGGTACAGAGGCTGGATTCGGCTTCACAATCTGTTGGTATGATACTTTGATATATTGGAATATGATTACCACGATAGTGTTAGCTAACACGTCTATCACATCACCTGATTATCGTCCTCTTTTTGTGGTGAGGACACTTAAGGTCTAGTCTCTCAGCAGCATTGAAGTGTCTACTAGTTTTGTTGATTATAATCACTGTGCTGTGCTTTGGATCTTCAAAACTTATTTATCTACTAGTTGCCAGTGTGCACCCTTAAACAGCAGCTCCCTAATTCTCCAACCCCTGCCCCCCACAGCCTCTGGTAACCACCATGCCACCCTTTTTTTCAACTTCGGCTTTTTCAGATTCCATGGATAAATGTTTGTCTTTGTCTGACTTAGCTCCCTTAGCATAATGCCCTAGAGGTCCATCCATGTTGTCACAAATGGCAGGATTTCCTCCCCACACTATTCTTTCTTTTAAAATTCCCACCTTCTCTATCAGTTGGCGATAGGATTATTGCTCAGCGCACATCCACTCCCTTCTCCTCTCACTGAGGGTAGAGGATGCTTTACTGCCCGGTTTAATATCGGCTTTGGCCATGTGACTTGCTTTGGCCCATGGAGTGTTCTAGAAGTCTAAGATACACTTTCACAGTTTTGCTTTGCTCCTGCACTTCTGCCATGGCCATGAGAATCTGTCCCAGTGGCTGCTGGCCCTCAGTCTGACCCCAGAATCAGACCCACGGAACAGGTCTGAACTAGCTCTTGCCCTAGACCCAAACCCAGTTGAATCTGGCTGAGATCAGCAAAACTTGAACTCCCATGAACAAGAAAAATAAGTATTTGTTGATATAAGACACCAAGAGTATGAGATTATTTGTTATGCAGTCTTTTTGTGGCAATAGCTGATTCTACAGATGGGTAAATTCATTGATTTAACATTTTGTGATAGGTACATCAAGATGAGGAAAAAGGATTCCCAGAGCATAGGTGAATTGTTAAGACACTGGGCCTGTCACTTTATTATTTTGAGAGTAAATGGCTTATTTTATTTATTATGGATGATATTTAAAACTAATTGAGCACTTGCTATATATCCTGCACTGTGCTAGATGCTTTACGTGGAGTATCTTATTTAATCTTCACAATAACTCTCAGAGGGGGGCCAGGTCATTACTATTTTAGAACTAAGGAAATGAAAGCATAGAGAGGTTCAGTAACTTTACCACAATCATTAGCTGGTAAGTGGTGGATCCAAGATTCAAACCGGCAAGTGGGTGTAAGACCATACTCTTGACATTGACATAATAAGGAAACATCTCTTTAGATGAGACAAACAGTCCACTCTGTCCAGTGCTGACAGACTAATAAGAACATAAAATGGTGTTTTGTGTGAAAACATCATGGTCTTCATTTACTTTTACTTAAAACAAAACAAAAGCAAAGCAAGCAGACAAACGAAAAACCTCAGAGACATTTAACCTGATTTCCTTTCTCCATAGGTTTATCATTTTGATCTCTTTCCAACATATCTAACTTCTAGTTTATGCCACTCCTTGATGAAATCTGTATCATAAATTTACTATTCACAAAGGTGATTGGTTTATCCTAATAACATCTCCTTCAAATTTCATGGCTTAAGTCCTGGTTTTGAAATTTTTTGATTTGGTGACAAAGTCTAATTGACCTTATTCGTAGCTTTTTTTTTTTTTTTTTTTTTGCGGTACGCGGGCCTCTCACTGTTGTGGCCTCTCCCGTTGCGGAGCACAGGCTCCAGACGCGCAGGCTCAGCGGCCGTAGCTCACGGGCCCAGCCAGCTGCTCCGCGGCATGTGGGATCCTCCCGCACCGGGGCACGAACCCGTGTCCCCTGCATCGGCAGGCGGACTCTCAACCACTGCGCCACCAGGGAAGCCCCTATTCGTAGCTTTTATATAAATTACAAACCTTGACAACTTTTCAAATTTTACTTTCCTGAGATTCTCCCATCTCTCTAGTTACTTCAGTTACTTGTATTAAATTTCCTCCAGACCCTTTCTTCAGGGAGTAGTCCTTGTTTTGCACCAGCGTTAACTACCACTTTCACTCTTGTTTCCCACTATCTTCTGGAAAATCTCCAGAATGTTTCTAAACCTTCAGACCTTGGCCTTCTCATCTTTAGGAATGTGTACTTTTTAGACATTCCAGAACATTCAGCAGCGCTTGGGCCACATTTCACCAATGATACTTTACTTTTCCTAAAATAGGTTTTCTGTCAAGTTATAGTGAGTCAAGTTTGAGGTTCTCTTTCTGCTAAGGATGCCCAGATTGAATGGCTTGTTGGCTGGATAATGCAAATGTTGTGGGAGTATTCATACATATTATAGCTACTTTTGAAACACCTCTGACAAATGCCATGTCATAAGAGGACTGTCAGCACGTCCTCGCCAGAGTATATGTTTGGTGGGGACAGCGA
Source organism: Monodon monoceros (assembly GCF_005190385.1). NCBI lineage: Eukaryota > Metazoa > Chordata > Mammalia > Artiodactyla > Monodontidae > Monodon > Monodon monoceros. The sequence continues at coordinate 26,900,233 of NW_021703780.1, forward strand.
GTTGTAGAGTGAAAGTGAAAAGTGTGTTGTGTTTCTGCTTGGCTATGATCTTTCAGCCACAACAGAGACAAGGGAGGACACACAAATATCATGCCAGTAGGTAGGTGGGATTCCTGTTTACTCAGGCCAATTAAAGCAATTATGTACAATCTACAGCAGAGCAAAATCCAGCATAGAGATGGGGTCGAGGCTGGGATTTGGTTCAGGATAGAATCTGTTAATTATGATTTATTTGGTTTCCCATTGCTTCAAGTGGGAATGTTTTGCATGGTTTACATAGGGATGAAGTAGGCCTTCCAAAGTGTATCAGTAGAAAGTAGCAAGATACACACAGACACATACACACTCACACATGTGCATATACATACCTGGCTTGTGTTCCGTGCCAACTAGACTACTAATATAGATGTTTATTCCCTTTGGCTAACTTTTCACAAGCTTGTGATTTGGGGTCTGAGAGCTCAAGCCTAGTCATGTGGCAATATCATCACTCGAGGTAGCTTTTATTTTCACCTCTTTTCTTGGCTTATCACAAGTACAAGCAGAACAGACTAATAAGTTTGAAAAATCAGTTTTCATCCATCTTAATGGCTAATATAATGTTTACATTTAATATCTTATAATCTTAAGAAAGGCTGATGGCCTTATATGAAAATACAGGGGATGCAACTGCCGTTATATGGCAATTTGCCATGGAATGGAGGCTAGTACAATAGTTCAAGGTTTTTACCTCATCCACCAGTGGAAATGCACAGGGATATAACCGAAAGAAAGAAAGGAGAAATTATATGCCTTCTATCCAAAAAAGGAAGGGCTGCAGAGGTTGGAGAAATGATTCTCAGCATGATTTTTAGGACTGTTGTCACTTTAACTGGCAGTGGTTTTGGGTGGAGCTAGAAGTTGCACACACATAATGATGGTTTCTGTGCAAGATTATGTAAAAGCATTCTTAAACAGGTTTCTGTTTCTAGGAGCAGCAGGGGCCTTGGATCATCTTTTCTCTGTCACTCAGGTTTATGACTAACTAGAGAGGAAAACTCTGTAGGAACTGAAGGGACATTCTTCTCCCTGCCCCAATTCTCCAGGGAGATGTTCAAAGAGAAGAAAGTCAAAACCACTGGATATCTACTACTTATTTTTATAACTGTAGCTAATTTCTGCCTGTGACCATCAACGTTATATCCTTCCTTTCATTTTCCTGTATGCACCCCTGGACAATACTCTGAAAAGAAGGGCAGAGGGTGCTTTGATGGGTAAATGAAAACCGTCCACTAAACAATAGACTCAGCCGCAGGTTTGAAAGAAGGTAATATAATGTCTGGAGGAAGGATAAATCACTAACAAACAGAAGTAGCAAGACACTTCCTCAAAATTTCAATCAACAACCCCCATTTTTGAGCAGCTTGACTGCAGTTCAAGAGCTCATTTGCAACCAGGAGAACCTGGCCCTCTGGATTAAGAACTAATTTCATAGTTCTTCTTCTTTTTTTAAACCTTTCTTTGTTTTCCTAAATCTCTCCAGACTTTGCTGAACTTCAAATCTCCACTGTCATTCTAGCAGCTTATATTCAGAAGCTTCCCTCCAGGCTAAGAAATCATCAGAAGGTGGCCAAACATCTTCTTTCCTCAAAAAAATAATGATTGTATTTCTTTTCATTTAATGTTCACTTACATTATATGATAAGAAGTTACTAACCAAGTTACCACCCTTTTACCCTTTAATATCCAGGATGAAGTATAAAATTTAAATTCAACTGTGTTCATGACTTTTATTTTTCAATATCTGAAATATTTGCAATAGTAGATATTTGAAATATCTGCAATATTAATTAACTAAGGTAATTCATGAAGGCAATGCCAAGGTAGTAATGTCTTTCCTTAAAAAAATAGTAAAATAAGCAAAAAAGAAAGTCTTAAGTTTTATTCTACTTAGTAGCCAAATCTCTTTCTTTATAGCAGAAAGCTATATAATTGGGATAGATCTATTTTTTAAAAATATACATTTATTTATTTATGGCTGCGTTGGGTCTTAGTTGTGGCACACGGGATCTTTCGTTGTAGCGCACAGGCTTCTCTAGTTGTGGCATGAGGGCTCCAGAGCATGTGAGTTTTCTAGCTGTGGCACATGGTCTTAGTTGCCCTGTGACATGTGGGATTCTAGTTCCCCGACCAGGGACCAAACCCACATCCCCTGCATTGGAACGCGGATTCTTAACCACTGGACCACCAGGGAAGTCCCAGGGATAGAATTTTTTAAATTAATTAATTAATTAGTTTATTTATTTTTGGCTGTGTTGGGTCTTCCTTGCTGTGCACAGGCTTTCTCTAGTTGTGGCGAGCGAGGGCTGCTCTTTGTTGCGGTGCGTGGGCTTCTCATTGCGGTGGCTTCTCCTGGTATGGAGCACTGGCTCTAGGTGTGCGGGCTTCAGTTGTTGTGGCACACAGGCTCGGTAGGTGGCACATGGGCTCTAGAGCTCAGGCTCAGTAGTTGTGGCGTGCAGGATTAGTTGCTCCACAGCGTGTGGGATCTTCCCGGACCAGGGCTTGAACCCGTGTCCCCTATATTGGCAGGCGGATTCTTAACCACTGACCCACCAGGGAAGTTCCCCAGGGATAGATATTTTAAATTGCTTTGGAAAATACTGTGGTTATGATATGACAAATGGTTCCCATGGTAAATTATGAAAATACTTTACAAAATAATAATATATATAATGTACTAGAGGAAGGGAATTTTCCATGTGCAATTTCCCTACTGTGTATGTATTAGGTAGGTACTGTATATTTTGGTGTGTTATCTAATTTTTTTTCTTTAGTGGTTGAAGATCTATTTCAAATTACGTTTAAATTTTGTCCTCCTCTTTCTAGGTCTTCTTAGAGAAAAAAAAGTGAATTCCAGCTTAAGTCTCTAGCAAAGATGAACTATCATTATTTCTGGGTAATTTTCACCTGTTAATATTTCTCATTCACAAGGAGCATTTTCTTCAAACTATCTTTCAAACTATTTTAAGTAAGATGTTAACCTTTGGAAACCAATTGTTTCCAAAAGGTTTATATGCTAATTACAAATAGCTCCTATCTATTAATTCTAGAAAGACTTTAGAGGACTTTCTTAGGCAATGCTTCATGAATCTGAGACATCTGATAAAATGAAAAAGTATCTAGTACAGACTTTTTGTTGCTTACTTTCTTTTGGTTCACTCATTAAATGTATATTTAACAGACTCTTACTATGTTCCAGAATAGTGCAGAAAAGGGGGTTAGAGACTGTTGAAGCCTGGTGAGGAAGGGTTGAAATGTTAGATAAGGAGGGCTGAAGGACTCCCCTGGCGGTCCAGTGGTTAGGGCTCTGTGCTTCCACTGCAGGAGGCATGGGTTCGATCCCTGTTCTGGGAACTAAGATCCGGCAAAAAATGAGGCCAAAAAAAAAGGGAGGACTGAGACAATTTCATTGAGTTCACATTTGAGTAAGACCTGAAGGGAGTGAGGGAGCAAGCCACCTGGGAGAGGAATGTTGTGGGCAGAGGAAACAGCAAGAAAAATATCTGAATAGGAGTGTACCTGGAGTGTCCAAGGGAGAGCAAGGGGACCACTGTGGCTGGTGGGGAGATAGCAAGGGGAATGGAGGAGATCAGAGCAGTTTTAAGGGACTTGATAATTTTGATGAGGCTCCACGTCCCCCCTCCCCCCTCCCTCCCACCCCTCCCCCCCACCCCCTCCCCCCTCCCACCCTCCCACGCCCTCCCTGGTGATATAAAATTTTATACCCCTGGTGATATAAAAATGACTAGGGAAGGGTACCTGCCCTGGAGGAGCTCACAGTCTACTGAATTTGAAGGACCTTTAAACTAATAGCAGAAAAAAAGTATTGTGACAATTTCTATAGTAGTTGTACAAAATGTGCTCATGACTTACTTTACACTGAATGGAACTCAGCCTTTTACATACCAATTGGTCATAGCAAAGTGAATAACAAAAGATCTTCAGGGAATACTTATTCACTTTGATATTTGGCATGTCTGTGTGAAATGTACCCGTGGTATTTGTAAATGGTTGTGAGATACATGCTTTAGGGAAATGGTTAGAATTACAAAAAATCAGAGCTGGAATGCAACATATGATTCAGTCTCTTATTTTTGCAAATGAAGAAGCTGGGTCTCAGAGAGGGAAGGCAAACTGGCTAAAAGGACAAGCCTGGTGACTCTCAACCCAGCGTTCTTTCTGTTTCACCACCCACTACCTCTGGACCAGGACCTCACTCAACCCAAGTCTCTAAGGTAGTTTTTACTTGTTATTCTAACTGGACCTGGTACTGGACTTTTCTATTTTGCAAGGCTTTCCACCCTTCCATAGTTTGAGAACAGAAATTGCTCTGGTTTATTTCAGAAGTTAAACTTGAAATCATGAAAGCAACCCAGAAGTGAAAATGAGACAAAAGAGAAAGTAAGAAACTCTTCAGGACAGTCACTACAAGGGATTTAAATTTTCTCTAAATTTCTGTTCTTCCTTAACATAACACATATTATTTGAGGATTTATTATTTATCATCAGGCATTGTGAGCATATAGAAAAATATAGAAGAAGATCCTCACGTTTGAGAAAATTAAAATCCATGGGCTCAGTGAGAAAACCTGCTTATCCCTCCATTCCGTCCCCCTTCCTTTTGTAGACTTCTCCATTCATAGTCCAGACTTACAGACACTCCTAAGTGAAAGGAAGCATTATCTGTAGTGAACCCAGTAACTTTCTCATTAAATCTCAAAAAATATCAGCTAGGTTTAGGTTAACAATACATCATAGAAGAGAGGAAAGTCTTTTTTTTTTACCTAAAGGTCATAGTAAAGACACATAGTCCAGCCAGTCCAATTACTCTATTAGTTAATTATTAAACAATTAAATCAACATATGTTTAACAATTAAATCAACACTTGAGTGTCCATTACATGCTCTCAACTGTTTTAGAAGCTAAAAGATATGTATCAATTATCCATGCATAATGTGTAATATATAAAACATGAAAACTGATGGTTGATAATGAGTCTAAGTTGATAAAGAATATTTCTTAGAGCTTTCCTGGTGGCGCAGTGGTTGAGAATCCGCCTGCCAATACAGGGGACACGGGTTCGTGCCCCGGTCGGCGAAGATCCCACATGCCGCGGAGCAGCTGGGCCCGTGAGCCATGGCCGCTGAGCCTGCGCGTCCAGAGGCTGTGCTCCGCAACGGGAGAAGCCACAACAGTGAGAAGCACGCATACCGCAAAAAAAAAAAAAAAAAAAAAGAATATTTCTTAAAATTTTCTGTTTCTATACTTAAATAAGAATATTTGATTTCTATTTTTGAGTCATAATAAAGTGAACTCAAGTTGGAAATATATATGTGTATATATATATAGATGTATACACACACACACACACACACACACACATACACACACACGGCAAAGGAGTAGTGACAATGTAGTCGATGACTTCGTTTGGTGTCTGGGGGTGGAGGCTGTTGGAAATTAAAGGGACAAGTCCAGAATGAAGTACACGAAAATCCCTTTTGAATGATCATAAACAGATGAATGTGATGTTTACTATTATTTTTATTATTATTAATTTTAGGTTTGTGTTTCCCTAGTTACAGACAAAACAAGAAAATTGGAAAACCACATCCATATTGCACCATTAGTCTTGCTTTTACTACTGGTGAACAATCTTCCCTAGTTCTCCATCCTTTAATTGGTCCTTAGAGAGTACTCTCAAACCTTTACAATGACATTCAGTGAACATTTCTGAGTCGTGCCAAGTCAGAATCTCTGTGATAGCTCACAAATTACAGATTGAACTAAAGCTGTATTACTTCCTTTTGCGATGTTTAATGCATGAGTTTTCTTATTCGGCATGGTTAAGCTGATGACATACAATCTTTTCTTCTTAAAGCTTTATGAATTTCTGGGAATATGGTTTAATATATGTTCTTTAAAAATGATTACATGACTAACCTTTCCTTCTATTGTTTCCTCTGCACGTGGTTTAAAGCCAAATGATTACACACGAATGGTATATTTCTGAAAAAGTAGAAAGAGTCTGTACAGGTGGATTTAAAATACTTAAAAGTCACTGATTCTGCTTTGACAGTTCTACACAAAGAAAGCTGAATTTTGGAATATTTGCAGATTTCTTCGCCATCTCATAAAATGAAAGAAAAGGTATATTTTGGTAGTTATTTTACATCAGCTTGAAAATATTTTCAGTATTGACTAGATAAGCTTCAGATGTAGGAGAAAACTTTAATAACTTCTTTGATAAAGAAGAAGGAAACAAATTTTCAAAAGTTACTCATAGGTGATTATTATTTTCTATCTGAGTTTCTCTGTATTCCAAAATTATGGAACATATTGTGCATAAAAATCTAATCAATGTTATTTTGAAAACAATTATGGACTTATTAAATAATGTACTTTCATCCCCCTTCCACTTCTTGGTTTTTTTAGCATTTATGATTTTTGGACATATCTTATATGCATTAATTTTTGTGTTTCTGACTTTCTCTAATGGCTAGAATGAGAAGTCCTAGAGGCCAGGGGTTTGGTCTATTTTGTTGACTGCTGTGTCTGAACAGTACATAGAACAGAGGCCAGGGAGGAGGTGAGGTTGGCCCTGTCTGAACAATACATAATAGATTATCCATTGGACAAGAGAAATTTTTCCAGGAGGTAAGAGTTACTAGACAGAAAATATAACAGTCTATTGTATTTGACTTATGGTTTCCTAACCCCTCGCGTGGGGACGCACATACAGTCGCACATGTGTGTTTTTGTTCCTGTTGATGATTTTAAGAACAGTATCAGCTGCAACTAGAAAACCACTCCCTCCTCACCAGTGGGAGACACGCATTTTCACTTCTAGCTACTGCATCTAGTGCCCATTCCAGATGATATGTTTTCCTTGAGGTTCGGTCCAGGTATGGCTCCACGTGGTTTGACAATGAATAAATTACACATTTAACTGTCCCTAACACTCTCTTGGGCAGGAAGAACAAGAAGTCTCTGTCTTGGCAGGGGAGATGGCTTCTTGGTTAGCTCAACAGAAGACTCTGCCTGGCTCCTTGTTTCCCAGGACCACAGCGGAAGGAGATAGAGAGGGATTTCTCTTGTAGGAGCTGCACCACTTTAGCCTCTTACCTCTATCAGGAGTTGTTTGTTGGGGGGTGGGGTAACAGGTAGAGCATGAGTTACCTAAGCCCAGGGAATAAGCAATGAAGGACAAGCCTCTGTTTGTCAGACTTGGACTTTTTTGTTTTTTGACAATGCAAATGCTGTAACAGTCTAATCGGTTGCTACTTTATTGAAATTCTTTTCCACATTACCAGCTATTCAGGATTTTCTTATGTAGTCACGGTCCTTGAATACAGACTGCTATCAAAATCCTCACCCTTGCCTCCCTTTGTAATTCCTGCTCCTTAGCAATTGGCTTCAGAACTCTGCCCATTTCTCTCATCCTCCTAACACTGGCTTTAGTCTTTGCTTGTTCCTTAGATCAACAGGAAAGGACAAGTTTCCCCCAGGTTTGTTGTATGTGGATGGTGGTGTTTAATCTATCTATCTATCTATCCATCTATCATCTATCTATCCATCTATCACCTATCATCTATCTATCTATCTATCATCTATTATCTATCTATCTATCAAAATGAAATATATTTAAAATATAACACTGTGTTAAATTTAAGGTGTATAGTGTGTTGATTTGATACATTTATATGTTGTAATATGATTGCCATTGTAGCAATAGCAACTCTATCATGTCATATAATGATCATTTCTTTTTTGTGGAAATAATAGTTGGTTGGAAAAATTAATATCTAGACTCTTAGCAAGTGTGATGGTTGTTATAGAATATTGTTGTCTATATTCACTATACTGTGCATTGGATCTCTAGGACCTCCTTATCTTCTAGTGATGCCAAAAACTCCAGCTTTGTGCACCGGTGCTGAATTGAATCCTGGACACAGAGTTTTGGGTGAAGTAGAAAAGAATAGCTTTATTGCTTTGCCAGGCAAAGGAGGACACAGAAGGCTCATGAGCTCAAAACTGTGTGTCCCAACCTGGGGGGCATTTGGTGAGGAGTTTTATAGCAATGGTTCAAGGGTGAGATTGATGATAGTGATCACAGTGTGCGCAGGGCCTGCGTTCCTTTAATCTGGCCTCAGGTGATCTCCTGATGCGCTTCTGTGGTTCTTGAGGTTATCAAACAGTGACCTTCTCTATGGAATGAAGGATGCATCTTCAGGTAGTTAACATCTTCCATTTGTTGGGGGTTTTAGTTCTGTAGAAGAGCTCAAAGATATTGTTATGTGTATCCCTTGAGGCAGAACCAGGACCCTGTCCCAAGGTTGCACTCTTGTTTCTTGACCGCTCCTCCCTTGTCTCTGCATCCCCTCCCTTCCCTGATTAGCAACTGTTTGAACCTGCCCTTTGGAACTTGGGGAAGGTCGTGGAGGCTGAAGCCTATTTTCAAAAAAGAAATGGAGAACACAGAAAGGCTTCCATGCCTAGGAGCCCCCCAGGGTCCTGCTTGGCTTCGCTAGTTGCAAGTTTGTACCCTTAAACAACATCTCTCCTATTCCTAGCCTCCTGTCCCTACCCTCACCCCTCGTAACCACCATTTTACTCTCTGTTTTTATGAATTTGGCTTTTTAGAATTCCACATATAAGTGATATCATGCAATAGTTTTTTTTTGTCCACGTGGATGGTGTTTATAATGTAGATAATTATTACTATTTTTTTAAACCTCACAATAGCGAAATTATTTTATTTATTGACAGTTAATAGGGAGTTTTTTTTTTATTGGAGTATAGTTGCTTTACAATGTTGTGTTAGTTTCTGCTGTACAATGAAGTGAATCAGCTTTATGTGTACATATACCCCTCCCTCTTGGAGCTCCCCCCCCCCCCCCCCAATCCCACCCATCTAGGTCATCACAGAGCACTGAGATGAGCTCCCTGTGCTATACAGCAGGTTCCCACTGGCTATCTCTTTCACACATGGTAGTGCATATATGTCTATCCTAATCTCACAATTTGTCCCACTCCCCCTCCACCCTCACCTCTCCCACCCACATGTCCATTCTCTAGTTCTGCATCTCTATTTTGTCAGGCTAGAGCACATTGCAGAAGGGGTTTTGGGGAAGCCTGTCAGATCATGCTCCCCCTTTCTCTAGCTCTTCCCATATCACAACTCAATTTTCCGCAAGTTCTACCATCCCACACCTAATTTTTGCTTATACTTTATTTGACTTGAAGCTACCTAATGGGCTTTTGCAAATTCTGAAAAATGCATGATAATATAACCCTTAGCAGTCTTAGGTTTCTTGCTCCTGGCAAAATAAGATCTCTTGCAACAAAAACTCTTGCTGTTACCTTCTTTCTTTTCAACGGATATATCAGTCTGAAGAACCTCCCTTCAAATATATATTCGTAACTCCTCACAGAAGTAGCCAGCAAAATCTAATTTTATGATATTTTTCTATCATATCTCTCAAATTTCCAGTCTAGGTATGAGTTGCAAGATACAAAATTCTACAAAATAGGTAAAGATAAGGTTATCATGAAGCTAATTATACTTTTTTCTGGGCATAGTAAAAGAAGAAAAACTTCCTAATTCTTGTGATGAAACAAGTATAAATTGGTATAAAAACCTGAAAAAATTATACCAAAAAGAAAACTATAGCTTATCAATGCCAAACTTGTAAATCAGATATTAGCAAACAGATTACAAGGACACTTAAAAGTTCATTATGACCCAGTGGGGTTTACTTCAGGATTGTATGGGTAGTTCAACAAGAGGAAAACCATTAATATAATTCAAAATATTAATAGAGCTAAGGAGAATAAATATATTATCATTTGATAAGAAAAAAGGCATTTGACAAAATTCAACAGTTAATAGTATTAAAAGTACACAATCAATTACATTTAGGCTTATAACCCTTCTCAGGCTAAGTTTTGTGTATAATGTGAATTAGAGATCAAGATTTGGACTTAGCTGGCATTAACTGGTTAAGACTCTGAGTTTCCACCTCAGGGGGTGAGGGTTCGATCCCTGGTAGGGGCAGTAAAATCCTACATGCCACGTGGCACGGCCAAAAAATTAAAAAAAAGAAAAAAAGAGAGAGAGCGTAGGATTCACTTTTTTTCCCCATATAGATACCCACGTCTCAGTGCCATGTATTGAAAAGGTCATCCTTTCCTTACAGAACTGAAACAACCTCCTAATTGGTTTTCTTGCTTCCAGTTTTGCTTCCTCTAGGGTCTGTTCTCCAGGTAGCTATCAGGGTGATTTTTTAAAAATTGTGCATTGTATGATATGATTTCCGTGCTCAAAACTCTCCAATAGCTTCCTATCACACTTTAAATAAAATTAAAGAATCTAATGACCCCCAAGAATCCACAGTATCTGGTTTATACATAACCTGACTCCACCTTTGACCTGAAGTTCTGCCAATCTTTCCATCACCCATTCTGCTGTAGCCACACACACACTGGACCCTTGCTGTCCCTTGACCTCTTTGAATATGTTCTAGTTTAATAGTGTTTTCCTCTACTCAGAGTGTCCATCTCTAAGTATTTGCATAGCTCACTCTACTGCAGCACCTCCAATGTCATTTCCCCAGAGTGGCGTCTTTTGAAAGATTGTTGTAAATGGTCTATAGTAGAACCATTTCTCTATTCCTATGCTGCTTTATTTTTCTTCATGACACATTTCACTACCTGACATTATTATTTAAATTTATTTATTTTTTTATTTTTATTTTAAAATATTTTGGTCATGCCACGCAGCTTGCAGGATCTTTGTTCCCCAACCAGGGATTGAACCCGGGCCCCCAGCAGTGAAGGTGCCAGGTCCTAACCACTGGACCACCAGGGAATTCCCACTACCTGACATTATAGTTGTTTATTTGTTTATTGCAATAAACCACATTAGAAGGTAAACTCCGTAAGGGCAGGGACTTTTGTTTTATTTACCTCTGCCTCCCAACACTAAAATAGCACCAGATATCATTAGGGATTCAATCAATATTTGTTAAATGAATTATTGAATAAATGGAAAAATAGAAATTGATGTTCAAGATGTTGAAACTCATGAAGATGCAGAGAGAAGAGGGCTGAAATTACACTTCTTTTTTTCCTTTGAATTATTTTGTACTGTGATACTGCTGCTTCCTACCTGTGCTTTCGTTGTTCTTCATATAGCAATGTACAGAAAGATTTGAGTTCAAATATTGACTTCTATGTACCATTTCTGTGATCTTTGAGACTCTCTGAGCCCCAATTTCCTATAAAATGGGAATAAATAAATAAAATGTGTCATTATTGTTAGTATTATAAATAACATGTAAAACACCTTCCCAAAGATGTATATAAAGGTTTGCAAAAACTATAACGATTTTATTATTATATTGTTTCCTATTTATAAACTAAATGGAATGTCACTGATTTTTAAAAAAAATCTCTTTACCTCTTGCAAAGTTGCTAGTAGGATTTTTGCATATATTAAGAGTACAACAAATGCTTGCTGAATAAATGAATAGATGCAGACAGGCTCTTAAGAACTAAAATTACAGGAGGAGTCTGCCTACTTCTTTCTCTGTGTGTCTCATGTTGATTTATTGATTAATAATGGAATTAATGTGTCGTTGGGCTAAGTAGAAAAATCTCTAGAGAAGAAAAACAATCCCTATTTTACATGGACTCTTAGTCCTTACAAAATATCTTTGACTTCTTATTTCTTTTCTAACTTTAGAGCCAGACCTTTTGATTCCTCAGTATGCACAATTGTATATTTCAGTTATTTTTTCAATGGGCAAAATACTTCTCCCCCTTCCCTTTTCACTTCTGAAACCTCACAAGCTGTTAAAAATGTCCATCCCTTCTGCTCCATTTCCTCACCAAAATCCTATCACATACCATATGAATTTTTAACCCTAACACCTGTCTACCCACATGGTTCCAGAGGGGTAAATTTAAAAAAAATTAAAAAAAAAAAGCCCTATGCAACTAGCCCACAAAGTCTATAAAAGATAGTTTGTCAACACGGATTGTCTACTGTGAATGTAACCACGGGGACCAGAAGAACACAAATGTTATGTATAAAGAAGTCACAATTTTTCCACTTTTCTTGGTTCCTGACCAATGATTTTGCTACACTTCAATTTGTATAGCTTCAAAAACCTTGGGTTTAAGCCTTTTGCCTCATTATCCAGGTGCCAAGCAGTCCTCCAGGCTGCAGAGAAAGCTGTTCTGTGAGATCTGCTTCTGCCTTAGGGTGTGGTGTATGACAGAAAAGAACAAGAAGGAAGTGTGTTATTGCCAATTTTAATCTGATTCGTTAATTACACAAAAGCTTGATGTTATAATTTTCTTATTTGTGTATTGGGAGTGAGTAGGAAAACCTTTAAAGAAACCTTCTGTGTGAAGCTCTTAACTCTGTGAATATTTGGATTTCTATATACTGGGAATCAGTTAACCCTTCTGTAGCGGCACCTGGAATGATTGACGAGCTTCTCCTCCAAGCAGCATTTACTGTCCCATACTTCTCCACATTAACCTCATTTTCTTTTTTGCATCTGATGATCCAGTTGGGAACCAAGGGGAAATGATATGTGAGAGTAGCCCACTCTGGCAGGTAGGAGTATGACTGACATTGTTCAGAATCTGGTACATGGTGATCAAAAAAAAGCAGATCAACTTTTAGTTGTTTTTATCATTGTTTTAAGATTTTCTATAGACAACATAATCTCTTATTGCTGGCACCCTGGGTGGACCCCTCACACTTCCTACTCTTCCTTGACACGCTACTGATAGCTTGACACAGTGAATTTCTCAAGAGATATTGAAATGTATCATTGGGAGGTCAATTCCATAATGAGAAGATGACTATTTTGATAAGAAGAAGAGAAAGACCTCTCAATAGCTCTCCATGTTATGTATATTATTTAGGGAATTGCATTTAGCTGCTCCCCCCCACCCTTGGCTCATTCTTTTTTTTCCCCAAAATTTCATGGTTAAGGGGCTTGTTGGTAAAGAAAGAAAAAAATGATGTGAATTATATATGATACAATGGTTTCTTATTACTAAGATGCTGACAGGACTTCCTTGGTGACACAGTGGTAAAGAATCCACCTGCCAATGCAGGGGACACGGGTTCGAGCCCTGGTCCGGGAAGATCCCACATGCCACAGAACAACTAAGCCTGTGCGCCGCAACTACTGAAGCCCATGCGCCTAGAGCCCGTGCTCCACAACAAGAGAAGCCACTGCAATGAGAAGCCCGCACACCACAATGAAGAGTAGCCCCGCTTGCCGCAACTAGAGAAAGCCCCCATGGAGCAATGAAGATCCAACGCAGCCAAAAATAAATAAATAAATAAACAAATAAATAACAGAAAAATATTATGTGACTTTAAAAGAAAGAAAATTCTGATTTTCTACATATGGAAGATAGGTTTTGATATCTATTTAGACATAAATTTTATATTTTATCACACTTGGATATGCATATAAAAGTATATAAATAAAATGATTTGTTCAAGATATTTATAAAGTTTTTTTCACGCTCAGAGTCTAGTCTACTTGGGATCACTTAAACTTAGGTTTTTCAATGTCAGTGTTTTTCTAAACAATACTGTTCTTTGTGTCATCAAGAGTTTTGATGATTTAGTAACCTTGTGCGATGACAACCTACCTGAGTTCAGTTTCCCTGCAGGCAAAGTGAGGATAATAACACCTCATTCTAGTTACAAAAATGCAGCGAGATACTGTATGTTACAGTACTCATGTGACTCTTAGAAAACAGTAAGTGCTCAGTAAATGGTTGCGATGATAATGGGGATCATGATCTGATATGGAAGAGCAATATTTGTAATAGAAAAATCATCAATCAATCTTAGAATTATAGACAAAAAAATCATGAAGGAACTTTTACAAAGTTACATTTGAGAATATTGTATTATTCAGAGTATCTGAATATATCAAACACACAAAAGTTGAACAATTCATCACCAATAGATACTCACAATATTGTAGCAAGTTCTTTTTTTTTTTTTGGCTGAGCAGCATGTGGTATGTCAGTGCCCTGACCAGGGATTGAACTCGTGCATGCCCACTGCAGTGGAAGCACAGAGTCCTTACCACTTTGAGAGCTTTGCTCTCCTATATTCTTAAACTTCTAACCGTTCCTTCTCCCGTTGTACTTTGTACTACTCTTCTAAGTGCCGCCAAATGGATACGCTTTAAAGCCAATTTATTAGTCCACAATGACTCTCTTTCTAAGATGGAAAGAATAGTGAAATTAAGTTTAAATCCTAGGTCTAGCATCTACTAGTGTGAAAAGTTGAATGTGTTAGTTCACTTCGCTAAGCTTACTTTTACTTAGTAAAAATGGTGATATTACTCATAACCTTTTAAGGGGGATTAAATGTGAATGAACTTGGTGAATGATAGGTACTACCTAAATGTTTTTTTTCCTTTTTTCATTCTCCCTTTCGTTTCTCAGACTCCCTACTTCAGACCTTATTTTCTTTTGCCAAAATTACTGCAATTGTCTCCAAACTGACTGCTCTGTTTTAAGTCATTCTAGTTTAATTCATTTAAACGGTTCTACTAGACTATTCTGTATAGGATTAAAAAAATATTTCTTGAGTAAAAAAGTAATATTATGAGATGTACTTTAGAAAATTTAAAGTTCAAATCCACTCAGTCTGTCAGCTAAAATGGTCCCAATAGGGTCTCAAATTATGTCTTCTGCCATAATTTCACCATTCTCCTAAAAGAACAGTTTACTATGATAGACTAATTTGTTGTGAAATTAAATTCTATATGCACAGACTTTTTTGGCCCTTGGCTCATCCCTGGAATGTCTTCCTTGTTCTTTTTTTGTTTATTTTAGTTTTTCTTCTTTCCAATACAATTTTCCTTTGTGAAGTCACCCAGGGCTACTCCAGCCTACGGAGATCTTGTCTCCTCTAGATTCCTATGGTGCCCTCTGTTTGTACCAATGATTTGATGGTAAAAGTATCTGAAAGTGTATTGTCATGCATTTATATAATAGGAATGTATTAAGTAAGGTTGTAATAAGCAACATCAAAATCCCAGTAGCTTTACAAAGCAGAAGTTTAGGTCTTGCTCATGTAGCAATTCATAGACAGCACTTTGGAGGTGGCCTTTCATGTAGTGATTCAGAGTCCCCACTCCTTCCATCTCGGGACTCCACCATCCCCTAGAGCCACGCTGTCCAAAATTGTCATCACGAGCCTGCATGTGGCTAGCGAGCATTTGAAATGTGATCTATGCGTAAACTGAGATGTATTGCAAGTGTGGCGTACACAGGGATTTTGAAAACTTAGTGTGATAAAAAAATGTAAAAAATCGAATTAATAATTTTTAATTGATTACATGTGGAAATGACAATATTGTATGTATTAGATTATATAAAATACAGTATTAAAATTAATTTTACTTTCTCTTTTGTGTGTATGATGACTAGAAAATTTTAAATTTCACATGTAACCATATTGCATTTCTATTAGATTGCACTGTTCCAGAGCTCCCTTTGATCTTCTGTAGCTCGTGAAAGACAGAGGAAGAAAAAGAGTGCAGATGTTTGTAAGCTTTTATGAGCCAGGCCTGCAAGAGACATATATCACTTCTGTCCCAATCCCATGGCCAGAACTGAGACATGTGGCCTCACTTTTCTGAAGGAGGGCTGGGACATGAAGATGAGTGTGTTCTCAAGAGAAATAGAAAATGGATTTTAGCAATCACATAGGCTGTCTTTTCTGCATGTATTTGTGTGTGTGTGTGTGTGTGTGTGTGTGAATAAATGTTTTGTTACATGTGTTAGATACCACCTCTTTATATCTTAACATTTTTGAGAATTTCCCTACTGGGCTCTGTAAGTCACTTAAGCACACAGAGTCTCACTAAATATCTTCAGACTGATCTGGAAATCAGTGGAAACAAGGAAGCAGAGATGAGAATACCTGAATTGGGAGATAATGAAGATCTTGACCTTATTGAAATGGGTGGATGTGTATGAATGTGTGTAGGTTGGGGGATGAGGGGAGAGGTGAGATACAAATGGAAGAATAACTAGAAATTTGACAGAGGAAAAAGTTTTATGGAAGGCAATGAATACCAGGCAAGGAATATAGACTCAATGCTATTGACTATAAAACGATTGAATCAATGAGTGCCGGGTGATGGTGAGAACATTATTGAAGTAAGTTGAAGCTGTGTGCCTGATGCATTGGAGTGGGGAAAAGCTTTGAATCAGGGAGGCCTGGGAGAAGACTACTGAAGATGTATTGAGGTCGAGTCAGGCTATTTAAAATATGTATTAGGAGGCAGAAAGGGAAAGGTGCTGTGTTATTAACCTGCTATCTCCCTCTCTTAAACTTTGCTGCTCCTCTTTTCTAAACAAAGACATTATTTTTTTTTACATGGTGTGCAACAGACTTCTGTTTGTTTATTCTTCACATGCAAATTGCCTCTTGTTTTCCAGCCCGTCTGCTCATTTCAAAGCTGACACAGGATAGGTGGGAGGCTTATGGCATTACACCCTCAAATAACAAGGAAATGCTAAAGTTTCTTCATTTTTAGAAAAACTCCATGTGGTGTGCCATGAAGTCAAGCTGTGACTGTTTGGTGTCGGTCTCTTTTGTCATACCAATTGTTTCAGAAACTTTCTCCCTCTGAAGAGGGTAGTGGAAGTCCATATACCTGAGAAAGGAGCCACCATGGGGTCTGGGGATGCCCATGTGGGTTGGTGGGAGTGTCAGTAACAGTCATGGGTACTTGGGTGTTAACCCATCTGCATTGTTTTAAAAGGAGTTGTTATCTTTTATCGTTTGGTGATGTCTAGAGAGGAGACAGTGGAAAATCTGCCCACTAACTTAGCAGTGGCAACAATGTGTGTATATGCACGTGTGTGTGTGTGCGTGCGCGCAGGTCCACATGCATGTGTGTGCACTTTAATAAAGGATTTTCTACACTCCGTAGTCATTTTGGTTAAGGCTAAGTCCGTTGAAGTGCTTATGGATGTGGACTGAATGTATAACTATTCTTTGCTATATTGTGATTAGATAACCCTATGTCAAAGCATCCAAATAAGCTTTGTGTTTTATGGTTTTTTTGTCATTGAAATATACACCTTAATACTCTGCTTTTAAATAGCACTTTCCACTGTTATAAACATTGTGGCAGCTGCCATGTCATTTGATCTTTGTATCCATTCTTCGAGGTAAAGAAAATATAATTATTCCCATTTAACAGGCGAAATAAATGAGGATCCAAACAGGAAAAGTGGTTTACTCCGGTTTATACTACATAATTGGTGGTAGAGCTGAGACTGTGGGTATGTATGTTCTTGCTTCATTTTTAGAGGCAGACAAGAGGAAGCAGGTGTAGTCGAGTCTTAATTGGAATGTGGAAGAATTGCTTCAGAGCCATCTGGGATGTTTGTTAAAAATTCAGGTTTCTTAGCTCAGAGGAGGTCTACTGAGGCACAGTCCTCAGAAGCAGTGCCTGAGCATCTGTCTGTAGCAACCATCCCGGCTGATTTATGCATACCTAAGTTTGAGAACCACTGGAAAGCGGAGTGTAATTAAGCCTTGGAATTTAGTAGCTCTACACGTGGATTGCAACTGTCCTACTAAGCTGTTTGACACTGAGCTTCAGTTTTCTTGCATTTAAAGCGGGAGTGATATCACATCCAACTACAGAATAACGTACAAGAATTGCAGTGGAAAAATGACTTCTGAAAAACATGGTGAATGTATCAATAGCGTTACGCCAAATGTGGGTTGCCCTATTGCTGACGGATATAAACAAACTCAAATCCTTTTATGTTACCCACATGAGACTAAAGAAAGAAAAGAAAAATTAGTAAAGGTCAATAAAGAAACATAAAAAAATAAACTTGGCTCTAGGTCATGCAAAATTATTTGGGTAACTTAAGTCATTTGAAAACCATGGGCTCCAAGTTTAGAAAGGAACATAAAATTGAATTTTGGAGTTCAGGTTTTCTCTAGCACAATATAACGCTGATCTGTTGCTTGGTTAATTTTTTCTTTTAAAAATTCAATTCCCCTGGCAATCCTAGAAGCAGGGCATGAATAATTTCCAAAGGAAAAAAAAATCTTTGTTGTTTAATCTTTGTATAGCTTTCCATTCAGTTGGAAAAATTACTAAAATTTCCCTTGAAAAACAGTGACTGAAATGTTCTAAAAAAAATTCAAAGAACTTTTTTGAAAATATCAGCTTCAAAACAAAATTTCTCAAGGTTTTCATAAAACCAAAACACCCAAACCCTGATGGATGCTCTCTTATCTCTGGTCCTTATGTTGTCAGCTAATCTGATACTTTGAATATTTTGGGGAAAGGAATTTTAAGTATCATGGAACCAGATTTCCCAGTGCTTCAGCTTAATGCTGGGATTGGGCCAAACACTAATGGCCACTTTTTATATCTGCCCGGCAGAAAAGTTAATAAGAATAATAAACATTTTTAGAACCTGTGGTTTGGGCCAGACACTGTACCAAGCACTTAGAAAACATAAGATGAATAAAATAAGGTTCCTACCCTGTAAACACTGACAGTTTCATATTTACAGGCTGTAGAAAGGAAATTGAGATGCTGAGGAATCTATATCAGCATCTCTTATTACTTTAGAATTCTTTAAGTGCTCTAAGCATGGAACTGTCAACTTATTTGGGGGGAACTTCAGGAATGAAAGATTTCCTGTAATATCCATTATGCAAAGAGATTTTGGTGAGTGGCTTAGATTTGGTCACCTGAAGAATCAAGAATTGAGGATAGTTTTCAGTTCTGACTTTGACAACCTGTGTCAGCAAAGACCAATCTTTTTGACATTTCACCCAAACTTAAGAAAAAGAAATTATGTAGAAAACATTTAAATCATGTTGAGATGCATTTTTGCTGAATCAGCTGGCTAGTGCAATACTCAAGAAAGGGAAACCATTTTAATTGATTGATCGTGTGATTGATGAAAGTTGAAAAGGTTTATTTAGAAAACGAAGTACACATAAGTGGGAGAAAGATTACTTTGCATATTCTGGATGAGATATCACCTCATTTGAAGAAGATTCTAATGGAAGCTGCTGGGTTGATCACTATCATAGCTGGTTCTGCCTGTGCAAAAAAAAATTCAAGTATATATATTTAATTCTTCAAATTTGCATTTCAGTTGTGTCATCATGGTTTCTTTTATACTACACTTGATAAGGGAAGAGAATAAACATTTGCTCAGCTGATAACAGACAAACCCATCTCAAAAATAAATCATGCAAAAAATAAATAAATAAATAAATAAATCATGCAACTTGGCCTCTAAATCAAGAAATAGAACTGAGCTGTGACTTGTGCATACGATGTCACATCTCTGGTCCTTCTGCTTCTAATGGACACGTGTGCCATGACTGTTTCACAGGAATACTGGAGGGGCTTAAACAAGTGAAGGAAAGTTCTTTGAAAGCTGTGAAAGTAGCATGCAAACTTTGCCTGTATTTGTACAGTTCTTAAAAGTTGGCATGAAGTTGCATAGTTGCATATCATAGCTCTGTTTGAAGGGAAAATATCGCCAACAATGGAATCAAATGAACTAAAACATTGAAAAAAAATTGACCTCCCACAAAGCCAAATTTCACGATTCCATGAAGCATTGCTTGCGGATTGTTTTTCAGACCTGAGGTTGTCTAAGCAGGTTCCATGAAGTATTATTTCCCAGAGTTACTCTGGGCTAAAGGGTCAAAATGGCACACTTCCCTTCAAAATTCACAATGAACTTAAAAATATTATTGATTCTGATAAGTCCTGCAAAGAGAAAAACCATTGTGTTTATTTTTGTTTAGCCTAACACTTCTTAAACTTATTTGATGAGAGAACCCCCCCGCCTCTTTTTTGGCAAAGGGTAGTATCTATTCATATCTGGGTTTTTTTGTTTATTTGTTTGCTTGGGGTTTTGGGGTTTTTTTGTTTTGTTTTTTCTTTTAGCTTGGATATAGGTTCGTCCAAGGAGTTCTGAAAAGTTAGTTAATTTAGGTGGAATAATTTAGGCTTGGGAATTACTTAACAGGCAATCCTGTATGGATGTCTTTTTTTCAAGTTACACCTATTACCATCCTACAGGATTTAGGGTATACAGAGCGCACCCCAAGAAATACTGGTCTATGGGAATGGTAATCCCTATCCATTCCAGAAATCAGGCATGCTGAAGGTCTTTGAGATCCTCACTGATGACTTGCTTTTAGTTTAGAGGTATTATCTGTTACCAGAAGCTTCTGCCCACAAACCCTCTCAAACCTCCTGATATTATCAATCACCTGTTGAATCAATGCTGACCACATCGAAAGGCACAACAATGGGCAGAATGTTCATTCCTTTTGTTATTAAAGTCTTTGTACAAGTGACATTCTGTTTACTTTCCCCTTTCCATTAGTTTTTGTCTACCAGATCCTTTTTAAGCCTTGTTATCTTGTCTTTCATTCCTTCAATAGATATTTGAGCACCTACTTTATGCTTGAAACCCTGCTAGGGCCTGGAAGGCCTGTGGACACAGCAGTGAGTAAGAATAATGTTTTCTTGCTCTCAAGAAGCTTCTTGTCTGCTTTTAGCCTTTTGGTTCTTCTGACTGGCTTCTACCCCACTGCAAGCTCCGACACTCATATTTTATCCATTCCTCAACTATGATTTACATAATTGATTTCTGGTTTTCAGCCCCGTCATACTACACACTTGGTTACCCAGCTTGGCATAGACAACTAATTTCTCAGACCTTCTCTAGACCCAGCGTCCTCTCAAGCAGGCCTATTGAGGACCCTAGTTTTGCCTCAAGCCTTTGAATTTGTCCTGGCTACTCAACCACAGGGGGAATGATGAAGTGGTTGAAGGCTGTATAACTTCATCAAACAAATTTTTGGAATCAACTTCTGATCTTTTCAAATAGGCAGAATATCTAAGATGATCTAGGAGTACTAATAGGAGATTTTTGGTGGTTTTAAAGCAGTTTTTGTGCACAGAAAAGATTCTGTTTCCTTAGTCTTTTAAATTGCTACTAAGTTTATTAAAGCATTAAACTCAAAATCTTGTTTTTCCTAAGCTTTTTGATATTCATTTATATTTTATATGTATTTTCATATGAATTTTAGTAATCATTTTTAAGGGGGCTTTTGATCAATGTTCAATCAACTTAGATAGAAAAGAATAAACAACTTTAGTAATCAGTCCATTTTCACAGTTCATTGGTTTAATTTCCTTAAACCTTTAAAACTGTATTCATGCAACTAAAGATTAACATACTAAGTGAAGTAAGTCAGAAAAAGAAAGACAAATACCATATGATATCACTTATACGTGGAATCTAAAATATGGTACAAATGAACCTATCTACAAAACAGAAACAGACTCACAGACATAGAGATCAGACTTGTGGTTGCCAAGGGGGAGAAGCGGAAGGAGAGGGATGGACTGGGAATTTGGGGCTGGTAGATATAAACTATTACATTTAGAATGGAAAAACAACAAGGTCCTAATGTATAGCACAGGGAACTATATCCAATCTCCTGAGATAAACCATAACGGAAAAGAATACAAAAAAAGAATGTTTATATGTGTATAACTGAGTCACTTTGCTGTACAGCAGAAATTAACACATTATAAATCAACTATACTTCAATAAAAAATAGAGAATAAAACTGTATAAATTCAATATATTCAACTTTCAATTATAAATACTTCAAATATTTAACCTAACAAGTAAAACTTTCCAGGTACTGAACTCTGATCTATCTAACAACTAAAATTTATAGATATATTGAACCACATACTCTTAATCATTTCAAGAATGTTTACAAATGTAATTAGATGATCCTATACCTTTCAATTTGAAATTAGAAAGCTGAAATCAATTAACTTAATTACATATTTTGCATATTTAATTATATATCCACAATTACATATTCAATCACAAGGCTGAATCTTAAAAGATATTTATCTAATTTTACAAATAGTTTAAATACCAAATCTGCAGATTAAGTTTTGCACAAAATTATTAACAAGGTTGGGATTTACTTAATAAATGTACTTAATTAAAACAAGAGCTCTCAGAGTTAAAAGACACTTATCCACTAGTGAACAATTTTATTTTTCATGAAAGTTGTGACTATCAACATAGAACCAGAGAATTCTGGCCAGGACACAAAACCTAGGATTATAGAGCTACAGGGTAATTCTTATTACAATACTGACAGATGTGTTGAGTCCTTGTTTGTGGTCTCCATGACAATAGAAGCTTCATGTGCTACAAAGGGGTTAGTCCTATAGTCTGTAATCCTGGGTACAAGTCATCCTATTAATTGATTTTTCTGCCCGAATTGAATAAAGAGAAGTCTATAATTTCTTCCGCTGCTGGTTTGAGCTTGAACCCTTATAAGACAAATCTGGCTCCAAAGACACCCTACTGTTATTCCACTGGATAGTTCACACCCTTGTATAAATGTTTTAAAACATGCTTTAATTAAAAAAATTTTTGTAAAATACACATAACATAAAATTTAACATTTTATCATTTTTAAGTGCACAGATCAGTGGTATTCACATTGTTGTGCTACCATAGCCACAATCCACCTCCAGAACTCTTCATCTTGCAAAACTGAAACTCCCTACCTGTTAACAATAAATCCCCATTCTCTCCTCTCCCCAGCCGCTGGCAGCTACCATTCTATCTTCTGTCTCCACAAGTTTGACTACCTAGATACCTCACCCAAGTGGAATCATACAGTATTTGTTCTTTTGTGACTGTCTTATTTCACTTAGCATACTATCCTCAAAGTTCATCCATGTTGAAGCAGATGTCATTTTGTTTACCCATTTATCTGCCAGTAGATACCTAGGTTGCTTTCATCCTTTGGCTATTGTGAATAGTGCTGCTATGAACGTAGATGTATAAATATCTCCTTGAGTCTCTGCTTTCAGTTTTTGGGGTATAGATCCTGAATTGGAATTGCTGAATCATATAGTAATTCAATTTTTAAGTGTTTAACAAATGGCCTTACTGTTTTAATCTCTTTTAATTTTATGTCCTGATTAGGTAAAGAGAACGCTGCTCACCTCTTGCGCCCCAACAAAGTTTCTGCTAACTTTTTAAGCCTTTTTTTTTGTGGCCGTGCCCCGCAGCTTGCGGGATCTTAGTTCCACAACCAGGGATTGAACCCAGGCCACAGCAGTGAAAGTCCTGAGTCCTAACCACTGGACCACCAGGGAACTCCATCTGCTAACTTTTTAAAAAACTAATTCTTGTACTGACTGACCGAACTCTTTCAATAGTGTTCACTGAGTATAGAACCATATTAACTGGGTCCTCATGCTTTGCTTTCATTTAGAACCGGGAAAAACGCTTGAGCCTTGCTGCGTACAGTGTGACTTATGGACCAAATGCATGGATATTAGCTGAGAGAGTTCTAGAAATGGAGAGTCTCAGGTCCCACCCCAGAGCTAATGAATCAGAATCTGCCTTTTAACCAGATCCCCAGGTGATCGTTATACACATTAAAGTACTGGAGGAGCACTGACTTAGGTGATTTCTCTTGCCCACCCCCCCTTTTTAAAAAAAATTTGTAGACTTAGGGTGATATCAGATATTATTATCTACTGTTTGTTGAGCATTTTTTCCTCTTTTATTGGGTGGTTGCCAGAGCTCAATGGATTAAGACTAAAAGAAAACATCTTTTGATCACAGGTCATAGCAATGGTGAGGTCTGAAACATTCTAAGATTCAGGATGTCTGGGAAATCAATTATTTAGATGATATTAGGGTCAGAGTAAAAAAATTACCAAAATACAATAAACTTTTCAAGGGTAGAAATCACGTCTTACATCCTCAGTCTAGTACTATATGTGGCACATAATAGATATTGAATAAACGTTTGTTGAATCCAGTTTTTGCAGAACTAATAAAAACCAAGTCTGAGCTCTAGGCATGGGGGTCTGTAGTCATAATAGTCGACTGGAACAGTTATCGAGTGTCATAAGCAGAACCATTAACCCTTCTGGAGACTGAGACCTTTTTGAGGGTAGATCTGGGCATTTATATCTAGCTGTACTTTGACCTAAAGCAGATCTGCCATAGGAATCTGGAGAATTTTAAGTTCTGACAGTGAAGCTGGACTCTAAATAGAAAAAGGTAGTCTTTGGTCTTTAGGAAATCACTTTTTAAAACAGAGCAAATGGTTGCTGAGAAAGGTGACCTAGCTTTGAGAAAACCCAATACATAAATATCAGAACTGCCAAAAGAGATCAATGTTACTGTCATGAAACTGCCTTAAATTTCCATCCCCAAACCTTATTTTAAAATAGTTTTATTTTAAAATGTTCTCTTCTTTAGGAAGAACATAAACTCTTTCAGGAAACAGCTCTGGGAACTCTGTACTAGGACAGATTGGGAACTCAAGTTATTACTAGAATGTTTCTGAAAGAAGATCTATTGCACATACAATTCAAGGTCATCTAGCTACTAATTCTAATAAAAGAAAACATAGCTAGGGTTTGTAATGTGTCCTTTTAATAAGGAAAAAAGAGTAGTGTTTTTCTTAAAGGTTCTGATGTTAGATGTTAAAACGAAGCTTATACAGTAAGCAGAGAGATTCAAAGGCAAAGAGGGAGCTAGGACTGGAAAAGAAGAGTCTCTTTAAGTGATTCAAGTAGTAGGTAAGATAGAAGAGAATCCATCTTTTGATTAACCTGGAAAGAGGTTGATGATTTGCCTCAGCAGTAGGTCTGAGTATCTCAAGGAAGTGTTGATACTTCGAAGAATATTGATTCCAGCCACCCAAAGTTTAACGATGTGGTACTTCAATGACTTTTAAACTATCATGTAGGAAATTTGACTTCAAGTTAGAATTCAGGATAAATCATAAAGAAAAGTTAAGAATCAGAAAAAGATAATAGTTATAGGAATTTTCTTTAATTTTTTTCTCTAAAATATGATATTGAAATGCATTAATTCAACTAATAGTCACTGAATACCCAAAAAACTGTTCTAAGGGCTATGGGAGATTAAAATAGAGGATTAATGTTCAAAACCTATAATTTAAGGCAGTGTATAAGAGCTACAGTTGTGCTAAAAACAGAACACTACCTGAGTATGGCAGGGGGGAGATCACTTCCTGCTGGGATAATGATGGAAGAGGTGACATCGAAATTGAGCTTTCATTGGAGGATTTTTGTAGCTAGATAGAGGAGGTGGTAAAGCCTTTTAGATAAAAGGACTGAATGAGCAAAGGCTTACAGTAAGCATTTATTTAGCCCCTACTAGTACCAGGCTCTATACTCTGACACTTTTTTTTTTAAAAAAAAGATGAATATGATACAGAAGTGTAATGAGAAAAAACATATGTGAGAAGTAGTGAACAGACCAGATTTGACGTAGCAAATGTTTCTTATACAGGGGAAGTATGGGAGATAGACCTGAGAAAGAAATTGATGACCGGTGATAGATATCCTTGAATACCTGGCTAAATCTGACTATTGAAATAGCTAAATATAAAGAACAGAGGAAGTTATATTCTGGAGAGTTAAATGGAAAATGATTCCTAGCTTTAATTTGAATCTCAAAGCACATATTGGAGGGACCACCACCTGGTGGCAGAGTACTTACATTGCATCATCTGTTATTAAGAGATGAATAAAGATTCTGAATGCGGAAACTACAAACCTTTATTTATAAAATGATAAAGAACATGACCAAAAGATGAGATGATTATTGTACAAAAGTCGTCTCTACCAGATTCCTTTCTAAATAGAAAAATCCCTGGGAGCATCTAAGATGATTTTTTTCCTACAAATCCTGATATATTTTTAAGTAGAAAAATGGTGAGAATAATCCCTATTTATTTGTCCAAATTATTTTGACAACTAACAATTATAATTCCACCAACTGTCTAATGACAACATTAGGAAAAAGATTTAACAATTTTATTTTGGGGACATTTTAATCTTAAAACATTATTTGGCTCTATCCTTTAGCTGTATCTTGATTTGGTGGTGGTTACACATGTCATAAAATTGCGTAGAACTACACACACACACACACGCACACACACACATAAAACTGGAGAAATTTGACTATCTGAAATAGCTAAGATCTGAATAGGGTCTGTGGACTGTACCAGTGTACAATCAATTCCTGGTTTTGATATTGTGGTATAGTTATTTAAGATATTACCATTGGGAGAAACTGGGTGAAGGTTCATGGTACTTTTCTTTATGATTTTTCTGTAACTTCCTGGGTATCCATAATTATTTAAAAATAAAAGTTTAATTATAAATATTTAGCTCAACTTCTACAAACTTCACCTGCAGAAATAAAGTATAAATCGGTTTAGTACTTAATGAACATTTGTAACTTTTTATAAATTCTATCAAAGAAAGAATATACCTTAGAAATTAAAGGGACATTAGGTATGAACATTATACCCATTTTCTTTCTTAATTAAAAACATACTCATCCAGACTGATGCATTTTGTTCTCACTTATTACTTATAGGTTTCTTTTTTTCTCTTTGAACTAAGTTTATACATTGAATGACATATTATTATTGCAGAAAAATCGGAACAAATCAGACAATTAAGAGAAGTATATGGAAGTATTATCACTTGGGCCCCCTCAAATGGTATTGTTTTTTTCATCCGTCCACCCATCCTCCATCCATTCAACAATTACGAACAAGTCTCTGCTCTGGATGCTATTTGATAATATAGATTAGTGAATGGTATAGCCTGTTGTGCCTTTTCTAATTTGCACAAGGACTCTCTGAAGGTTAGCGATGGCTCAGAAGATAGATATATACAAGGAACTTACATTAGTGACTACTTCAAAATATTGCATTAGATGAATCTTTCTATATGTCTGACATAAAAAACACTATGGAAATATTAGCTGTTATTATTATTATCATCATCAACTGCTAGGATTTCTTATAAGTATTTGACCCAAAGGAAAGTAGCAGGGCATGATGATCACAGAATATAGAATTATAAAACCTTTGTTTTTCATTCAACAAACAATTTTGAGTGCCTTTGACATGACAGGCACTGTTCTTGGGAAGGGGACTGGGAAAAAAAACAGATGCTCCTCATACAGCTTACATGTATGAGTATTTTGGAAAAAAAAATCACCAGGATGAACTAATGAAATTTATTTTCATTTAATGGTTTTAAACTAGGTTCATTGTGCTAGATGGCAATGGAGAGGGTGGGAGATAAGACAGACAAGGAAGTTGAAGGCTATCTCTGTTCTCAAGAGTCTGTGGTATTAATAAAGAAGACATACTTTCACAAAGAAATAGCAGGACAAGATAATAAAGTGTCAAAATACATTGTACAGATAAAACATTTAGAGGGGGAAGAAATTGTTGAGGCCTGTGGTAATCAAGCAAATTTTTCTGGAATAAAGAGGACCTGAGCTGGGACTTCAAGAATGTATACATTCATATGCTGCTGTGAAATGACTTTTTGGATATGTCTTTGCAAGGCAAAGACCGGTTAGCTGCTCTCCAAATCTGCTTTCGCTTCCTTTTGAAAATACAGCAAAAGTTACATATAACACTTCCAGGCTTGGTCTCTGGAAACTCCATTGCTGTTCCATTTGCCTTCTTTCTTCCAAACGCTGGTGATAACTTAGGGCAACCGTGGGAAGCCACATGCTGAAATCTGCAGAGACCCCATGAGCCTGCATCCCTAAACCACTACATGGAGTCATCATACCCCCCGCTCCACATCAACTGCTGTTCTTTACCTGAATGAAAAATCATCTTTCTCACCTGTTTATAGGTTTGCCTGTTACAGCAGTTGGCTTTAATATACTATATACAATGACCAGATTGACTTTTATTATTATTATTTTTTTTTTAGCACGTTTGACAGTGTGTCAATCCATAAAATACAACATGCAAACTCTGGATCAGCTGACAGTATTCAATCTATGGTGAGGTTATGGTGGGGTTGGGGTGGAGCTCCTGTCTGATCATTAACTGATTCTGATAAATTCAGAACTGGAGATTCGGGGCATGAATCTTTTGCTGAGATAGGGATACAAACGAGAGAAAAGGAGGTATTAAATGACTTGCCTAGTATCTTACCGGGGTATATGGGCGTGGTTGTGAGCCTGCAGGAGAGCATGCACAACTCCTAACACCTAGGTTGCTTCACTTTCCATTATTTCAAGTAATTGTTGAATTTAGTCTAAATTCTCTTTTCAATCATGTGCCCGTGGCACAAACAGAAAAGCAATTTAGTTATCATCATTTTAAAATGACTATATTTAAAACATATTATCCCCTCTACTTTATCTTCCCTGATTACAATCCAGCCTCCGTTCAATTCCTTGATGAAATTTGTCAAATAAAGCTTACCAGTAGATAAATACAAATGTTTGTAAGTTTTCCTTTTGGTGTGAGTCTAGTTCTGTCATTGACTTTATAGACTTCAGGTGGTCACGTGAATTTTTTTCACACATCATAGCTCATGACATGGCTGAATAAAGAGCATTTCATGGAAGATGGGCTATCGTGTAGATTCACATGCAGGTGCCAGGTGACCATAACTGGGCAGGTTGTCACAGCCAGAACACAAGTGAACAGATGAGAACGGTGGCAAGAGAAGTGTAGACTCAGGACTTTAAATTAGACCCCTTATGTTTCCATTGCCTCCTGTCAATACTGACTCTTGACCTTGGGAAGACACTGAGCCTAAAGGAAGGGGAAGAGTAGTCTGAATGCTGGGTAGAGAAATATGGGGGAGAAAGAGGTAAGTATCAGCACATATCTTGGTCTTTCAGTTAATTTTATATGATTGACCCCTTTTTGTCTGGAGGTGCTTCTTTGTTTAGACATAGACACAGTGTCTTCTGTTTTAAAATGACTCAGGCAATTCTTTCCCCCCAGATATCAACAAAGTTAAGGAGAGATTCTAATATCACTTGAGCCCTTGTCAATATCCTTGGGAATATCTGAGAAGTCTTTATAATAATTAAAGAAACTATGAAGGAAACGTTCTTTAGAGATTATTTGCAACTACAGATGCTAACTAAGAAGGTTTAGTTTTTGAGTTCTTCTAGGAACGCAGTGGAAAGTAGTATGAACTTAGGCTATGGAAGCATTTGTGTTTTGGATGTCAGATGGGTTCCTAAGACAGAGTTCCAGGTCTTGCTGCCTTTCAGTGTGTCACCTAGAGAGCTGACGGACAGACAGATGCACCGTATTCCTCATGTTTTTGTTCTGAGAAAAAGTACTGCCCAAACCACATCCTGTTACAATGCTGCATCTAAGAGGATGCCTGGCACCAAAGCATTAAATTAGGAAGTGCCCCTTCCAGTAGTCAGACCCCTCACTTGCTGTGATAATGCTGTTAGATCTAGCCAAGGATCTAGCTCTGCCAGGTGGACCACAAAAAGGAGGGATGCTCTTCTTTTCACACAAACAGAAAAGATGCCTGTGCTAAGCTCCTTCACACTAGAAATTCACTCTTGCACATCTAATATCTCTCAATGATTCCTCCAAGGATTTAATTTCTTTAGACCTTAAGAGATCTTTGAGGAGATAAAGAGCGCCGATTATCAGGCAGTCACTTGAAAAACAAGAGACAAAGGCAGAGGCGTCAGAACACGCACCAGTGTCTGCACACATCAATGGCTTTGTTATGATAGCAGATCACAGTAATTTTCAAATGTTATAATTTGGTAAATTGGATCTTCAAATAGGTGAGGAAGTTCACCTTAAAAAAAAAACACAATACTTTCACACAGAGACTGATTGCTCTTTTGTGTAGTTTCTCTTCTCGGAGTGTTTGTTGTGTGTGTTTCATGCTCTGCCCTTTGTTTTCCAGCCCCATAGAAAGTGTGCTCCTTTCTTCTGGCTTCTTATCACAGCTCTGCTCACCGAGGCAGAGCCGCCCCTGGAACTGTTCAATACATCTGACAGGCAGCTATCCTCCAGTGTACCTGCAAGATCCCCAGACATACTCCCTCCTCCTTATTTCTAAGACATGGCCGGAGTTAATGAAAATTTATTAATTTTTACTGGTTTCAATTTGATATCATCAAAGGCAAGCATATTTTTCTGAAACATAGAACAATTTTCCTTCCTTCATTAGCAAAATTAAACAATCGACTTATAACTAATTTATTTGCTAAATCCTTTTAAGATTTTCACCTTTGACTTTTAAATAAAGGTATACACGTGTGCTATATTTTCAAGACAAATAGGTAATATTAATTTCATCACAAATTATAATAAAATATATAGTTGGGACTGCGGTGTGTGACTTGCCCCGGTTAGGCTGATCTGCAGCCGGTTAGGCTGATTTAACAGAAATAAATGGTCATATTTAGTGATTAACCAAAGATAACCTGAAATTACTCACTTATCTTTTATAATATCAAAAAAGCATCAAGTCTTATGTGTGTCGAATCAAAGGCCTTGCTAATACTAATCGTCACTCAGCCTGCTATGGTTGGGTTTATTCCCATAATGCTCTGAACTTCCTTGCTCCTTCTCTCCTTCCTTCAATCCTCAATGTGACTATTGTGCCTTCTATAACTATCACTCCGTACCCAGGTAACTCCGTTACCTGCTCAGCCTCAGCCTTCAGACCTTTCTCCCTATCCTTCAGGTGAACTCCCATCCAGGCACCAGGTCCTCTGAAGTCCTTTCAGGCAGGGGCTTTTTATTAAGAGTGGGTATGCTTGGTGTCTATTGATCCTACAGTCTCTTTTAGACGTTACCTCTCCCCCATCTTATACAATACCTGGATTCTTGAGGTGTATTTCCTCCCCTCCTCAGTGCAGTCACTCTACCTCATTTATTTATTTACTTTTTTCACATCTTTATTGGAGTATAATTGCTTTACAGCGGTGTGTAAAGACGCTGTAATGGAGCTGCAGATCACTCTCACAAAGTATCTGGCTTTCATCCTGGGGATCCAATGTCCTTTGATGGCTTATCCAATAGCGTGGCCTCTCAATTCCTCAAACTCCCCATCTGCAATAATTTTCACTTCTTCATTAGCTCACACTTGGATCTTATCAGCGGAGATGAATTCCCCCCCTTCAAAATCACTATTTTAGCTCTCTGATCGTAGTGTTTTCTCCTTTCTGTTGCTTGTTCAATACCTGTACCTCATCAGAACCTGTGGTCTACTGGTCACTCTATTTTTGCCCTATTCATCAATTTTCTTTTGTCACTTCCCTCCATTTTCAGCTTATATTCAGATGGATTGTCATCTCAAAACCCTCTAAGTGATGTTAAATAATTACTTGATCCTCTCTTTTTTTGTTCTCTTCTTCTGGAAGAATTGCAGCCTTCTTCTTCTTGGAAAATTCTGTACACCTATTTTTAGAAGCTCAGAGATGTTGAAGAAAACCCCACTACAGGGGTAAAATGGTTTCACTTAAACTCATAATCAATTTCAAGTGTTTGTCAACACTGACCAGTAATACTAGAGCAACTCACTTTCCCACTTACCATAATGCCTATTTCAAGTCTTTTCTGGGCTCCTTAAATCTGTGATTCTGGTCTTTACCCTCCTCTCTTCACTTATCTCTAGTTTTATAGAGAAAATACTCACCATCTTTTGGGAGTTTCCTCATTTCCCCATATGAAGCACCAAAACCTATTAGCATCTGTCGTTAGTCCATCCTCTTCATTGCTGTTACATTAGAGCATTAGAGCACTCTCCTTCTTTTTTTTTTTGGCTGTGCCACGTGGCTTTTGGGATCTTAGTTCCCAGACCAGACCAGGGATTGAATCCAGGCCTGAGCAGTGAAAATGTCGAGTCTTAACCACTGGACTGCCAGGTATCTCCCACTCTCCCTCTTCTTTTTTTTTTTTTTTATTATTATTTATTTTTGGCTGGGTTGGGTTTTTTTGTTGCTGCGCGTAGGCTTTCTCTAGTTGCAGTGAGCGGGGGCTACTCTTCATGGTGGTGTGTTGGCTTCTCCTTGAGGTGGCTTCTCTTGTTACGGAGCATGGGCTCTAGGCGCACAGGCTTCAGTAGTCGTGACTCATGGGCTCAGTAGTTGTGGCTCGAGGGCTCTAGAGCGCAGGCTCAGTAGTTGTGGCGTATGGGCTTAGTTGCTCCGCAGAATGTGGGATCTTTCTGGACCAGGGATCAAACCCGCGTCCCCTGCATTGGCAGGCGGATTCTTAACCACTGCACCACCAGGGAAGTCCCTCTCCCTCTTCTTAAGGTTAATCTATCCTTGGATATGAGCCCATCTCTTCCTCTGAAACTACCCTGTTTTTTCCTTGCTTATATTTCAACCTCTCTAATTCTGATGGATCCTTCTGGCTGTCTTTTAAAATCTTCATATTTCCCACTAAAAATAAGTTACTGAGCCCTTCATTTCTTTCCTTCAGCGGCCAACCTACCTCCTTCTCTTCAAATATCAACTTCACATAGTGTTGTCTACATTGTTTGTTTTTTAATGAATCCATTCATCGAACAAATATTTATTTAATAGCTACTATATACCATGTACTGTTCTAAAACTGATTTGAGATTTATGATCATTGATAAAGTATAAAGAATTTAAAATAATTTTGGGGGTGAAACTTAATTCAAGTTTCTTCATCCAAACTATCATATACCAATAACATAACTACAATGGCTGTCCGTAAGGAATTTTTCCTGACTCTCATCTTTGTTTGGCATATTCCTATTTTCCTTTTTTGTTTTATTGTGGAAATCAGCCCTTGTTTACTGTGACAGCCAACTCAATCTGTGTCTGTGTCAACATTATACTTTATTGTTTTTCATTTATGTTACATAACCTACTAGGTCACTTGAACCACACAACAGATGCTGAGATATCCTGCTCTTTGGCGGAAATAGATTTGCATGGGGTATGAAGAATATGATTCCCTCATTTCTGCAGGGAGAGAAGTTCTCTGTGAAGTGTTTAGATGACATCTCTAAAGAGTTACTCAGAGCACTGTATTGATATTGGCATGTGGGTTACTTATACGGTTTCTCACTCTAACTTCCATGAGCCCTTTGCACACCTGGAGGTACTGTGGGCACAACACAGTAAAAATATGGACAGAAAGTAGTTTTATACTGAAGTTCAACACATGCCAAAATATAGGTTCCCTGCCTTTACATCAAGAAATGCAGCTTTTGTCAGTGTCTGGGGAGTTTAGGATGGATATCTGACACCAGTTTAGATTGTAATAGTTATTCCTGGCAAATGTTAGAGCTCTGTAACTCCCATTTTCAGGATCCAAATGAGTTAACGCAACTCTAGGGTTGCTTAGACCCCTTTGCTATGTATCCCTTATGGGGAAGAACTCTTCCATCATTCTGACCCTATTCCTTCTGTAAAATAAATACATCCTAGGGTCTTTTCCCTCAAGACTCTACCTTGATCCATGGCTCAGGACACTAATGAGTGATTGATATCTGATGACATTTCAGGAAACGTAATTGCTTTAAGCAAGATCGGTTTAGAAGGTCTTAATGGTGAGATACAGAGGATATGACAAACTAAAGTGGGAGATTTAAAGAATTTGATGAGGGATATTTTATGCCCTTGAAAGTATAGCTCATAAATCAACTATGCATGTGCTGGACTTGCTAGAACATTAGGTACTACAAAAACACAAAATAATAGACAAACACAGCCCTCAAACTTAAACCTGTTGATAATATTGTTTCTCTAGAGCCATATATCCATGCATTCTTATTTTCTTGCACACATAACAATCCAATTCAGGTGTTCCTGATTGGTGTGTGGGTTTCCTCCATGTGGTGATTCAGGGATCCAGTCTGCTATGGGCTTGTGATTATACTATCCTCTGGGGCACCAGTCTTCTTCATTCAATGGACAGATGGGAAGAATGAGGATAGAGAATGTATATTCACTCAGTCATCTGCAGCAGCATACCATTTCTGCTATTACGTTGTCAAGAATGAGTCATACAGCTCCTTTACATACGAAGAACCTGAGAAACAATTCCCCCTCAACAATTCTTATGACTACTCCCCACTATGGAAAGGGGTGCAGAAATTTTTGGTGAACTAAGGAGTCATTTGCTGTAATGTTATTACAGAAAGCTTCCAGAATATAAACTAATATATCTGAAGAAGTGAACATGTATTTGTATTCACTTACATAATTGAGTCTCATTTAACATTGTTGTGTAATTGTATCAGTTCTCTAACTTGGAGTTTTAAATGCTGCAGGGACTGGATTGTTAGTACCATTTCATGAAGTACCACCTACTCTAGTTGGATCAGTGGCTAAGATATTTTAAGGATCTCTGTTGTTCTTTGATGTTTCACTGAATCTTTTTTCATGTTAGGAAACCTGCTGGTAAGCTCATGGCTACTAAACATAGAGGCTTGGGGTTTGACTGGAGAGAAGAATCAATTTATTTTTGTTAAAGTTCAGCTTTGGTCATCTATGTCATTAGACCAGACTCCCAGAAGCACATCTCTATGTGTGTTTCCTCTAGGCTAGATTATACAAATCCCTTCTTGCTGGCCACTGAATAAATTTCTCTTTGAATTTGCTTCTTTTTTTTTAAATGTTCATCTGCTATTCTATCTTATGTAGAGGAACCATGTTTTGCTACCATCACTCCATGTCATTATTACTACTATATGCTAAACTCTGAGTGAATATCATAATTTGAAGTTTCTAATATCAGAATCATATGCATACTCACTCAAAGAAATAAAATATTTTAAGAAAACACTGGCATTAAAACCAATTCCAGAATTCATGTTTTATTTCTCATTCAATGAATAACCCAGACTGAATTATTTCCTGGGTTTAAGGCACATACTCGTTTGAGACCTTTCTTAATTTCCTTATGCAGATGTTCTACCAAATATGATGCATTCTGAATAATTCTTAAAAAGGACAAGCCATAGTGTAAACATAAGGACTTTTAAAAATCCACCTTAACTTAGGGAATGATGTCTTAATAATGCAATAAGGAATTAACATCTTTATTAAGTAATAACCTGTGCTCACTCTCAAATTATTTTTTAATGCATTTTTCCTTCTTCCCAATATTGAAGACTTTTTCCCCATCACATACTCTCATCTATGTGAGAGAAGAGTTGCTGTGATGCCTTGGAAATAGTTGAATAGTTCTCTGGATAAATTCTGAGTTAAAAACAAAAAAAGCATGTGTAAGGAATACCAAGAATTGAGATGTATGTGACAGTTGGGGATGGGTGGTGTAGGGTACCCAATATCCCATCTACTCTATCTTTTATCACGTTGGCAGATGGGGAAATTTGACTCACTTTATATCTTCTTTTTTTCTTCAATCATGAACTAGCTATTTAAATGTGGGGAAATGCAGACTAGTAGGACACTCAGTTCCTGATGCTCAACTGCGTCAAGGGATGTGAGTGCCCCCTCCCCGCCCCATGACCAGCTGATGTCACACTGTCACACCTCCCCTTGTCCCCTGAGCTAGAGAGAAATTACAAGTCCTAAGCCTGGGATGTAGTTTTCCTGATGGTTTCAAAGTTAGTTAAAGAGTAATTGTTAATTGTAATGGTTAAATTTATGTGTCAGCTTGGCTGGATCATGGTGGCCAGATATTTGGTCAAACATTATTCTGGATATTTCAGTGAAAGTATTTTTGGATGAGATTAACACTTAAATCGGTAGACTTTGAACAAAGCAGATTACCCTCCACAATATTACATTACAGAAAAAATTTAAAATCTAGTAAAAAGTCACCCATAACTTCATCAGCACCCTAAAACAGAGATTCTAATTATTCTGTTAAAGTTAGACAGTATGTTTCTTCTCCACCTAATATATATTGTATCATAATCATTTCCTTGTTCCTTAGAAGTCTTTATAGTCCTATAAAGAAGCCTTTATAATCATAGCTGCGAGATTTTCTACTGAGTGACGGTACCATAATTAACTATCCTCTCGTTAATGGAAATTCAAACTATTTTCAGTTTTTCTCTATTATAGAATACATCATTCAGTGGTCTACCATTAAAATGGAAACCAATCTAAGTATTTAAAACAGAGAATTTAGTGCAGGAAATTTGTTACTCAGGTGATGGAAGTGCAGAAGAGCAGAATTGTGGGAGGAAGATGAGGCATCCCAGAGATTAGCAAGAGCAAAATATTACTTCCAACCCTAGGCTTAAGACAAAGGTGGATGGGGTTATGTTACCTAAGCTCAGAGACTGGAGTCACCCAGTTAAAGCTGGAACCATTGTGGGAATGCTGAGGCAGAAAATGGGCATGGAGAGAAAAACTTTGGCTTCTTTCTTCCTCCTGCCGTCCATTTTTCAACATTGTGTCTGTGATATAGTGATTTATAAGAAATATGTATTTGGTCTTTGTTTCTGGTACAGAGCTCCTAAAACCTTGGAATTTCCTAAGTGATGAGAGCCATTAATATGTTTTTCTTTTGTTAATGAAGCGACTTTGGACCCCACCTAAGGATGGGGGCTGGTATCCTGGAAACCCAACCTTGTGATTGGAGGGTTGGAGCCTTCAGTCCCAAGCCCTGATCTCATGCTAAATGTTAGGATCCGAGTGTGAGGGCAGCTGGCAGGAGACTACTGAAATACTATCATTTGCTTTTTAACATCTCTAGATATTCTAACTTTAAGGTTATTTTACGTGGAGGATGGAATTTATTAAGCAAAGACAATGTATTATAAAATTTTGCAGATCTACTTCTTCATACAAAGAAGTGAAGCAAAGAACCAGAATATGTATATGTACCTCTTATTGAACTAACTATTCAATATGGATATTGGCAGCCTTAAAAAACAAACATCACACATATCTCAGAGGCCAAATTCATCTTTTAGATGCTGAAAAGGATTGCATTGCTTTTGCTGAGAGCTTGAATGGTGTCAAATGTTCAGATCTCCCTGTCTTGGACTTGCTTAAGAAGTGAACGACGCATAGAAGGGTTCCTTCTTCCACAAAGGAAGTTTTCATAAACTTTTGAGCTCAAAGGCCAACAGTGAAAAGCAATGCACTTTTGTGTTTCAAATGGTTCCCATATAGCAATTATAAAGACAGAGAAATCTTTATTATGTTTGGAAGTTATAGTATATATTACTGTATTTAAAAGTGGCCTGACAACTGGCATTGCTTTATTCTCTCCTTGCAAAGGACCACCACCAGCGACATGTAACTTAAAGGTGATAACTTAAAAGCACATAGTGTAGTCTTGCAGAAATTGTGAAAAAGATAAAGAGAATAGATCTGGCTCTTAGCCTAGGTTCTATCACAATCTTTGTGCAAAAACTTAGAAAAGTCCTTTTATTTCTTTAAACTTGATTTACTCTATTTGGAAAATAATGCACAGAACTTTAATTAGGTTAGTATTGGAGGAAAGGACAGGCATGCATTTTAATTATGCCAAAGGGGCTTTTGTCTACATATTATATCTTTGATCATGATTTGATGCCTGATATATTTAAGTCCATATAGAATAGAAACTAATCTTATTAAAATGGGGTTACTATAACACTACCTTATATCACTAGAGGGCAGTATGACAAATTAGACTATCTCCGTAAAATGTTCTGTATGTAAAATACCCTAGATGAGTTGGAGAAAGGTGATATGTAAATTTAAGTTATTCTGTTACAACATTAATTTTTTTTTTTTTTTTTTGGCTGCACTGGGTCTTTGTTGCTGCACATGGGCTTTCTCTAGTCGTGGCAAGTTGGGGTTACTCTTCTTTGTGGTGCGTGGGCTTCTCACTGCAGTGGCTTCTCTTGTTGCAGAGCATGGGCTCTAGGGTGCACGGGCTTCAGTAGTTGTGGTGCATGGGCTCAGTAGTTGTGGCTTGCAGGCTCAGTAGTTGTGGCTCGTGGGCTCTAGAGCGCAGGCTCAGTAGTTGAGGCGTACGGTCTTTGTTTTTCCACGGCATGTGGGATCTTCCTGGGCCAGGGACCTGACCCATGTCCCCTGCATTGGCAGGCGGATTCTTAACCGCTGCGCCACCAGGGAAGTCCCCTGTTACAACATTCTGTGATTTTATAGTCTTAGAACATACATAATTAGAAGTCACCACCAAATATTTTGTTATTATTATCCCAAAAATCATTTAGTCAGTAAGTGGCAGAACCAGGATTCAGAAACAAATTGTCTTCTCACAGGTCCTGAGCCCCTTACCCTTATATATTATATGCTCAGCTGGGGTGTAGATTTTGGGTGCAGTAAGAGTTCAAAGACAGAAGAGATCTTTACTAAGGGGTGGAGTGATAGTAAAGTAAAATATACAATAAGAACACATTCTAGACTGAACTGGGTCTTAACTGCTACCTCAAGTGTGGTTGGTGGTGTATAAGTATGTGGTTGAAAATTTTAAAATTTTGTATTAGATATTCAAAGATCTTCACATATATCAATTTTATTCCTCTACAAAACAGACTTAGGTAGTAAAACCGTGCTATTGATTGACACACTCTTCTGGCTTCAGTTTTCTTTCTATGCATGGAAGAACTTGGAATAAATGTGGGTTACCATTACCATTAGCTCTTCCCATATGTAAAAATCTTGATTCTATAAATTTAAAGTACAGGGAACATTAAGTTCATATAGAAATTGAAATTCCAACTGATGAAAGCACTTATGACCTCTAGGTTCTGAGTGATTGAGTGATAAAGAAGAAATGAGGGAATTCCCTGGCAGCGCAGTGGTTGGGACTCTGCACTTTCACTGCCAGGAGTGTGGGTTGGATCCCTGGCTGGGGAGCTAAGATCTCACCAGTTGTGCGGTGCAGCCAAAAAAACAAAAAAAAAGCAAATGAGACTTGCAACTTTCCTTTCCTTCAGGCACAGGGTCATGGGGGTTGAGTGTATTCCCACTTCCATTAAACTTGGGATCCATCATAATACAGAGACTTACCCAAGTAACTTTTGTTCATGGTATATCATCAGGATTCTGCTCTGGTGTTCACTCATACATATTGCTCTACATTATGTCATAAAATCCTTGGGAAACTGCTCAGTGGAAGTCCGAGAGCCTGGTATCTTTGTATAATAGTCTTCTCTTGGGAGTAGATGTGGCTAGTAAATTGTGGTCCTTGTTCTTAAGCAGAGAATGTCATATACCCTCTGCTCTTTCCTAAAAGCAAGGCTACGTATTCACATGGAGGGGACATGGATAACATTTCCAAATATTTTGCTTAACCATCAGGAATCTTGATTGCTGTCTTTTAAAAATATTATACATTCATGGATAGATTAGGGGGAAAATTAGCCCTTTATATTCCAAATAAGGCAAAAGAAAGTTATTATTGGAATCAATCAAAACCCCACAATTTCTGCCCTTGAAAAAAATATTAAAACTAAAAAGTTAGTTTACCTTTTCCATTTGTTGGACCTCCATCTTTTAGGGGTTGGGCTAGAAGCTGGGACCAGGCCCAGGCCATCAGTTCCTATCACTAAGGAAAGTCCACTCCTGAGTTTGGGAATGTCTGGGTTTTAGAAGAGTCATCTCTCTGGGCTGGGGGCAGTGCTGAGCAGCTTAACCTCTAGATATTCTTTGATATTGCGTGCATTTGATACATAATACAGGGTTTGTGAATGCGTTCACCAGCAGCCTTTCTTTTTTTTTTTTTTCTTTTTGGCGGTACGTGTGCCTCTCACTGTTGTGGCCTCTCCCGTCAAAATTTCCCATCAAAAATTTTCAGCTTTCTACCACTGAGTATGATGTTGGCTGTAGGTTTGTCATATGTGGGCTTTATTATGTTGACATTTGCTCCCTCTATACCTTCTTTGTTGAGAGTTTTTATCATAAATGGATGTTAAATGTTGTCAAAAGCTTTTTCTGCATCAAATAAGATGATCATATAATTTTTATTTTTCAATTTGTTAACATGGCATATCACATTGATTTCTGGATTTTGAGTCATTCTTGCATCCCTGGGACAAATCCCACTTGGTCATGGTGTATGATTCTTTTAATGTATTGTTGAACTAAGCTCACTAACATTTTGCTGAGGATTTTTGCGTCTAACTTCATCATTGATATTGGGTTGTAATTTTGTTTTTTTCACGGTATCTTGTCTGGTTCTGGTATCAGGGTGATGCTGGCTTCATAGAATGTGTTCTTTCCTCTGAAATTTTCTGCAATAGCTTGAGAAGGATAGGTGCTGCATGTTTGGTAGATTTCATCTATGAATCTGTCTGCTCTTGGACTTTTGTTTCTTGGAATTTTTTTTTTAATTACTGATTCAATTTCCTTATTAGGAATCAGTCTGAAATTCATATTTTTATTTCTTCCTGGTTCAGTCTTGGGAGATTTTATGTTTCTAAGGATTTACCCATTTCTTCTAGGTTTTCCAGTTTGTTGGAGTATAATTGTTTGTAGTAATCTCTTATAATCCTTTCTGTGGTGTCAGTTGTAACTTTTATTTCTGATTTTATTTGAGCTATCCTTTTTTTTTCTTAATGAGTCTAGCTAAAGGTTTAGCAATTTTGTTTATCTTTTCAAAGAACCAGATCTTAGTTTCATTGATCTTTTCTATTTTTTTAGTGTGTATTTCATTTATTTCTGCTTTGATCTTTATTATTCCTTTCCTTCTACTAACTATGGGGTTTGTTTATTCTTCCTTTCCTAGTTTCTTTAGTTGTAAAGCTAGATTGTTAATTTGAGATTTTTCTTGTTTAATGGGGTAGGCTCGTATCACTGTAAATGTCACTCTTAAATTGCTTTTGCTGCTTCTCATAGATTTTGCCCCTGTTACTTATATTGTTTTTCTTTTGGACTGGCACCTTTCTATGCTTAATCTTTCAACATCTTCTAGCTTGGCTACATTGACTGAAGAGGGTGTGGTTTTACTGTCCCTTCCAAGTGATTTGGAAACAGCTTTAACAGGTTGTTATTTTCAGACCTGTCCAGTAGGGGTTGCTGTAGTTGTAAAATGGATTTTGTTAAACTTAGAATAGTATTGAGAGGATGGTCCTTGGTTGTGCACAGGTCCCATGCAGCACACTTAAGACAGGGCTCTGGATTAGTGTTTCTCAAATTTAGACTATTCGCTTCAGAATCACCTGGAGTATTTGGGCCCTAAGGTCTCCTGAGTGAGAATAGGCATTTGAAGCAAAGTCTCCCTGTACTTCTTGTGTGCAAACTAAAACTTGATTAACACTGTTGTCAGAGATGGAGTCATCAAAGTATGGTGCTTATCTTTAAAACAGTAACAACATGTTTGTATGTGATTAAAATAGTAAATCATACTAGAATGTGATCTCATCCAGAACAGGAGCTGTAGCTTATTCGTTTCTGTACAAAGTAGGTGCTCAAAAGATATTTTAGACATGAATATTAAACTAAATCTACCAATGTGCATCTCAGGCAGCCCATCTTGGCCAAATGGGGGATTGAATGGTTTAAATACACGTGGGTCTGGCTTTAATAGTCTTATTCTGTATAATGATCATGGAGCTAAGAAAATAATTATGAAATATTAGAGGTGGTTGAGAAACTGGAATCAAACCTTCATTTTATAGATGGGAAAACTTAGACCTACCGTTGTTGAGACTTAGCTGAGCTTTCAGAGCTAGTTAGAAATGGACCCCGGAGCAGAATTTATGACTTCAAACTCCTAGATTATTCCTCTTTCACTATAACCTCTCAGATAACTTTCATTTTTTATTTTTATTTCTCGGTATGCGGGCCTCTCACTGTTGTGGCCTCTCCCATTGCGGAGCACAGGCTCTGGACGCGCAGGCTCAGCGGCCATGGCTCACGGGCCCAGCCGCTCCGCGGCATGTGGGATCTTCCCGGACCGGGGCACGAACCCGTGTCCCCTGCATCGGCAGGCGGACTCTCAACCAGTGCGCCACCAGGGAACTCCCAAACTTTCATTTTTGATGCTTAATGGAAAGGTACTTACACAATCCTAGTTAAGTTAGTTTTATTTTTAAGTGCCAGCATGAGCAGTCCATTGTGTGGCTATAAAAAAAATCATGTCAATTTTGTGTAGATACTGCTTAATATTTTAAATCTAGGTTGATATCTACAAATGGTATCAGATGGGAAAGCCCAAGATGAAGGCGAGTGGACCCCTGTCTTTATGGCCCTTCGGTAAGTCCTCAAAGCCAGGCCAGGTTTCACTCCTGGCATACCTTACTTTTCCATGCTGCCAGTAACTTTTCTGTAGAGATTAAGAGACAAGCCTCCCATCCAGACAGAGGAGGTTTCCTATCCTCGTTCTGTCACTGTTTTTGTTTTTGTTTTTTTCAGCCACGCCAGAAGGTTTGTGGGATCTTAGTTCCCTGACCAGGGATTGAACCTGGGCCTCGGCAGTAAAAGCCCCTAGTCCCAACCACTGGACCGCCAGGGACTTCCCTGCCACGTTCTGGTTCTGTGCTTTTTTACCTCATTGTGCCTCAATCTCCTAAATGATAGAATGGAGGTGATACAGGTGCCTGCCTCCTAGGGTTTTTGTGAGGAATAAATGAGCTAATGAAGTAAAGCCCTTAAACCTGAATCAGGAATATGCGAGGCACTTAAGAAACGTTGGCTTTTGTATATTTTCTGCCTTTCCATTCCTCTGCCATTGTTGCTCTCCTTCAGAAGTTGAAATAACAGAAAGTTTAGATTGAAAGGAGCTGTGGCTCTTTTAAGGTGAACTTTTACACGCAGAGAAACTAAAGCTAAGAGTTGTCTAGGTTCCCTGAGGTTACATGGTTAGAGAGAGAAGTGACATGAGAAGCTGATTATCTTGTTACCGTGATCACGTGGGATTTCAGTGGGTGGAGGGGGAAGGTTGGAGCAGACTCTTCATTTCCTTCTGCCATCCTTTCTCCCTGCCCTGAAGCAGGGGTAGCAACTTGTAGCTCAGGGTAACTTGTGTTGGTGTTTTAGGATTGCTGGTCTGCTTTACAACAGATATTGATGCTCTTGGTAATACTGTTGAATGATTTTTTTAAAATTATCTATTTTGTGGTCTAAGAAATGCCTAGTTCTGTGAATCAGGTGAAATACATACTTCTTTACTTCAGGTCATCTTCAAACATGGATGGGGTATTTTTTTCAATTGTATGTAGATAATATGAAAAAGTTAAGAAATAAATGGAGAGTTAAATGTAAAGAACTGAATCTTTGCAGTTCCAAAATTCTCTGAAGGACTTCATTCTAACTGCTAAACATTAGTGATTTCTCAACTGGTGTTTGGAGTCTGTAAAAAGACCAGAGCTTCTTAGAAATAAGCAAGTGGTACTAACAATAGAGCATTAACAATTGTTGCTGCTTTGTCACAGCTTCTGTTACCGAAAAAACAATTTCTTCTTCTGTGACGTCTGCCCAACATTTGTAGACTTGCGAAATGTGCTTCAGACTTCTAAAATTTAAAATTATCAGGAGGTGTTTATTATGGTTTTATTTAATAAAATGGGAAATTAATGCCTTGATGAAACCATCTCTTGTAATATTATCTAATAAATGATATTATAACATGACATTCTAATCTTAATATTGCTTAGATAAGAAAGAGAGAGAGAGAGAGAGCGCACATGCAAAGTATACACACTTAAATTGGCAATTCATAATAAATGTGGAGGTTACACCTTGAAAAATGGGCTACTGGGAAAAACAAACAAACAAAAAAAACCAAGGCAAGCCAGACTTCTATGCGAGAATAATTATATCATGTAATTTGCATGCAAATATATTTAAACTAAAGAAATAATTCTAAATTATTCATAGCATAAGGTTGACTTTGTATTGCCATTATTCCCTACATAAAATATATGCTATAAATCATGCTTTTTTTTAATTTTATTTTTTTGCGGTACGCGGGCCTCTTGCTGTTGTGGCCTCTCCCGTTGCGGAGCACAGGCTCCGGACGCGCAGGCTCAGCGGCCATGGCTCACAGGCCCAGCCGCTCCGCGGCATGTGGGATCCTACCAGACCTGGGCACGAACCCGTGTTTCCTGCATCGGCAGGCGGACTCTCAACCACTGCGCCACCAGGGAAGCCCTATAAATCATCCTTTTAACGTA
The DNA here is from genome assembly GCF_005190385.1 of Monodon monoceros. NCBI lineage: Eukaryota > Metazoa > Chordata > Mammalia > Artiodactyla > Monodontidae > Monodon > Monodon monoceros. The sequence goes on from NW_021703780.1 coordinate 26,944,312, forward strand.
GAGGAGAGCTGAGATGAAAATACAGTTTTCTCCCAGATGTACTAAATGCAATTGAATATTCCACATTGAGAGAGGTAATTCTCAATTACAGCATATTGGAATTACTTGATAATCCATTATATGTTAGTAGTTTAAACAAAATGTTCCTCTTTACAACAAATTAACTTTTCTTCCAAGGATGTATTTCTACTCTTTGTGTAAGGTAATAACGATTTATTTATAAACTATAAAACATATAGCACTGTTATGCCTACAGCACTCAGAAATTAGTAGGCTATATATTCATTAAAGAGAAGTAATTTCTTTCCAGATATCTTGCCTACGATCTTTTATTGACCTCATAATGCAATTGCTATGCTTAATACATGATGCAGCTGTTTATGCAATGCTTTTCACAACATATGAGTTGGCTACACAAGTTCAATAATAATTCAAACAGGCACACCTGCTTAGTAAGCTTAACAGGAACACAGAGTCCACTGTACGTGGGAAAATATCAGCTGAGAGCCCCAAGGATATGGAAGAAGAGGGCAAAAATGATAGAATGTTTTTATGGTAATTGATTTGTAATTGTTACTGCCCACGTTTGGTCTCACTGGGAAATAACAGTTTCTGAGGATAGTCACTGAAATCATTTGAATTCTGATTTGGGGAAGATATTTGCAGAGTTGGGCTTTGTTTTCTTCAAGATGCCACAGAAATATTCATAGATCACTGTGGACGTGAAAATACAGGAGCAGTAGCAGCGATGATAATATGACAATAATTTCTCCTTCCTTGGGGGTTATTTGTTCTGTGTGTGCTTTATGTTGTGTTACAGGGTTTTCCTCCAGTATTTTCTGACACTATAAAGAAGACATTAATTTGAAAAAGAAGTGTGAGTGCAAACTTCATGGGGATAGCAAGCACAATGGAAAAAGTATGTTAAGTAGATTTAAATAAGTTTGGAATGGGGACTGCTTTCTATTAACTTTGTAAATTACCAGGCTTATTTAAAAGAAACATTTGAACCATCTATATAAATAGATGTCTCTATATATGTCTCAATATATACACACACATATATGCTCATACCTGTGTACATTAAATGAGCACTTCAAGCAAGCAGGTGAAAAAAGACAAGGAAATGCTTTTTTAAGTATGCTTTAAAGTTGAAATAATACATGAATTACTTTGCTGTGTACTGTATCAAAATCTACTGTTTGTTGAGAAATATGTTATTATTTTAGTTTATTTCTGCTTATAATTTTAATCCAGATTAAGAACATATTCTGAGATGGGAAAATGGACTATTCTGATAAAACCTTCTTCATATACAAATGATCTTTATTTTTAGAAACTCTTAAAGAGGGCGAAAAGCTAAGTATCCATCTTATTGTTTTAGTTTTTTCTTGTTAACCAAAGACAATTCAGGCAACATTTGAAAGTATTTATTAAGATGATGACGTGATTAAATCCAAAACCTTGGTATTCCACCACTTTAAAATTACACTGTAACTTTGGGAAAATACTAATCAGTGTGCTCTGCTCAGCACTGGTATCATATGGTAGCATCATTTCTTATTAACATAATACAAATAACCTGTGCTGTGCTACCCCTTTCATTGCTCGCGGCTTCAGAACCAAAATGTCACAGCAAATTTTACCTTCACTAATAGACTGAGACTTGTACGTTACATTAGTACCAGTGAACAGTGGTGTGTTACTATGCCCAAACAGCAAAGGCAGGCACACACAACAATATCCTAAATTACAGCTTGGTTCTCCTTTGTCCCCAAACAATAGCAGAAGGGTGAGAAGTTTGGGTAGGTAGTTTATTACCTTGTTGGAGAAAAGTTCACCTTTCTGCGCCTCCTCTATATGCATTGTCAAAATATCACATTATACATTCACTGGAAGTGAACTTACTGCTAAATACCCATTAGGTTCCCAGGAGATGCCTTACATTAATTGTTTAGTGAAAGCACCCTTAGGCTATCACCGGGGAAGCACATTAAATGCATAAAAAGAGAAGTTGACAGAGATCCCTGTAGAACAAGATGCATCTACCAAGCTCAAGTCTTCTCCAGGAAGACTCCTATGAGGCCGTGTTGAGAACGGTCATCTGGGGCGGGGGTAGTTTTTCTTCTTTTTCTTTTTCCTACTAATACAAACAAAATTAATAGGAGAAAAAAAATGATGCGAGAAAATGATTAGAAAAAGACTGCTCAGGAACTGTAAACAGAATTCGCTTCTAGGTCTTGGTTCTGATGCATCAATGCAGTTTGCAGACAGAAAAAATTGCAAAAGTTAGAGATGAAGGGTATGATTCTCCGAGCCAAAGGTATTATAAAAAAGAAATGATAGTAAACAATAGAGAGGGGAAATTCAAGTTTTAAAGTAAATGAGAAGAAAGAGACTGGTAGCAAAGTTTCAGGCTAATGGCCAAATAGGCTGATGTAGGAAAAAAGTCAAGCCACAACTGAATGACAGTGAATTCCAGCAAAATATGTTTTCATGTCTGTCTGCCACATTGCATCTGAAAACGTTTTCTGTTCTGAATATACCACGGATTTTTATCACTCCCTTGTTTAATTACAATTGATGGTGAAACTATTGTACGTCTATTATGCACTATTATGTTTGTTTATTTCACATCATTTTTTTTAGAACGTTTCTAAAAAGGAAATGTAAAAAAGCAAACGAAATATGTGCTTGGCGTCTTAAATCCCCCCACCTTGTTTTTTGGGCCTGCATTACTGAGAAAATTCCACTAGAGGGGGCACTAGTAAAACAAGAAGCAAGATAGAACAAGATTTTAACTTTATCATTCTTTTCTCTTAGAGGTGACAAAGTCTCACCCTCTTCCTTTCTCATACCTGGACAGGAATATTTTGAGGAGGTTCCAGGGAAGCAGTGAAGATGCCACATGGAAGGAATCTTTAGGTCTTTAAAATATTTCTGTTAATATCAGCTTCTTATTTTAATATTAATACGCTGCAGTCAAGTTTCAGCCAAGAGAGCAAGAATTCTTGGCTAAATATAGATAGGGTTTCATATATACGTATTCTGACTGCTGAAGGCTGAAGTCATAAAGAAGAGATGTTTCAGTGACTTTTCTTTAGTGATTCCTATCATTACATAAGCAACTGAAAGATGAGGATTATTATTTAGTTGTCAAATTGAATCTACCCACGTCACAGGCATGGTCTTAACTTTAGTTCATCACAGAAAACTTTTTAAAAGGTAGTCAAAAATGTGTCATTTGTTTAGAATAAACCTTTATTAAGAAAATGAGAAGAAAACCCATATTTGCCAAGCACTATTAGCTTTAATTATAGCTACTGATTTGATGCTGTATATTATCACTATTATTTCTCTTACTAGGTCATATTTATTTACATAACTTTCCTAACAACTAACAATGCTAGCATGACAGAGGTACAGTTTGCTATGAGAAGATGTCATATTTTGAGAACGAGGGAGCACATCCTTGTCTGTTGGCCCGTGTGAGCTTTGGCATCAGCAAGGAAAGGCCTGCCCAGAAAGAGCCCAAATCAATCTCTCTTCCTAAACTTCTATACTTCCTAAATTTATGGCGTGACAAAAAAATACATTGTTTTTCAGTTTAATTCTCAAAAAGCTAGTAAAATGCCATGCTGTATTGGATTAAATAATCTATCCTAAATCCTTATCACAATGTCCGGCAGAATATATATGCTCAATAAAAATCAGCACATTTTAATTTGGTATTATCATTCATTCAACCTATTCACTCCTTATCCCTTGGAATATAGAGTTTGGCTAGGTTTTCATGATCTGCTACCATCTTTAGGATTTCTATCCAATCTTTTTTTGGCTTTACCTAACACAGATTTTCTGAAGGAAACTGGCTACTCCTTGCTTAAAGATCAGCTTTCTACTCCGACACATGAAAATGTTTTGAGTTGGTATTTCTTCTGCCTCAGTTTGGGAGATTGCCAGTATTTCTTACAAATGTCAGAAGAATGTTTTAGAAAATTAATGTCTAAGATCCCCGGCTATGTAAATTTCATGTCACTTAAAAATAGCTCTGGAGAGAATAACCGTCATGTGCTGTATACCAGAGTCTTTAAAACCTTCGATCTGGATTATGTTCTTAGAAATTGTTTAGCACAAATGCCTCCAACAAATGGAGCCTGGGAACAGGAGGAATTATGTGACCGCCCAAGGTCACACAGCTAGCCGTGAGCTGAGCCACGATCAAAACGCGAGTCTCAGAATTATTTTAAAATGATGAATTGGGCGATTGGGATTGACATGTATACACTGATGTGCATAAAATCGATGACTAATAAGAACCTGCTGTATAAAAAAGTAAATAAAATAAAATTCAAAAATTCAAAAAAAAGCAACTCAAATTATGGAGTTGATTATTTCCTTGTTTGACTCAGAAAATTAAAAAATATTTTTGTGAATAGATAGAAGGTGGGGAAATGCCCCAGACCTACTGTGCAGTTGCATGATGCTTTAGAATTCATGACATCTGTTTCCAAACAAGGTTGCCTTTAATGCCTTGGTGTGTGGTGGGCCTTTCTTAGGTTCACTTCTACTGCAAGAAAACTTTGCTCGCATCTTCTTGCAACTTTTCCATTCTGTTTTTTATGAATGTAAAGGTGATGCCCTTATTATTCAAACCGCTAAGTTGATACGGGTGGGCTCTAACTGCCTTGGAAATGGTTGTGTAGGGTATTGGCTCACTGGTGCTGAGTTACAGATTTTTTTCTCCTCTGCTTTGCTGTTCTGTGACCTCAGGTTTGTAATGGACACATAGGGTGGTGATGGCGTTTGGTACCTGGGGCTCTGCCACCAACATGGAGAGCTCTCCTGATCTTCATACTCCTTTATTCCTTTCCTCCAGCCTAAAGAAGGGAGGGAAGGAGGAGGGGGCAGAGATAATTCTTCGATGTCTAATTCCCTGTGGCCAGCTGCTTTTCTCCATCTCTGTTTCAGAATATACCTACTGATTCTCTTGGGATGAGTTTGGTGAATTATAGAATTTCACTACTAGAAAGAAACTGTAGAGAATTCATGTTTCAACTCCTTTATTTTATAGATTCACAGTGATTGAAATGACTACCCCAGGGCCATTCACTCTTTTATCTATTTATTTGTTAAACATGGTTTTTGTTTTTGTTTGAAGATTCTACGCTGTTTGAAGGGTTGACAACTAATTAGTGTTAGTGATGGTGGGAAGGAAATTGGTTTTCTTAGGTCAAAGTCCAGTGTTTTTTCTTAGCTACAAAGCTCCCCACAAAACAGTTGACCATGTTGTTGTCAATATTAAGCCAATAATTCACTTCTGAGTCTTTGACTAGACTTGCTTAGTTTTTTAAAGTAGGCTGAAAATTGCATTTTTTTTTTGAGCTGTTCAGTGTTCTGGTGAAATGACCGATTAACAGTAACAAAGTATGTTCAAAGGAATCCTATTAATTTGGGGTTCTGTGATTCCTTATGAATTATAGAAGTATTTTTCCATATTATACATTTACTCAAATAGTTTTCCTTAGGTATATTTTACTCCCCTTTTCCCTCCTTTTGATCTTATAGGATTGTTTTACTTTTTGTTAACTAGTGGAGATTATATCATATCATTTCAAAAACAATATGTATGTCCAATTTTTTGAGCCTAATAAAGATGGCCAGCCCTATACAACTTGGGATGGCAAACAGTACATGATGCAATTTCAGTAGCATTTCCAAATAACTGTCTTGTTCGACTAGTTTCCAGCCAGTTTATACTGGGAATTTCCATTGTTTCACAATTCCTTAGTTAAGATATGGATACAGACAAGAGGTAACCCAACTGCTAGGTAAAACATTTAAAAATGTTTGGTTATCCAATTAAGTCACTAGGACTGACTGTCACAGGAGCTTTGATTGGCTGGAAGAACACATTTTGATAGAGGGAAAGAGGTAAGAGGTTGAAAATAATACTTCAGGACAGGTTGAGTATTGCATTGGGGCCAGCCGGGGGGCACCGCAAAGGCAGTAGATACCAGGGGAGGGGGAAACGTGAGTGTCAAAATGTATTAGAAAGACAGGAAAACAGAGAAGTGGAGGTTTATAGATTAAAAAAAAGCAGAACAAGCCAAACCTTGACCCTCATTCACTTTTTAATTTATTCAGCCATTTTTAGTGCCCATGTGAAAAACATTACACTAGCCCTTTAAAATAGTGGTGGGTTTGTACTGTCATTAAATTTCCTAGTAGAACAAGTGAGTTGCCTGCGAACATGACATCTGAGAAGTAGGTGTATATTCTAACCCTGCAGGCAAAATCCACACTGTCTATTTGCACCTTCGCCTCAGTCTGTCCCTCTTCCCTTCCCTGGCTATTTCAAGGGACACCATTAGGATGAAAGAGCACAAGTGCGGAAGTGGGGATGCTGAGCTGTTTCCACCCACAGAATTGTCAACAGGTATGCACACAGCATCTGTGACTCCGGCAGAGCTGACAGGCTAGGAGCCAGCTGTGGCTTGCACTTGAAAATAATAATAATATCCACTTAGGGTTATGGAATTATTTATCACGACTGGTGGAATTTTTGCCAAAGGCAAAAAATGAAAATATCTGATGAAAAAATGTCCTTAGTGCACAGCCCATCATACTCATGCACTGAGATTAACTCTGACCAAGGATCAACCGTCCTATAGTTATTACTATTATTATTTTGCTTTTAAAAGACATTGGGAATTAAGGAATCAGAGCAAACCTGGCAATTGGCAGGGTTTGTATGAGCATTACTCAGGACCGAGTTTGCATGCATAACTGATGTCTCTGAAGGAGCTTCTTTCCTTTCCTCTTTTTATTTTTTAATTAAAAAAATTTTTTTTAAACGTTTTTGGCTGCGCCACACTGGCATATGGGATCTTAGTTCCCCGACCAGGGATTGAACCCAAGCCCTCGGCAGAGTGAGAGTGCAGAGTCCTAACCACTGGACCACCAGGAAATTCTCTCCTTTCTTCTTTATTTTTCTCTTCCTCTCCCCTTCTTTTCCTATCTACAGTCATTCTGGGGCCCAGGACAGGGATGTGAACATGGGGGAGCAGCGGGATAGAAACCTACAGGCAGTATTTTTCTGAAACCTGTAAGACGGTGCTCTATTTGGCTATATTTATATGCTGAGTATGTATTGATACTTATGTGGGGCTGCTGTTAGCTTGCTTAAGTCAGGTTGTCCACTTACTGTTATCCTGATGTACTGTTTATATATAAACAAAGTCTGTATATAAATCACAACAAGGCACAAGTGAAAACTATGACTGTTGGTTTGATGTGGGTTCTTGCCAGCTCTCTGGCTCTGCATGTGACTTTTTAACTTGATAAAGACCTGCTGCCCAGGCTTGGTCCCTGTGAGCCTGGGTGACTGTTCTCTCTCTCTGTAAGAAAAGGCCATCCCAGGATCTTGTTTTTGTGTTAGTGTTCAGTATGCAGAGACCCTGGCTTTGGATTCTCTAGCTGGGTCTAAGAACACCTCATTTGACCTGTCTCTGAGTCTACGTTTCCCCTTGTGGGGCACCTCGCTCTGAGTTCTTGGTGTCTGGCCTGCTTTTATTGGTGTGGTTTGTTTTTGTAAATGTCCGCTCCAGGTTCCATTTCATTTCACCTGTCTGGGAGTCATTTCCAACCTTAATTCTTTTGGGCCCATTTCTGATTTTCCTTTGTTTCACAAACCAGTACGTCCTCTTCTTGACCCCTGAGGAGTTAGGGTTAAGGGGCCAAAGCACCAAAGTCTCAGAGGGAAATTGGGCTGTTCTTTTCTGCTTTTTTATTTTTCCTTTCTTTTTTCTTCTTGCCTTTATCCCATCTTTCCTTCCTCCTTCTCTTTCTTCTCTTTTCTTCTTCTTCTTCTTTTGTTTTCTCTTTTCCCTCGCTCTTCAATTCATATGGGTATGCTAAAAAATCTGGCATGAAATTTTGGGGATTTGACTCATTATCAGGGTGTGTAAGGTATCCTGGATGGGGATTCTAATCATATGACAAATTTAACCAATAAAAGCCCATTTTCACTATTTCTTCTCTAAACAAAATAGAATCCTTACAGCAACAAATCGAAAGTTAGCCTAAGAGGCAAGACTCAGATTTCAGGGAAGTTCCAGTTCAGGAAGAGAAAATTGTTATCTTAAGAAAAAACTTTGGATGAAACCAAATAAATTAATAAAAATAATGTTTCTCAAACAATATTTAATGTACATTTCTAGTGTTCATGCTCATATCCTTTGGGCTCCACATTTTATTCTATCTAAAAATATTTAACAATTTATATGACATTTCAGATTGTATGTAGAATCTTAAAATAAAGTTATAGAAATATAGAATATTTATTTGGAATGTAATACATAATTAGAATAAGGTATAGTGAATCTTGAAATAATAAATCCCATAAATAATAGTTCTAAAAACATTAAATAGAATTTTACTGAAGACAAGTTCTAGAATTTTAGAATTATTTTATTGACTTTAATTAGAAATAACTTTTAAAAGAAAAATAGTAAGGGATTTCTAAATACATGTTCATATTTTCTTCACTTCAGTCCTGAAATCCAGAAACTTCTGGGAAATCTAAGTTTAAAAAAAATTAATTTGGCATCAAAAATTGACCTGAACTGAGAAGGCTATTTATAGCCTTTATTCAACCTAGTTATTATGAATATTCATATATTTCAATACAAAATGTTAATGTGTTCAATAATGATTCAGCCCTAGGCCCCATTGAGGGTTCTACATAATATATAGTATGTTACCTTTTGAATTTTGCAAAATTCTGAATTACAGAATACATCTGGCCCCATGTTTGGGATAAGGGATTGTGGACCTGTATGTGGGTCACCTTTCTTTTCTTTTTTTAAAATAATTAATTTATTTGGCTTCATCGGGTCTTAGTTGCAGCACACGGGCTCCTCCTTGTGGCACGCTGGCTTCTCTAGTTGTGTCGTGCAGGCTTCTCTCTAGTTGTGGAGCACGGGCTCCAGAGCACGCGGGCTCAGCAGTTGCGGTGCACGGGCTTAGTTGCCCCGCGGCATGTAGGATCTTAGTTCTCGGACCAGGGATTGAACTTGCGTACCCTGTGTTGGAAGGCGTATTCTTTACCACTGGACAACCAGGGAAGTCCCAGGGTTACTTTTCTAAAGTAGATGGTAGTTCTTATTTGGAATCTAACTATAGAGAACAAATTACATTGAGAAGAGAAAATTGTGGGTTGGCCACTGAATAATATTTTTAAAAAGTTTATTTTCCTGCCATACACACTAGGTAGAATCACTTGACGTGACAGCATGTTGTAGCATTGTTGTAGCCAAGTTGAAAATTACATGAATCACCTTCAGTGTATATCCTAGTGAATCGTCTTAAAAGAAAAAAGGCGAAGCAAACACCATAAGAAACGTTGATACTTGGCTTACTTTTTCAGTACACGGGCCTCTTACCGTCGCGGCCCCTCCCGCTGCGGAGCACAGGCTCCAAACGCAGGCTCAGCGGCCATGGCTCACGGGCCCAGTCGCTCCGCGGCATGTGGGATCTTTCCGGACCGGGGCACGAACCCGTGTCCCCGCATCAGCAAGCAGACTCTCAACCACTGCGCCACCAGGGAAGCCTTTGGCTTGCTTTTAAAAATTCAAATATATATATTTACCTTTACCCATTTTCTTCTTAACTCAAGAGCTTCTATTAAGCACGTCTTTGAAATTCCCTGGGAAGTGCACATTGCTCTGATCAGCCTGGCTTATTTCTTCAGCCACTTGCTAAGGCTGTAGGAACCTTCACATGATTAATCAAGGGCCTCTTTTCACAAAATCCAATGATGAAAATATTTGACTGCGGCTCATCTGGACAAACAAGGGCGGTTTGATCTCCACATGTTCTGCTGAGCTTAATGCTTTACTAAAGATACATATCAATACTCAATCTATACCTCCCTCCACATACATCTGAAGAAACCTAGGGAACGAGATTTTTCATGATCCTAAAAATCACTGTCGTTAACTTCTGGCCACTCAATGAATATCACATATTTATGCATGTGAGATTCCATTGCATATGGAAGTATCCCTTTTCAAAGCAGCATTTTAAATTTAAAATCACATTGTTGCTAGTCATGAAAGTTCTGTCCATTGTTTATGTTCAAGAATCTGCCTCATATAAGTATTTTAATATGTTTTTAGTTAATATTTATTTAATATTTAATGTTCATTTAATGCTTTTAAATGTTACAATTGTTCTGAAAACTCTCCAAAACATTAACCAGAATCTTTCTTTGTCCAGAGATCTTTATGAACATGAAAAATAATTGTTAGTGTGATATTGAGTAAGTATATTTGAATATACATGTATATATATGTGCACATAGCTAGTAAGTATGTATATACAAGTATATATTCTTGTGTATATATATATATATATATATATATATATATATCCATGCTATTTTTAAAATTACCATCATGGTGCAATCAGTTTTATAAATTTTACTCTTCTTCACTTCATTCTCATTTCCAAAGTGTCTTTTGATACATTTCTGGTCAAGAATAGACAATTCTCTTAGGTGTACAAAAGAAAAGATGGACAAAGCCAGCCAGAGAGCAAAATGCTTTCAGTGAGTGTCATAGGGGAGCCAGTGGTTTCTGTTAATCACATGAAGTCTTATTTTGCCTCTCCTCTCCTCTTTACCTCTTGTAATTTCCCCAGTTTTAACTTTTCTGATCATGGCTTTTCCAGTCTGGATAGTCTGGTCCTCCGGCTTCTCTCCACCCACTCTATCTGTTTCCCTCTCTCTGCCTGAATGCACCACTGTGTACATTTAAATCTCCCACATGGCTCTTCTCTCTCTTCCAATCACAGCAGCACTGCCTTTAACCTCAGCTAAGGACACCTCAGTTTATATAGATAAATGTTCCTGAAGTGAGGGTGAAGAGTTCTCTGAAGCTACATCATTTACCATCACCATCAGGACACAAGAAATAATTCTTTGTATTTAAATAACAGAAATTTGTTTCAAAAGGTGAAAATGTTTTTTTCCAGTTGTTTACATTTGTTGTTTCATTCTTCAAGAGAAAAGACTTCAGAGAATCAATATGGTTCTATTACAACCATGAGATATTTTTCCTTTAGGGGAATAGCACATTGCTGGGTACTTGTTACTTTGGAGTCACAGGAAGTCTCGTTCTATTAACGATGGCATCATTTTTGTTTTTCTGAGATACAGGGGCACACAAAGCCTTTTTCCAGCAGCTGGGAAATTATGCCATGATACGCGCCAATCCCCCCCACCCCCAAATAAAAGCATTCTGTTTCCAGTATGAGATTCCCTCTGGGATTTCCAGTCTGACTGTGATTACAGGAGAAGTGATAATGGTTTTGAGCCCAGGGTGTGTTTACTCCTACGTGCAGCTATGCAATCTGTTCTATGTTCAACTTTTCTGTGTATTAATATCCTTTGAAGGATACACTGTGAAGCAGTATTCTAGGCCTGATTCATCAGAAACAGGATAAGTTAGGCTACAAAAGGCCACTTTGGGAACAAGATGGAGGAAGTGTGTCCTAATTGTGAGGCACATCTATGTCTAGAAGTGTAGGCCATGGCCTGGGATTCTGTGAAAGATGGATTAGCATGAATGTGTATCCTTAATGCCTTAGGTATCAGCTGTTGCTCTTTTCACAGGTGGGCTGAGCTGTATGTCTTCTTTTCAATTTGAATAATCAGTGTAGCATTTCATATAACTACCCCACTAGCAAAACTCCAGAGCCATACATTAAGATAAGAAAGGCACAGAGAGGCACAAACAAAATATGCAACTTGATGGGGCTTCCCTGGTGGTGCAGTGGTTAAGAATCTGCCTGCCAGGGCAGGGGACATTGGTTCGAGCCCTGGTCTGGGAAGATCCCACATGCCTCAGAGCAACTAAGCCCGTAAGCCATAGCTACTGAGCTTGTGTGCCTAGAGCCCGTGCTCCACAATTACTGAAGCCCACACACCTAGAGCCCGTACTCCGCAGCAAGAGAAGCCACCTCAATGAGAAGCCTGCGCACTGCAACAAAGAGTAGCCCCCGCTTGCCGCACCTAGAGAAAGCCTGCGCACAGCAACGAAGACCCAATGCAGCCAAAAAAGAAAAAAAAAAAAAAGAAAAAAAAGAAAATATACAACTTGAGAAACTCTTCCAAGGATCTATATATTTCTATATATAGTAATAATTTATCTATATAATAATATAGATAATAGGCATAGTTATAACATACCTATATAATAATGTATAATAATAGATATAATAATATACCTTGGGCTTCCCTGGTGGCGCAGTGGTTAAGAATCTGCCTGCCAACGCAGGGGACACGGGTTCGAGCCCTGGACCAGGAAGATTCCACATGCTGCGGAGCAACGAAGCCTGTGCATCACAACTACTGAGCCTGCACTCTGGAGCCTGGGAACCACAACTACTGAGTCCATGTGCCACAACTACTGAAGCCCACACGCCTAGATCCTGTGCTTCGCAACAAGAGAAGCCATCACAGCGAGAAACCCATGCACCGCAACGAAGAGTAGCCCCCACTGGCCGCAACTCGAGAAAGCCCGTGCGCAGCAACGAAGACCCAGCACAGAGAAAAATAAATAAATAAAGATAAATAACTTTATATAAAAAAATCTATATATTACTACTACAAATAGGACTACAAAAAAGCTTCCTTCTCTTAGTCGGGAGTTCGGTTTTCTGAGTCACCAAATAACTTTCAGATAGTCAATGAAGTTTTTTTTAAAAACCTTGAGAAGTGGGGCTAGGAGGAAGTCTTTTCCCTTCTGAAGGATGGTATATTACCAATTCCTTCCTAAATTGGAGGGCTAGAAGCAGGAAGGGGACTCATTAAGCCAGACATCCAATTACTAGAGAGGTGAGAGGTTTGCACAAGACCTCACAGCATGTCAGGGAGATAATGGCATCCTAGCCCAGGAGCTTTTGGTACTTCAGTTATTTATTTATTTATTTATTTATTTGAATTCCTAAGAAACCAGATTGCTGCCACTTCACAAAACTAAGGCAGCTCTTCTGCCCAATTTAATCAGAGCAGCGCAACAGATAGGAGTTTAAAGAATACCAATTTGTAAATATCAACGTCAAGAGGTGGGCCCAGTTTTGACCATGGTGATGCTGGGCATTCAGTAAATAATAACTAAATAATTATTTGCAATACTGATGATGCCACAAAATGCCCGAAGTTACCAATAAGAAATGAAAAATTTTAAAAAGCTTTCAGATGGGCAAAAGAATTTTAAATTAGCAAAATATTCTGGAAAATTCGGACTCTGTTCTTTGGTTAAATTTATTTGGAAGTGCTATAAAGTATGTGATATGTAATATCTATTCTCTCACAATCTCTATCTGGAGACATCTTTGCACCTGTTTTTTTCCAACATGAAAACTCAAAGAGAGAGGTTAAGTGACTTGTCCAGTATTGCACAGCAAGTCATAGGGAGGGGTCCTGTATGTTCCGGAGTTGATTTTCCAGTGTTTTACATGTCATATTTTTCCTACAACTAGATATCTTGAGAAGGGACATCACATCTTAAGACCATGGTGCCTGACCTTTATTTAGTGCCTGCAGTAAATAACTTCTCTTTCTGCTAGTTTCACTAGGTAGTGGTACTTGATTAGACATTCTAACGAAATATCATGAGTTGCTATAACCCCCCAGCCCACTCTTTTTGAGAATTTATATACTCTGTGTAGGAGTGAAAATACTGAACCTTAAAAATCTCTAATCTCAACATCCTTCAGTCATTGGTTGTAGAGTGGTAAAGGTTATAAACTGTTCTGGGCAGGTTGATCATCAAAAATATATTCTGTCCCCAAATAACTTCCCAGAATCACCTGAGTTTATTTCTCTTTCGCTCTGAAAGTCAAGTGTTCCCTTAAGAAAGAAATCTCAAAGTCCATCCAACCTAAAGTTCTGGAAAACTTAGAAGAGAAGTCAAATATCCCACACTTGCAGATCAGGCCCTGCAAACTATCTTGACTGTTAGAGAATCCTTGGGGATATCATACATTAGAAAATACATTCCAATGCAACGCTACCTCCTGAGGAGGGTGAACCACGGAGACTCTCAAATTCTGAAAATAGGACACTCTCCTGGCACTGCCTCCTGAAAAAGAGCTACTTGTTGGAGGGAAAAAATTTTTTTTATCCAACACCAGACAAATGAATGCTGTAAGCAGTCAGAGTACTAATGGTCTTTTTTTTTTCCACATTGTTTCCGTTCCTCCCCCTGAAACCTGAAACAAGGGACTGCAGAGACTTCAGGAGCCTCTTCACGCTATCACTTCACAGGCTAGAAGGTGACAGCTTCGCCAGGGACTAATGCAGTCCGACATAATTGAATGTGGCCTGGAGCAAAGCAGCTGCCTGCAGCCACTCTTGATTGTAGCTGTCATCAGGTAGTGCCTGCTGCAGGAAAATACATTCCAGTGGACGCCAGCCCACCTCGCAGCTCCATGGTGATAGCTTATTTACCCTTACTCGGCGACCACAGTTTTGTAGTTAATAGTTAGTTGTCAGTATCACACTGCTGAGTGAGTGTGGATGCCGGGCCTTTGAATTATCAATAATCTTTTCAGTGATCTCTCTTTCTCACGTTTTCTCTCTCTTTCTCTCTTTCCTCCTGAATTAAATCATTCCCCAGAATTCTGGAATTTTCCAGAATCTGACCTGATTCAAAACTACTACTCTACCCGTTTTCCACTTTGTTTGATTTAATGGATTCAACATTCCTTTACAAAACAACAGAAAAAACTAAAAATGCTCCTACTTTTTCTGTGTATGGCAACATTTCAGAAAACTATCTGCCAAATTAAGTTTTATGAATAGAATGAAAATTATTTGACATTTTTGGGTTTCTCTTTAAAGGATTATAAAAATTCATTAAATGCAAATGAATAATGATTTAAAGTATTATATGTCTTCTTCCAACCAGATGCAAATAGGTTATTTTAGGGGGCTCAGGTTAAATCCTATGCAAATAATTTAACTTAAGGGTAAATCTTTTATATGCAAATAAAATAGTATGCAATAAAATAAACATATAGCTATTTTTAGTATTTGTCTGGTCACATGAAAAAGCAAGCTGTGTCATTCTGCAAATTGAGGTACAAGTGAATTTAGAAAAAAATCAGTATAATCTGGATTTTGCAAATTATTTCATTAATTTTGTATTTATTCTTGATTTAATAATTCATTGTTTTAAAATCATATAAATATTTCTGACTTTTTTGTATCCATCTGACTTTGAGATAAGAATTAAAATTCCTTATATATTATTTGCTGCAATTAGTCTTCAGTTATAATTAAATTCTAATGTCAGCTTGCGGTGTAAGCTTTATTTTACAGATTAATGGAGATGCTGAATGTTTCTAAGACTGGCTGCAAGCACACAGATGTCATATGTTAATGCTAAAGAAAAAAAGAGGACTGGAGTCTTGAAACCAATTTAAAATGATAAAATCTACGCTTTTCTTAGAAAGTCCTATTGTTTCCTCACTACTATGTCCCCACCCAAATACCTAATTTCTCTAATCAAATCTTGTCTATATTTACCTTCTGTAGTATTAATACCACCCTCCTTCCCCCAACCCCCTCCTCCCCAAGAAAAACTGGACTCTGTCTGGCACTTAGGAAGGTATGTGATAAAATATTTCAAATAAGTAGCTAAGGTAATATCTGCATAACTAGGTTCAAATGAAGCCAGATTGTCATTTTATTGGAACGTTTATTGTTTAAAGGACAATATTTTTGTCCTTTGTTCTAAAGCTAAGTAATGACAAAACCAGCTATGATTTACTATTTAGCCACATATAACCATGCCCTTAAGCCTAATCAAAGAGGTGTAGAAAGTTGAAATCTATTGAATTCTAGCAGCAAGAGAGACAATAGAGCTGGATTTTTCAAATTCTAAAATATCAACTTTAAGTGTCATATAGTTGAGACATACTACCCATATTGCTTGAATTTCTTGAGATAACTACTCAATTCTCTAACATGGAATCAAATTTAGGAGAACTTAGACTATTTAACATATATATTTTTTCTACGAGAAGTAAAAGAGGAAGAGAAAGTAATATTTACTAGTTCACTGTGTGTTTCCTAGAGATTTTCACACATGTTTTATTTTCTTTGATGCTCTCAGCCCTTCAATTGAATCTATGCTGCTTGGCAGTATTAAATTAGAAGGTAGATAGGGTTAAGTCCTCAGTTACAGATTCAGGAATTCCCATGATTACCAGCAAAGCAATAGCATCTGTAGGCTGAGTATTTAAAGAACAAATTCTATCAATTGCAACTCGTTCTACTTTCAAATCTTTAGGCTCTGCACAAGGAGCTCCTTCAGAAATAAGCTCCTCCAATGATGACTTTGATGAAGATCCCAACTGTTTCCTCTCCCCTGAGTTGTGAAGCTGTGCCTAATTGTGTGAGAAGAATATTACCTGTGCAAATAAAAATGAATTCCATTCACAAAAATTTCTTCAATAAATTCCAGAAGAGACATCTGCCTCCCCTGACCCCAAGATGGGAGAAAATGTTGAATTTGTGAAGTCATCTGCTCCAACTTCATATTCTAAATATTATTTTGGGAGGGGCGGAATGAGATAGCATTTAGTGAATATGAAAGTCAGAATAATTCTCCTAAAAAAAAGAACAGATTCTACAACAGTATAAAATTTTACTATAAAAGTGAATTTTGGGCTTCCCTGGTGGCGCAGTGGTTGAGAGTCCGCCTGCCATGCAGGGGACGCGGGTTTGTGCCCCGGTCTGGGAGGATCCCACATGCGGCGGAGCGGCTGGGCCCGTGAGCCATGGCTGCTGAGCCTGCGCATCCGGAGCCTGTGCTCCGCAACGGGAGAGGCCACAACAGTGAGAGGCCCGCGTACCGCAAAAAAAAAAAAAAAAAAAAAGTGAATTGCTACAAGCAAGTATTTTATTTTAATATTGTAAATAATATTGTAATATTAAATTAAATAATTTTAATATTTTGCATGATATTTTAATATATTTTGCATGATATTTCTTTCTTGGAATGAATTTCCTGTTTGCCTTTTTCTGTAGATGTTAAACTATAGACATTTCCATGGGCTAAGATTTAAGGCAACTGCTTCAGCCATTTAATGCTCTGGGATTCTACTATGGAAAGATATGCATGGGTGTGAATATTTGGATGGGATGACGGTATTTCTCTGACTTGCATAGGTCATTTCTGTAACCTAAAACATTATGACAAATCCTTTCAACGTGGAAATGTGTAGAGGAACAGAGATTGAGATTTAAGTGCTGAGGCATAATTTTAGGTAAAAGTAGTTTCCAAAGTGGACAGCTTCTTTTCTGTACTCTGAGGTGGAAATATTGAAATCTGATAAGTGTTCACAGTACTGGAGGCTGACATCTTAAGAGTTAAAACCCGTCTTAATAGTTAAACGATAAATCACCGAAGTACCCTCTCCTATGCACTCTGGAAACAAAGAGATAATGTTATGAGCCTCCGATCCAATTCTTCTATTAACCTGATCATTTAGAACCAATAGAGAGTGTCAACATTGAAATTCCAACTGTCTCCAGAGGCTGAATTTCACAAGCTGTTGTTTACAAGCCTACTTTACTCTGCCTGAAAGCATGCAATGCAAATCGATCATTACTTTCTAAATATTAATATGCATCATTTATGTGTGTATAAATATAACAACAATATGTATACATATAATTATATGAATATTTCTTCATGGAAGGGCAAGGAATTAAATGAGTAAATGAACCCCAAGTGTATTAAGAAG
The DNA here is from genome assembly GCF_005190385.1 of Monodon monoceros. NCBI lineage: Eukaryota > Metazoa > Chordata > Mammalia > Artiodactyla > Monodontidae > Monodon > Monodon monoceros. Next base: position 26,962,135 of record NW_021703780.1, read on the forward strand.
AGATAGCAGTGGTTAGCATTTGATTTGGAAACATTCTGACACCAAGAAATATCTTTTCATGTGGCTCTACACAGAGAATAGAGGAAGCGGTCCTCAAATATTTTACGTCCCCAAACATTCTTGAGGCTCAAGAATTTCAGCTGTGATGCATCAATACTGCAGTGTAACGTCAAACACATTGTTTTATAGATTCTCTCTTTGCCAGGGTCTGCTCATTTCAAGTCACAGTCAAAAGCATTTGCTAATGGTTCTTCTATTTTAATTTAAAGTATATAGTTTGTATATTATCACATGTGTTGGTCAACAGTAGTCTTTTTTTAATGAATGAAGACTTTGTGTTTTTACTTCATCAGTTAGGTGTAGGCAAACTACATTCCTCCTGGACTTTGCTTTAAAATGTGTTGCATTTCACCTGTCAGTGATCAATCCTTCTGCTATTAACAGTGATAACAGATACCACCAGCCACCGTAGCTTTGTTTACTTCTGGATCACTATTTAGTAACTTTAAACATATTTGGCAATGGAGATATATGGAAGTCCTTTCATAAGGAAGCGGTTCCACCCTAAAAGAGCAAAATAGCTACAAACCATAAGCAGAAGCTCACCATCACACACTTTTTAAGGTGGACTTTTAAAATAGTATGGGGGCTTCCCTGGTGGGGCAGTGGTTAAGAATTCGCCTGCCAATGCAGGGGACATGGGTTGGATCCCTGGCCCGGGAAGATCCCACATGACACGGAGCAACTAAGCCTGTGTGCCACAACTACTGAAGCCCGTGGGCCTAGAGCCTGTGCTCTGCAACAAGAGAAGCCACTGCAGCAAGAAGCCCACGCACCGCAACGAAGACCCAATGCAGCCACACATAAAAATAAATAAAATAAATAAATTTATATAAAAAAATAGTACCAGAACTACTGAAAATAAGGGGGAAAAGTCATCAGACAAAAAATGTCTTTCCATGTTTTAAGACCAGGCGCTCGCTAAGTGGCTGCCAACAATGAGATTTTTCTCAGAGGTGAGGTCCATGGTCTATCCCTGCGAGGGAGACACAAGTTTGCTGTATTTCCATGAACATGAAAAAGTATATTTTTAGGAGTCGCCCAACCCTGACTAGTCAGCTGTCGGATTGTATTTAGATTTGGGGAAGGCTGTGAGAGGATTGAAACCACTTGTTTCTCTCTCTTTCTCCACTTGTCACTGCAATGAAGTTGGCTCTGGCTCCAGGGAGCCCTTGGTAAAGTACAATGCCCAGGGCTACGGGAGATGGAGGCCTCAATAACTGATATGAAAGGTCCTTAATTAAGCACTTAGCATTTCAAGGCAGTCGTCACTGTTCGTCCACAGCCCGAGCTGGCAGTCCGTCACCGCCGATAGGCCACCTAGAAGACTAACGTGAGTTGAGTCGAGTCTTTTGTACTTGAGGCGAGACGCCCCAGGCACAGGCTGATCCGGTGACCCTTCCAGATACACTTTCTCTGCCGGAAGGAACAGGATATCGGATGTGACAACACTGCAGCCAGGGGAGGACTCCCCCCTCCCCGCTGTCCACCCCACACCCTCCGAAAGATCAGGGATTTGAGGAGGAAGTTAGAATGACAGTGGCACTTCCTTGGCTCAGCAGATCGGTATGGATACAATGGAACCCAATGAATGAACAATGACGAATGTATTATGAAGAAAAAGGGAAACCCCCCTCAGTGTAAAATGTCAATTATTTTGCAGTTACCCAGGGCCTCGAAAAAGTTAACTAGGAAAGAAACATTTCCTTTTCCAGCCTGCCCCACTGCCAAAGCCCCGTGATTCTCTGGCCAAGAGAAACCAGAATAAACATAAATGTTTGGGGGAAGTTTATCTTTATATTAAGGAGCTGGAAGACTTGGCAGCATTAAAATAGAAAGGGTTAATGGAATGAACTATAGATTAAATTGTAAAACAATCAGAGAAAACCAAACAGTTTATAGCAGACAACCATCTTCTGGTGTTTGGGTCTGTGTCAAGCCATGGATGTGGAAAATTAAAGCCATACTGAGAAGGGAAATGAACCATGTCTAATACATCCCCAGCAATAAAATGTTTTCACTAGGACTGTAAAACTGTGGCTTACATTAGGAAAAAGAAAATCAAACTATATGTCAATTCCACATCATGGGACATGAAGTGTCCACAAAAATTTATATTACTATTTAGAAGTGTTTCATTCTGGTGTTTTATTGTGATTGGATGCGCCCTTCTCAGTATCTTTTGACTGGTATGAAAATGATTTGAACTACTTTTTTAGCATTTATTTTACATCTATTACCTGTTCTATTACTTTTTATTATTTTATTGTGCTTGTGTAGAGGATTTTGCACAGTTTTCATTATAATGTAACATTAAGTCAATTTATTTGTGTATTACATGCTGTATAATTGCACCTTTTTCTAGAACAACTTGGATTTCATTATCTAACAAATCAGCACTGTTACATTTCTAAAAGCTCTTGTTAGAAATCAAGTGTATTTTCAAAGTAGGACAACAAAGGTTAAGTTTGCACCAAAAAGATGCCTCAACAATGCTGGAGCTATTTGAACATCAGGTGAAGGTCATACTGAAAAGAGGGAACAACTTGTTTCTTTGAGAAAATATTTAATTATTCACTATTGTACTAGGTTAAGATCAATAAGGATCAATACTGCAAGAAAAGAAATCTTGTAGAACAAAGGGTTCTGACATGGAACAGATAAGTGTGAGATTAATTTGTACATGGAATGTACAAATTAATCCAGGAAAAATGTCAAGTCTAACTGTATTTGGTTTATTATTGTAAAGGATATCAAGATACCATGTGGATGCTTCATTTACAAGGTTGTTATAAAACTACCGAGCACAATGAACTGTACATATGTTTTACATAGTTATTTTCATAAACTGATCTATGCCTAACACAGAGGTGGCATAAATGATTTCAGGAGTCACACAGGTAAAGTGCAAAACACTAAAAAACAAACAAACAAACAAAAAAACCCCACGATCACTAAGAAATTCATTAAGTTGTCAAATCATTAACAGAATGTGGCTTGATGTTTTATAGGCATAATTATATTTCTACATTTTCAATGAGTTAGGATGTAGAGATGATAAGTTCTTTGACACTACATTTTCTAGACTGCATCCTTGGTATTTATCCCATCTTATTTTGGGTTTTGTTTTTGTTAGACTCTTAGTGAGCTCAGAAAAGCGACCCTCTGATACTTCTACATCTCCACAGCCCTATGACCAGCACAGATAGTAGTAATACTGACTTTCTACTACTAATAGGAGTAAACATCAAGAAATATTCCACTGGTTAAGACAAGCCATCACTTACTTTATTTAGCTTCCAAGAAATGGATTATCAATGCCTTTTTTTTTCCCCTTAAGAATGTATGGTATATGATAGGACTTCCCTGGTGGTCCAGTGGTTAAGATTCCGAGCTCCGAGCTCCCAATGCAGAGGGCACGGGTTCAGTCCCTGGCGGGGAGCTAAGATCCTGCGTGCTGCGTAGCATGGCCAAAAAAAAAAAAAAAAAAAAAAAAAAGAATATATGGTATATGAGAACTTTAGAAGTCTAAAGAAAGTCCCATTTTCATTTGTCAAGGAAACTATCAAGTTCTCTTTTTTTTTTTTCAAGTTCTCTTTTGAAGACTTTGGTGATGTATTTACCAAATCTTTATCAAATATAAAGGTGTTTTGTTTTCCAAGAGTTCATTATAAAATAATAGAATGTATTTCATTTAACCTGACGGTTCTACCTATTATTGCAATTTCATTCAAAATATTCTCAAAATTGTTAAATAATACCTCTTGGTGAGGGTTTTTATTCTCCCATCCACACCAAAACTGCAGGGACTGTGGGAAGGGATGCTTTAGCAAAAATTTTAGCAGTGTTTTGGACATGTGAATAGTATCATTTCATTAAATCTTGGCCTTTTTTACTAAATTGTTATCTTCACAAAAACATCTTTTCATAAAATTTCTGTGATGTGCTGTCTTGCTACTCTCATACATAGGAACTCATTGTTGAGGAAAACAACAAGCAATAATAACAAAATGCATCCATACATTCGATGGTTGAAGTAAAACTGAATGAAGTCTTCAACTCAGTTATCTTCATTTGTCCTTTTCTGTTTCTTCAATTTTCCCTTTTTATACTTTATCCTTGAATTATGCGTTTTCTAATTTTGTGATTCATTTATACCCTTGGATTTTAGGTGCATGCTAGTGATACAAAAGTCAATCTATTCTTGGCCTCTAATCAGCTCTTCATTCCTTCTGTGAAATTCCTGATGCTAGCAGCTAATAGCCTTTAGGTTAACAGCCATGCCTTTCTACTTCTACCAATTTGAGTTGTATGTTTGTTCCCCATATTTGTACCTTTCCCTGTAATCATATAGTGTAGGTGTTGTATCAACCAATAAAATAACTGCCAAATATTTGCTTTCTGAAAACTATTGAGCGCTTTAAGAAGACTTGATAAAATAAATTGCAATAAAAGATTTCCAACTTTCTTGTGAATAAGAAAAAAGGTAAACATTTTGAATTCTGTATATACACTTTTAGAGCTCATCAAGACACTAAATTCTAAAGAAATCCAAACTAAAAATAGTAGATAATACTTCATGGTGATGAATTTTGCTTTAAAAATAGGTACTCCAATCAGGAGATCCATACTCAAAGAAAAGATCTTGGCTGCACCTCAAAAGTTTGATGAATGTTTGAATGGATATTACTCTTTACTAAGTTAAAATAAATTTTAAATGGATGTATATATCATTTTTATAATTCCCCTGATAATAATGCTATACATCAGGCTAGTTGAGTTTAAGGATTCCCAGGAACTATATTGACACCAAAAATCAATTTAGATATACACCACAACAGAAACTCAAGAATCTAGATTCATATGCATCATACAAATATATAACCAAGGAAAGCAAAATATAATTCTTCATGGAAAAATTAGGTAATATTTATATCTTTCATATTGAGAAATTAATAGACACTGTCAATTTCCTAGTTAAATTGAGAAATAAAGAATTAAATATAATTTTTGAAAGTTAAAAAGTAATCATTTAAAAAGACACAAATGAACAACAAAAAGCTATATTTTCTGAATTATTAAAGGGGAAATTAAAGAATAAAAACCTATTGCCAAAGATAGGAAAAATAAACTATTTACAATAGAAATAAAATGACAAATATAAGACCAAAAACATAATCAAAATATATATAGGATATATGTTATGTACCATAAAAACATATTATGTAAATCTCAAGATAAACATAGTTTAAAAAGAAAAAGCATATAAAATTGGGTGAAAATAAAAGTGACTACTACCTCTTCCAAAAACCCCCACAAAACCCTCAAAGTTTACAAGTAGAAAAATAAGAAATATAAAAATCCAGTTAAGAATTACTAATCAGATTATTAATATCACAATAAGCTGAGTTCAAGTTAAAAGCATAAAATGTAGGGAAAATAAAACCCAGTCACTTTAAAAGTAATGACAACATGTATGATAAAAATAATTACATAAAGTGTAATGAACTTACATGTTTCAAATTACATGGCAGAGACATACTTGAAACTATGTTCTAGTATTTTAAGAAGAATTGATCGATAATATTGATAATATTATCACAATGGTAACAGTAATAAATATTAATAGACCTCTTGATTTCTTGATAAAATCAGAACACAAATTATAAGCAGTGATACAGGTCTTTCTAAACAATCTTTTGTCAAACTTTAGTTTTTCTAGGGCAATTTTCCTCAGTATATTCAAGAACCACCTTATTAGAATAAATGTGGGAGTGCTTGTTAAAAAATGAATATTCTTGGCACCTAATGCTGTCGTTCCAAACCATAGTTTTTAAGGGTATGCTGGGGGATCTGGGTTAGGTGACTTTTGATCAATAGTGATCTAGAAAATTAGTGATAATTAATTCTAAAATGTAAGTCTGGAAAGGAAAACCAGAGGCTTCTGTTTGAAGATGATAGATAGAACATGTTTATCTCTTCTCCTCTAGAGACCCCTCTGAAATTCAATAAAATGAGTAAACACATATTAATTCATAGAACTAGATAACTGTAGATAAAAATAGATAATAGTAGATAGAAGTTGAAGAACAAGAGAGTATGCTTCAGGCATTAAGAGGTTTCAACAACTCTGGAAGATGAAAAGCAGATGGAACATGGTAATTCATGTAGTAGGGCAAAGAAAAACACAGCTTTGATATTCATAAAGGAGAATAGGAGCAGGGGAAGTCCATTTGTCTCTTAGAATCTAGGAGGCTTAGATCTCGGAGAAACAGAGTGCAAAGTGAGCAACGTGGGTCAAAACAGGAGGACTTGTTGAAAATTTATATATGGATAGCAGACTCACAGCCCCCCTTCATCTAAAATATAACACAATTATATGCCTGCTCCCTCCAGCCCCCAAATATTACAGGCAGGAGACTGGAGGTTTCTTCTGTGGAGAAAGCACATGACCTCAGAGAAAAGAACTTCATATTCTATGTATCTGTACTCTCCTAGCAAATTGGCTGGCGTTCTGATGATCCTAAAACCAAGTGCAGAAGTCCGTAATTCAGGAACACAAACCTCCTAATCTGCTGCTGAGTGTCTTGGAATTTAGAATGGTCAATCAAGGATTATTGAACATTTGAGGAAATTCTTCAATATGAAAGAGGCAGGGGGACCCGATGGGGGGTGGGGAGGAACTGTGATATTAGAGCAGTCAGACATAATGACGTTCTAATAAAAGACATTTGTAAAAGTGTTGAATAAAAATTTTAAAAAGAGCCAAACATTCTGACAAAGAAAAAAAATTTCAAGGAACAGTTCTTGAAAGAAAGGGCAAGATAGGGATATGAGATTAAGAGATATAAACGACTATGTATAAAATACACAAGCAACATGGAGATATTGTATAGCCCAGTGAATCATAGCCATTCTCTTGTAATAACTTTCAATGGAGTATAATATGTAAAAATACTGAATCACCATGCTGTATACCTGAAACTAATATACTATGGTAAAGCAACTATACTTCAATAAAAATAAAAATTCATCAGAAAAGTGGTAATATAAGGTAGAAAAACATCTGTTAGTAAGTAGGACAAAAAGACAGTGAGACAGTAAACAAGAGAAGAAATAAAAGAGACATAAAGGTTTATTCTTTAAAGTTCAATACCTGAAAAATAGGAATTCTCAAAAGAGAGAAAAGAGAAACAGAGGGAAAGAAATTATCAAAGAAATAACAGAAGAAATTTTCCCAGACCTGAAGGTAATGAGGCTATAGCCTAATTTTATCCCCCAAAGTCCTGGTAACAACAGTAATAAGAGTTTAAACTTGCTGGGCTTCCCTGGTGGCGCAGTGGTTGAGAGTCCGCCTGCCGATGCAGGGGACACGGGTTTGTGCCCCGGTCTGGGAAGATCCCACATGCCGCGGAGCGGCTGGGCCCGTGAGCCATGGCCGCTGGAGCCTGCGCGTTCGGAGCCTGTGCTCTGCAACGGGAGAGGCCACAGCTGTGAGAGGCCCGCGTACCGCAAAAAAAAAAAAAAAAAAGGTAAACTTCCTGAGTCCTTACCAGGTACCAGGCACTTTCCAAAGCCCTTCACATGTAAGCATTCATGTAATCCTCATAATCCTCTAATTTATGAGTTAGGTACTAGCAGTATCTTAATTTTTCCATTTGAGGAAACTGAGGCACAGAGAAGGTAAGTAACTTGCCTACGTTTCTGTCTTTAGCAAGTGGTGGACTGAAATGTGACCTCAGGCTATAGGGGAAGGTTGAAGTTTCTAGCAGATGCATGGAGCTGCTGTCTGCAGAGTTGCAGTTTCTATGCTGGGTTTCTCCTTCCGCTGCACCAGTGACTCCCACTTTCTTAACCAAGAGCTACTTTCACCGCTGTCTGGGCTATTTCCAACTCTCTCTGACCTGCTCCACTTGGAGCAAATCCCTTCCCTGGATAGCAGAGAGCTGCATCTGCTTCTCTTGATTGGCTCCTTTGGGAGACAGTAGGTTCCTTTGTATGACAGCCCTCTTTATTCCTGGAGTGTTCAAGCACCCCCAGGGTATGGGGATGGCCCAGAGGTTGTAAGAGCACAGCCTTCTATTGCTCCTGCAAACTGCTCCCTCTAGCTTCCAGGCCCTGCAACTGGCTCTCTTCTTCTCTCGGGATCTGTTCCCATTATTACCGGGCATTACAAATTGCCCCCAAACCTGGAGGCTTAAAACAACAATTATTTAGGATGGTTATGGTGGGTCAAGAAGCCAAGAACTGCTTAACTAGGCATTTCGGGCTCAGGGTCTCTCCAGAGGTTGCAGGGGCTATGGTAAGTGGGAGGCTCATATCTAAGTGTTCTTTATTCATATTTCCAGTAGCTGGGCTGGAAACATAAGTGGCTGGGGGCTGGAACAGCTGGGACTCCTGGGACATCTCCTTCTCAGTGTGGGCGCCACATTCTCTCTCTCTAGCATGGAGGCTTCAAGGTAGTTGAACTTCTTACATGGCAGCTCAGGGCTCCAAGGCACGATCCAGAGAGAGAAGGGGAAGAAACTGGGGAGAGGGAAAGGAAGGGGAGGGAAGGGAAGGGAAATGAAAAGGAAGGGAAGGGAGGGAGGGAAAGGAGCAGAGAGGAAGGGAGGGAGGGAATTAGGGGAGAGAGAGAGAAGTTGAATCACCTAAATTCAGAAGTCATGTATTGCTGCATCCTATTTGTTACGAGTGAGTCACTAATGCCAGCACTTGTAGAACAGGCTTCAAAACCACCATAGGCTGGCTCTTTTGTTTTTCCCTCTATTGCACCTCCTTTGGGCAAATACAATCCATCAGACTGCTCTGTACAGTGTGAGCCTCAAATGTGTGTTCTGTTTGCTCCACAGATATCCTGGCCTCCCTATAAGTCAGGCTTGTAAGTGGGCTTTTCTTTCGGTCAGTCTGAACATTTCCTGAGAACTGGAAGCTGCCTGCACTTTGTATTCATGAAGCTCATCTGTTGGAACTTCAAGAAAGTTGTGTTGTATAATTTCCCCTATGCGTCCCATGGAGCCTCACCTCTGACTCTGCTGAAAGGGTGTTTTATTACACAGCTTGGGCAATTTTTAAATTGTATATATTGCTCATTTTAATATCTTCTTACTGCTGTCCTATCATATCCTTTGCCACTTTTAAAATTTGGGTCTTGACATTTTTTATTGATTTGGGAGACCTCTTGTATATTAAGGTAATTACCTTTGATTATTTGTTGTAAACATGTTTTTTCTTACTATCATTTGACACCTACTTTTGTTCATTTGTTCATTTAAAATTTATTCAAAAATACTTTCTTAACTGGGGTATAACAACCATACAGTAAAGTGCGCAGCTCAATATCAAATCATTTCTAGCCCCCAGAAAGTTGCCTTCTGCCCGTTTCCAAAAAATACACCAAAAGTTCACCACTAGTCTCACCTCTATCATCATAAATTCATTTTGCCTGTTTTTTTTTTTTTTTTTCCAGCGGTACGCGGGCCTCTCATTGTTGTGGCCTCTCCCGTTGCAGAGCACAGGCTCCGGACGTGCAGGCCCAGCGGCCATGGCTCACGGGCCCAGCCGCTCCGCGGCATGTGGGATCTTCCCGGACCGGGGCACGAACCCGCGTCCCCTGCATCGGCAGGCAGACTCTCAACCACTGCGCCACCAGGGAAGCCCCCATTTTGCCTCTTTTTGAACTTCATTTAAATGGAATCACACATTGTACACTTGTTCTGGCTTTTGTTCAACCTTAAGTGTGAAAGATTTATTTTTATTGTTGTGTGTGGTGGTACAGTATTTTGTGCTTTTTTTTTATTGCTGTGTAGTATCCCATTGTATGACTATTCTGTAATAAATGTACCTATTCTCTTGTTGATGGGCATTTATGTTGTTTCCATATTTTGGCCATGAACATTCTGTAATATCTTTTGATGTACCTATGCATTCAGTCCTCTCAGGCATGTCCCTATGAATGGAAATGCTTTCATAGAGTAGGTGAATGTTTAGGTTTAGTATATACTGCCAAAAAGTTTTCCAAAGGGATTGTACCAATTTACACTCTCACTAGCAATTCATGAGAGCTCTAATTTTTCCATATTCAGGACAAAAGTTGTTACAAGTCTTAACAACATTGGTAAGTTGGTCAGTCTTTATAATGTTAACCAGTCAAATGTGTATGCCGTCATTCTTTATTGCAGGTGTAACCTGCATTTCCCTGGTGACTAAGGTGTTGACCTCCTTTTAATGTGCTTATTGGCCATTTAGTTATTACCTCTTGGAAAATGCCTATTCAACATTGCCCGTATTTTTGAAGATGTTTATACAGACCACGGTACTTCTACAAATTCAGTTTTACTTCAGTTGCTTTCTTTGCTTGGAATGACCTCCTCACTCATTTTCTCTTTTTGTTCTCTTTAAATTTCATCTCAGGCGTCATCTGCAAGAGAAAACCAGCCCCACATAGACCAGGTTCGACTCTCTGCTATTCTTTTGTATAATCGTCACACCTTGGCATATCCTCATTATTAAGATTACAACTTACACAAATAAAAATTCTTCGTGTTCTTGTTTTAGTCTCCTACATGCTTATCCTCAAGACCCATTGAAGGGAAAGGCGGTTATAAGGCAAGAGTCAGGAATCTAAAAGGAATGAACAATGGAAACACACATGCGTGGTCCTGGAGAGAAGTATCTACATGTGTGCCTGCATTTCCTGACGAGGTTGAGATTTGAGAATCCACAGTGGCACCTAGATGCCTTCCCTCCAGTGAGAAAAATGGAAGCTGACATCTCAGGGCAATTCTTTGTCAGAAATATAAATCTGCATGAAGAGAAGAGAGTTAAAAATTTAATCTGCAAAGCTATTTAGAGAGTGGATAGGCCTTGACAGGCCTCCCAAATGGATTACAAGAACAAGAAGAGTGGAGTTGTGAAAAAAAAAAGCTGTTGTAGCAAACAGAATGAAACTAAGCTTTCTTGACAGAACCAGTTTTGCCGAATGACTTTAAAATCGCACTTATCCTTTTTTTTCTTCTTAAATATACTCTAATTTAAATGTTTGAGAGAAACTTTTAGGATTTATAGTGTGCCCTTAAAGAACTGTAAGGTAAAGACACAACAAATTATATACATAGTATTATTTGGAGAATGCGTGTGGGAAACAAAATTAAAAACTGTCAAACCACTAATCAGTCACAGAAAAGAAATGAGATTCTGGAGGCATCTGTGATCATCTGACTGGTAATTTTTAAACTACCACCCTATGTCTAAAACATTGCTCAACATGAATAAACAGAATAAAACTTTGGCAATCAACTTCCAAAAAAATGACAATTTGATGTCACTTTGTACTCTGTATTCGTTTTTTTAACCTATTACTTTAGGAGGTTCCCCTGTATATGCCAGCCCACATGTCATCATTATTATAGGGAAAAGTGCTGTTCTATTTCCTGTCTTAGTACTACATTTCTTTGTCCTTTAAATTCATATTTATTTCCCTGAATGCTAAAATAAACAAACATACTTCTTTTTTTATATATAGGTAGTGCTTGGGATAGGCAGATCACCATTACCAAACAGTTAAGAAAATAAAGGTATTGGGAATTTCCTGGCGGTACAGTGGTTAGGACTCCACACTTTCACTGCCGAGGGCCAGGGTTCAGTCCCTGGTTGGGGAACTAAGATCCCATGAGCAGTGGGGTGTGGCAAAAAAATAAAGAAAGAAAGAAAGAAAAAAAGAAAAGAAAGGTATAAAATCATATGAACTTTTCAAGAGATATAGAAACAATTGTGCAATAAAATACGTTTGTTGAATGATTTTCCTGTTTCAACAAAGTTCTAGACTCCACTGCTATTTTTACAGCTGTAATTTTTTTTTATTTTATCTGACCAGGCCTCAGCTTGGGCAAAAGCATGCTACTTACGCTAGCAATATCCTGCCCATTAATATTGTAGAAATTTTTTTCCATTAAAGTCTTAACAACTACTGAAGCATAACTTTTAACTCCTAAGACTTACATCTATCTTAAAATGTTGCTTTAAATCTTTAATATCTAGGGCCTAACCATGGTTTCCAGATTTACCTTTAAAGTATCAACTTGTTAAATATAAATACTGATCCTTTGGTCCCCAAACCAATGGTATCTACTTTTCTTAACCTGCCATGTTCTTTGTTAGTGGGTTCTGGGCTAGCTTGCACTCTGCTCAGATATAGCCAGTGTCATGGGAGGATTCAAGTTTATCATATCATGGCAGTTATGAAGATCCTTTACAAACATTTTCTTTCTTCTCATTCTGAATATATGGTAGTTTTGTATTTTCCTGATATATTTTGAAATTAACTGTCATAGTGTGCCTTACTTTGGTCAATGGGATGTGAGCAGAAGTGATGTGTTTCACCTCCAAGGAGAGCCAGGGTGCAATGTCCCGTGTTTCTCTTCCCTTTTCTGGAAATGTTGGAAATGTATTAAGATGACTCTTCTGCCAGACTTGGCTTTTGATCAGCAAGATGAATATAGTCCTCCTCTGTACACCCAGTCCCTGCTGATGATACCTGTTGGCCATTAAGTATGAGAGAGAAGTGAACTTTTGTGTGTGAAACCACTGAAATTTGGGGGTTTTCTGTTACCACAGCATAACTTACTCTAGCCTAACTGATATACCAGCTTTACAGTTGCTTGGAATTCGGCTCTTAGGGAGACACATTTTGAAAGGTAATTTAAAAACTATTCATTAGATACCTAAATTTTTCACTTACCATTTCTGAATGTATTGATTTTTCCTCTTTTATTTTCTTAATGTGATATATTGACTGATTTTTCACAGCTTTACTGGAGTATTATTTACATACCACATAACTCACCTAAGTGTACAATTCAGTGATTTTTAATACATGTATAGAGTTGTATAATCGTCACAACAGTCTAATTTTAGAACATTTCCATTCCCTTGCCCCCCTCAAAAAAAACTCATGCCTATTTGCGGTTATTCCCTAACTCCCACTGCTATCTGAGGTAACCACTAATCCATTTTTTGTCTTTGCTGAAGTGCCTTTTCTGGATATTTTATAGAACGAATCATTCAATTTGCGGCATTTTTTGCGACTGGCTTCTTTCTTCTAGGGTCATGTTTTCAAGGTTCACCGATATTTCAGGATGCATCAGTTCTTTATTCCTTTTTATAGTGGAAACATATTACATTGTATCGATATACCACATTCTGTTTCTCCATTTACCAGTTTCTAGGCATTTGGGTTGGTTCCAGTTTTGGGTTGTTATAAACAATGTAGCTATGACCATTTGAATACAAGTATTTATGTGGAAACATGTGTTAATTTCTCTTGGCTGGGTACCTACGAGTGGAATTGTTGGATCATATGGTGAATTTGTGTTTAACATTTTAAGAAGCTGCTAACCAGTTTTCCATGGTGTAGGAAGCATCATTTGTCCAGTTGAACAAGACTATTAAATCCACAACTTAAAGGCCCTTATATAGTGGAAAAGTATTTAGGTAATGAAGCAGGATATTCCCTCTTTCTTCTCTCTGTAACTCATATATGCTTACCCATATATATATTCTTCACCGTTAATAATTCCTGGTAGAAGAATAGCCATTAGACTCCCCATTTGTTTCTGAGCACCCTATTTATTGAATCTTTGCATGGGAAATAGTAATTCCTAAGGGGGTTGAGATCTCTGTTGAGATAAAATCTGGCATGCAGAGTTAGGTGACAGCTCCTCTCAGATTCCTATTTACATACTCTGAATTACCAGTGATGCTTTAACTGTTTAAAAATCACCTGTCTTGTCTGATTTTATTTTTATCATGTTCACACAATACTGTTCCTAAAACAACAAAAAACCAGCTTTTAATAGTATATAAATATAAGTAGCTTGATTAAGTTTCTTTCAAGTCATTTAAGGAAGAATCCCACCCATTATGTTGTCTACTTATTTTATTGTTTGTTCCATTGTTAATTTTTACTTACTGTGACTAAAGGTATTAATTGTTTTATGTGTTACAAATAAATATCCTAAATATTCTTGAATATATGTATATATCCCTGGCACAAGGACCAAGCCTAAAGCCAGGACCTAAATTGTAATGCTTTTTATGTAACCCAAACAGGTGGCCGCCAGCAGAAGAGAAAACAAGAGGGAGCTCAAACAAGAAAAGCAAGAGGCAAGTGGCAATGGCAGGACCATGCCAAGGTGAAGAAAGTCCAGGAGCTCACTGTGGGTTTTGAACTCATTGCTGCTCTAAGTTCTCTTTGACATATAGAGACAAGATATGATTTCCCTCTACTCACTGCTAATAAGCAGGCTCCAAACTGAGGCAAATTTTAGTGTGTAACAGCATTCACTCACAAAGCTGGCTCCAGGCAAGTACAATGGACCTAAGGCTCACCTTCGGGGTTTTTGATCTCCACTGGCCCGTACTTACCTAGGGTTTGAGTGCCTCTCTGTCAGGAGGAAACTGGATCTGGTGAGCTCTTCACACTCTGATATGAATTAGATTATTTGAATGACTGGTGTTTAGAGTAGGACTAAAAGCTCAGACTTTGGAATTAGTCTATGAGGGTTCGAAGACCCAGTGTTTTACTACTTCTGTGACCCTGCACAATTGACTTAACATTTTATATTCAAAGTGCATATACTTCCAGAATCACTGTCATAGGTCTTTTGTGACGGTTCATTGATATAAGGCATATAAAGCAGGAAAAACAAAATCTGCCAGAGAGCAAATTCTCCAGGAATGTTTGTTATTATTATTCATGCTGAATGATTGCCTTTCTGGATGATAGAATCTTTTTTGTTCTTTTTCTTTAAAGCTTTATTGATATCACATTCATGTACCACACAATTCACCCATTTAAAGTGTGCAATTCAATGGCTTGTAGTATATTCACAGATATGTGCAACCATCATCACAATTTTAGAGCAGTTCATCACCTCAAAAAGAGACCTCATACCCTTTATGTAACAATCATTTCTATCCCCCAGCCTCTCCAGCACTAAGTAGCCATTTATCTTTCTGCTTCTATAGAGTTGCCTTTTCTAGACATTTCATATGAATGGAATCATATAACATGTGGTCTTCTGAGACAGATTTCTTTAATTTAACATAATCTTTTCAAGGTTCATCCATGTTGTAGCATGTATCAGTACTTGATTCCTTTTAGGGCGGAATGATATTCCATTGTACGGATATACAACATTTTCTTTATCCGTTCATCAGTTGAGGGATTGTTTCCTTTCAGCTTTTATGAATAAGGTTGCTACAAACATTTTTTTTCTATGGAAATAGGTTTTCATTTCTTTTGACTAGATACCTAGGAGTGGAATTGCCGGGTCATATGGTAACTGTCTTTAATCATTTGAGGAATTGCCGGAATATTTTCTGAGGCAGCTTCACCATTTTCATTCCCACCATCATGTACAAGGGTCCCGATTCTTCCACATTGACTGGCAGAGTCTTTTCTGTTTTCTTAAAAGTGAAATGACTATGAAACAGAGCAGGATCCTATGGTCCTTCCGCTCCCATGTCCTCTGCCTGCCTTTTGTCTGTAGAAAAACTTTAGCCAAAGACTAAGTTTAATCAGAGAAGTGAGAAAATACATAAACAAAGGAAAACTGTCAAACGAGACCAAATAACAATAGTTTAGTCGTTAAAGGACCTATAGTTCCTCCTCAAGGGCTATAGATAATATCCTGAGCCCTACCCTTTGAGCTGTCTTGTAGATACTGAAATCCCCACCAAGTGGGAGAAGTTAAATACGTGGTGTCCAGAGTGTGTAGCCATTACATAAGCTGCGACAATTCTGAGAACCAGCCTCAAATAAATGGGAACAAAACAACCCTGAACTGAAGACTGTACTGTAAAACAATCAAAATGAAGCTGATCAGACCACAGCATGACCCATTTCAAGAGAACTGTCAGAGCTGACTGTGCTGTTTCTGCATGTAGCCCCCTCTTTCTGCCTGTAAAAGCTTGTGCCCACTGATTGTCAGTGGGGGAAGTTGGCCTTCAGACAAGAGTCAGCCCTCCCACCTGGTTGCCGGCGTCCAAAATAAAGCAAACTTTCCTTTCCACCAACCTTGCCTCTTTATTGGCTTTAGAGTGGTGAGCAGTCAGACCCCACTTTGGGTAACAATTATAATTTAAGTCTACAAAAACTTCACAAGGACTTAAATTGGTAGAGGTTATCGTTAGATCTTATAGAATTTTAAGGTAGTCACACAAACTACATAAGAGTAAACATAATGGGCCAAAATTGTACTTTTATTCTGGAAGTCTTGATGTCTTTGTAAGTCATTTAAACATGCCATATTTTACAGGATGAGCATATACTTCATTGTCGGAACTACATCACATTGAGAGTGAAAGGTGCTCTATCTGTAATTATACTGGGACAATGAAAGTAAGTTGAGGCTGTCTCAGGCACACTGGGACAAATGGTCACCCTATGTGTAGTGAAAGACCTCACTATGGACTCACACTCATTTGGAAATATATTTTCCTTGTTTTCTTTTTTAGCAGAGGTGATTTGTATTCATCTCACACTTGTAGGCAGGGCACGTGAATATATATGTTGCATTAAGTTAAAGGCTGGGTCTACTCCCTCAGAGCAGAGCCAAAATAACTGGTGCACACAGTAAACAAACCCTAGCTCTTCCACTAGCTGGTTTTCTAGCTAAACTGAAGTGGATTGCATCAAGGATTTTACATTTTAGAAAATTTTAGATTTTTGTGGACTCTACATTACTTTTTGGATTATTATGTGTCCCACCCGCAAGATTCCTATTACAGTGATAGTCATATAGATGTTCCCCACCCCCAAATGCATATTTGCAAAATAGTTCACGTCAGAGTGCTTAGTATTGTAGAAACATGCAGAGGGGTTAGTCAGCATTTTAAGGATTCGGGTTTCTAAAGCAGATTCTCCCACACAAAGTCTCTTCCTAATCCTTTTTTTTTTTTTTTTTTTTTTTTGCGGTACGCGGGCTTCTCACTGCTGTGGCCTCTCCCGTTGCGGAGCGCAGGCTCAGCGGCCATGGCTCACGGGCCCAGCCGCTCCGCGGCACTTGGGATCTTCCCGGACCGGGGCACGAACCCGCGTCCCCTGCATCGGCAGGCGGACTCTCAACCGCTGCGCCACCAGGGAAGCCCCCTAATCCTCTTTTGATTTCATTCGCTTTCCATCATGGTTCCCTACTAACCTACCAACCAACTAACTAACCAAGCTCACCCCAGCAACCCAAAGGCAACAACAACTGGGCTATTAATTGGAAGTCTGATTTCAATAAACAGACAGGGTCAATTTGACAACTTATAAAGCTAGAGTCTGGCAGAGCATCACGGGGATAAGACAAACAGTTCCTGTTACTGCCCCAGGGAAGAACTGGACACCACAGTCTGGCCCGAGTCCCCCCTCCAGGAATCCCTCATTTGCCAGCAGCACTAAGCAAGTCATAACCATTAAGGAGCAAGCAACTGTAAGAGAAAGACAAGCTGAGAGAGAGGAGACCAATGCTGCCCACTTTAATACACAGGAAGGATTCCTCAAGAACACTTGAGTTGACCCTCAAATGCTTGCGCAGGTCGGCAGGACCTGAGGCAATCCCCGGGGTAAGGGCTGGTCAGGGAAGTTAAAGACGCCTTCAGGGCGCTTTCAAATTAGACATCAATTTTCTCAAGACTAAGGACAAGAAAACAATGCTGAGGTCAACGTTCTCCTTCACTTTTTTTTTTTTTCCTTGTTTCCTTTGTTCCTGTGAGTCCAGTCTATCCAAGAGTGACTGCTAATGGCCAAGAAAATTCTTTACAAGGATGTTGATCCCTGGTCTGAACATGGACTAACTTTTTTGCAATCCTAATTCATTTCTGAGGCTCCAGAATTTTTTAAAAGACATGTTCTCTTCTGACCTCCTACGGTCTAGGTTCCTTTCTACCATGAATTCTACAAACCTTTTCTCAGTACCAGGTTATGTGTAGGGGGAGTGGCTGTTTCCTGTTACATTTCCCAGTTCTTAACTTGTTCCAAGTCCAATTTCTCCCATATTTCCCTGAATCTGCCTTATGTCTCTTTGGGCTAATCTGATTCCCAGCTGGAGAAATTCAGAATGTGTTCTTTTTTTTCCAAGAGAAAATTTCCTATTTTCATTAACTGTCAAAGTTAGATATTTATGGAAACACTCTTTTTTCCATGTATGTATTAGTGTCATGTTCCCCTCAATGAAGAAAAATGAAAAAAATACTCTGTAGTTTTAAGTATACCACCATTAACAAGAATAATCAGAACTTTACTTTGAAGAGTATTTGGTGATCTTAATATACTCAGTATACTTACTAGATCTCTTTGCTGTATTCGAAACTCAATCATTTTTTTTTTTCCCTAGAAATTCTCCACTTTTTGGCTTTTATGACACGGATGCTGCTTCTCCTCATAATCCTCTGGCTATTTTCCCTTAATCTCTGATGGCTTTTCTTTCTCAACACATTTCATAGATTTGTCCTTGGAGCACCGTGCTTCCCATTCTAAGCAATGGGACATTCAGACAAAAACTGCGTCTTAGAATTACCCATGAAAATCTCCTGAGAAGGTGCCCCATGGAGACAACTTAGCATATATTGTCTTTTTCTTCAGTACTGAAACTCCAGTTACTACTGAGGCCCAGATGAAGTAGTGGCTTGCTCTTAAGAGCTATGTTGTCTGAAAAATAAATAACTTTAAAGAAGAGCATCTTTTTTTAAAAGGCAAAATATTTATCATAGGACAGGAATATGGGGATATATTTCCTTTGGAATGGCAGGTGGAGACCCTGCACTTTTTTTTTTTTTTAATTAATTAATTTATTTTTTTTTGCGGTACGCGGGCCTCTCACTGTTGTGGCCTCTTCCGTTGCGGAGCACAGGCTCCGGACACGCAGGCCCAGCGGCCATGGCTCTCAGGCCCAGCCACTCCGCGGCACGTGGGATCCTCCCGGACCAGGGCTCGAACCCGCATCCCCTGCATCGGCAGGCAGACTCCCAACCACTGCGCCACCAGGGAAGCCCGACCCTGCACTTTTTAAATAGTGATCTATTTTTTTCTCTTTTGCAAAGCAAGTGGAGTTGAATTTGCAATAGTAAAGTGAGTGCATGATCAGGCTTTGTCCTCTCCTTGAGTGATCCTGTCCAAGCTCATCATTTCACGTACCAGTCCTCTGCGTATGTGTTTGTATGTGTGGGAGCTGTTAGTACTAATATTAGTATTAATTTAGTTTTACCTTCCTGATAGAATGTGGTTGATCCTGAGCCCACAAAAACATGGGAAGCATTTATGGCTAAGGACTCCTTGATACCTGTAATTTTCCCATTCATTAAACAATTATCCATTCAACTCACTGTGTGGCAGGCTCTATGCCAGGTATTAGAGTTACCAGCACAAACTAAGCAAAAGATCCCTATTTTAACAGAGCTTATCACTTTATAAAGAGCGATGAGTGCATTCATTCATTTTGTTAGAGGATTTGTGAAACATTTACTATGTATTAGGTAGTGGGTAACACCCTGACCATATAAACAAAGCATAGTTTCTGATTTCTAGAGGCTCCAGTTTAGGGTCGGTACACGAAGAGAAAGGAATAGACACAGAAGATGATCATTACAATACAGTGGATACAAGCAGTAGAGCCATGCAGTGACTCATATGGTATTAGAGAAGAAACACAATATCATTGTGTAGGGGAGAAGCTAAAAATCTTGACCTAAGATTCTTTTTTTTAAAAAAAAATTATTATTTATTTGGCTGTACCGGGTCTTAGTTGCAGCACGAGGGATCTTTAGTAGCGGCATGCACGTGGGATCTAGTTCTCTGACCAGGGATCGAACCCGGACCCCCTGCATTCGGAGCGCAAAGTGTTAACCACTGGACCACCATGGAAGTCCCATTGACCTAAGTTTTTTTACTTATGTAATTTAATTTCAGACCGTCCCCAACTTATGATGATTCTGATTTTTTGAGTTTATTATGGTGCAAAACCAGTACACATTCAGTAGAAACCTTACTTTGAATTTTGCATTTTAATCTTTTCATGAGCTTAGCAATATGTATACTCTCTTGCGATGCTGGGCACCAGTCAGCTGGGCGATCACGAGGGTAAACCACAGGTAAGCTTACAGCCATTCTGTATCCAGACAACCATTCTGTTTTTCACTTTCAGTGTGGTATTCAATAAATCACGTGAGATATTCAACATTTTATTATAAAATAGGCTTTGTGTTAGATGATTTTTCCCAACTGTCGGCTAATGTAAATTTTCTGAGCACATTTAAGGTAGGCTGGGCAAAGCTATGATGTTTGGTAGGTTAGGTGTATCAAATACATTTTAAAATTATGATATTTTCAACTTAAGACAGGTTTAGGGACGTAACCCCATCACAAGTCGAGGAAGATCTGTACTGATATCATTGATTTGTTCCGTCAGCACTGGTCACTTCTAAAAACCACTGCACAGGATTTGGTGGCTAGAGATGACTATACAAGAGGTAGCACTTAGTTTGGGGCTTGAATACAGTTATTATTTTAAATGTGGAAGCACAGTTAGGGACAGGAGGCATTGCAGGCTGAAGACCACCATAAGCCAAAACATAAAATAGAAACCATATACATGACAGAAGTTAATAATAAGGTGAATTGTAGTTTTCCTGACTAAACAGAGATCATATGTATCAGGAAAGGTAGAAAATGACATGAAGTGGTTAGGATGGAGATAGCTTAAGGAGAGACTCCAAAGCCAGGTAGAATAATTTGTACTTAGTACACTGTCCATCTGTCCATCCATTCCTTCATCCTGACAGCTTTTATTATGTGTTTATGGTGCAGTTATAATGCTGTGTTCTGAGAATACATTAAAAAAAAGGGGGGGAAAAAGACAGGCCTTACCTTCAAGTTTAATTAAAACATGGGTAAGCAAAGGAAGAAATACAGCAGAATCTCATAACTGGTATAACATGAAAATATACAAAAGAAGAAAATCTGGAATCTGCCTGGAGGAGTCAGGGAAAGCTGTACGCATTTGGTCACCTTGAACTATATAATAAAGAAAGGGTAAGATGGTAGGTTGAGGGCATTGCAGTAAGAAGAAACAACAAAGACAAAAAGGCATCGCTGGCAGGAGATTTCTGGGAGAAACTGTGTGTAGTTCTAAAATGCTACAAATTAGCTGGCGAAAAAGCACATGAAAAGATGCTCAACATCACTAATTATCAGAAAAATGCAAATCAAAACTACAATGAAGTATCACCTCACACCTGTCAGAATGGCCATGATCAAAAAGTCCACAAACAATAAATGCTGGAGAGGGTGTGGAGAAAAGGGAACCCTCCTACATGGTTGGTGAGAACGTAAACTGGTACAACCACTATGGAGAACAGTATGGAGGTTCCTTAAAAAACTAAAAATAGAACTACCATATGATCCAGCAATCCCATTCCTGGGCATGTATCCGGAGAAAACCATAATCTGAAAAGATACATGCACCCCAATGCTCATTGCAGCACTATTTACAATAGCCAGGACATGGAAGCAACCTAAATGTCCATCGACTGAGGAATGGATAAAGATGTGCTACATATATACAGTAGCCATAAAGAAGAATGAAATAATGCCATTTGCAGTCACATGGATGGACGTATAGATTGTCACACTAAGTGAAGTAAGTCAGACAGAGAAAGACAAATATATGATATCACTCATATTTGGAATCTAATTTTAAAAAATGATACAAATGAACTTACTTACAAAACAGAAAAAGTCTTACAGATATCAAAAACAAACTTAGGGTTACCAAAGGGGAAACGTAGGGGGAAGGGATAAATCAGGAGCTTGAGATGAACATACACACACTACTGTATATAAGATAGATAACCAATAAGGACCTACTGCATAGCACAGGGAACTCTACTCAATATTCTGTGATAACCTATATGAGAAAAGAATCTAAAAAAGAATGAATATATGTATATGTATAACTGAATCACTTTGCTGTACACCGGAAACTAACACAACATTGTAAATCAACTATATGCCAATAAAATTAAAATTAAAAAAAATAAAATGCTACAAATTAAATATTTTTCTCCCTGGAAGGGGAAGGTAAGTAGTGATAGTGGGAGATGAAAATGTATAGGGGTTTTTGTGCTTTATCCTCCAGCATTGTCATGCTCTGGAAGAGTTTACTGGTGCACTAATATACTCAAATTTGTATTTTACAGATTTAACTCTAGACAAAACGTGAAAGCTATCTCGTAGTGATAATGCTAACTGAAACTTGGCCGCAGGAAGACTAGTTAGGAGGCTATGCACCAAAGTGTGTTAGCAGAAATCATATTGTGAGAGACATAAAGTAAGGAACAGGATTTAGAGATTGGACATATATCTAGGACAAGAATGTAGAGGGCATGCAAGAAAACCACACCATATCTGTCGTAGGTGACTGGGTAGCTAGTGGCACCATTAGGTAGTCTAACAGGTGATTTATCCAGGCTGCACCAGGCACTCCAAAGCTATGGACTTACAGGATACCTCTTCCCAATCAGCATATTTGGTTTGAGTTGACAGGCAATTCCCCTGGATCGAGAGAGAAGATCTGGAGCAATGTTTTCCAAACAGAGAGTAAGAAGCTAAGGACAGTGGAGGAGATGGCATGAAGCTGAAACACTGGAAGAGAGGGCAAGTATTTATGACTATATTCTCTGCACTTACTATAAATTCAAGATGAACTAGAAGTGCATAGTGAGAAGAGATTCAGCCACAGATTTTGAAAGCCCACTCTTTCCTACAGAAAAAGATAAGCAACAGGTCTTTATGAAATTTATAAGCATGCATCTTCAAAGTATCTGTTGATACTTAGATTATTTAAAATTATTCCATTTTATAAAGAACAACTGCCTTTTTTTCAAATGTGGCTTTGCAACAACAATTATCTTCCAAATTCTAAAGAAGGGGGACTCTGAAATATTCAATATGATTTGATTTCACAGGGAAATTTCAAAAATAAGCCCAAAATGTGGGATACGTTAAACACAAATAATTATTTCAGTGTATTTGAAGAAAAAAATCTCATGAATCGCTATTGTTTATCTTCTGCTAATAAAAAGTAAAAAATGGAGAAACATTTTGAGTTTGCTATGCATTTAAATTGTGAAAAAAATGAACCTTGTCTTTATTTGAAATGTGGAATTGTGTTTCATTTTTGGAGAGTGAATTATGTACTTTTTTGATGTTTTCAAGGTTTTATTAAAACATGAAACAACGACAATCATCAATCCAATTAGGGGAAAGTCATTGTAATGAATATCTGTTGGTTTTGCCAGCCAGCATCCATACAACCTTCTTGGGTGAACACTTCCTTTGGGAAACTACCCTTCCTCCTACTCTCAATAGTAAGATTGGATGGGAATAATCCACATCCTGCTCTAGGGATGTGCCCTGATTATAATAAGGCAATCAGCAGTGCACATTCCAACTATAATAATCAGTTCAGGCTTGGGCATGTAATGCAAATTGCAAGAAGTGTTAGATGAGGTTTCTCAGAAAGAAAGGCCTCTTCTCTCTCCCAGGCGTGCTAAGTGACGTGACTCCAAGTCTTCCTTTGGATGCTATAGTAGGAAGAACATGAAGACTGGAATTGGTGCATCCTTTTTGCTTTTTAGAGGGGGAACCTGGAGGTTCTTGAGGGACTCACCATGTAGAACCAATGACAAGGCTTACACTGAAGAAGCTGGATCTTTGTGGTAACGTTTGCCTTTGTGTTTCCAAATATGTTAGCTAATTTAGTTGAGAACTAATCTCCTATTTGTTACTTCATAAGAGTGTCATGGGGCAGTAAGTACACTTTCATCTTTAATAACTCTAGGTAGTTTATCTACTAATTTAAATACACCCTGTCCATAATTATTAGATCAATCAAGATTCTGAATATGAAAAGAGAATTATCAGAGAAGCCGTTTTTTAAATTAAATTTTATTTTTTGTTAATACAGCAGGTTCTTATTAGTTATCTATTTTATACATATTAGTGTATACATGTCAATCCCAACCTCCCAATTCATCCCACCACCATCACCCCCCACACCCTGCTTTCCCTGCTTGGTGTCCATATGTTTGTTCTCTACATCTATGTCTCTGTTTCTGCCTTGCAAATCGGTTCATCTCCACCATTTTTCTAGATTCCACATATATGCGTTAATATACGATATTTGTTTTTCTCTTTCTCATTTACTTCACTCTGAATGACAGTCTCTAGGTCCACCCACGTCTCTACAAATGATCTGATTTCATTCTTTTTTATGACTGAGTAATATTCCATTGTATATATATACCACATCTTTATCCATTCTTCTGTTGATGGGTATTTAGGTTGCTTCCATGACCTGGCTATTGTAAATAGTGCTGCGATGAACATTGGGGTGCATGTGTCTTTTTGAATTATGGCTTTCTCAGGGTATACGCCCAGTAGTGGGATTGCTGGGTCATATGGTAATTCTATTTTTAGTTTTTTAAGGAACCTCCATACTGTTCTCCATAGTGGCTGTATCAATTTACATTCCCACCAACAGTGCAAGAGGGTTCCCTTTTCTCCACACCCTCTCCAGCATTTGTTGTTTGTAGATTTTCTGATGATGCCCATTCTAACTGGTGTGAGGTGATACCTCATTGTAGTTTTGATTTGCATTTCTCTAATAATTAGTGATGTTGAGCAGCTTTTCATGTGCCAGAGAAGCCATCTTAACGCTACAATCAAGGTAAATGATGGGAGTGCTTTTAAAGGAAATTTAATGAAATTAAGCTATATTCAGTTTACAAGAGGGAGGGAGACTCAACGTGTGTCTTTGAGGAGGTAACCAAAGCCCAGGACCTTGAAAGCCAATGTACTCTGCTTTAGAAAATTTCTTGCACCTAATTCTACCATTTTCTCAACTGTGAAGATGTAGGAAGTAGAACCAAAAAAGGTGAATGTCGTGATTTTCTGTAAGGCTTCTTTCTTGCTTGAAAGAGCAGAGTGAAGAACGAATCGTGTAGAGTCTTATGACAGGAGAAATTAGGATGGGTCAATAATGACAGATCATTACAGCACCATCTTCGATGAGTATTCCATCTCATTGGTCTCTGCAATGTTTACATAAAGTGAACATAATGTCTATCCCATTTTGGACGGGTGATGTGATTCATTTCCTGGATATCAGAGGCTTCTCTGCATTTAGACTGCTGGGTGGCTCTGTTGGGGCAGCTCGGCTGGGCAATGTGCTTAGATCATAGGCAACAGTAGTATGCATGACAATATCAGGAGGGGAAGTTAGAAACAGAATTTTAAGAAACACATCATTGACTATCATATGCCAGGTGCCAAAGGTACAAAGTCAGTGGCAAAAGGATGTACAAATGAAAACTGTACCCAGAAGTATAACCCAAGGACAGTGACTCTCACACAAAGACCTAACCTCCCCTTTTCATGATAAATGCTTTATAATCTTCTCTTTGCTATCCTTGAATGAAAATCACAGCTCATATAACTAACTTAACTCTGCATGTAATTAAAAAAATCAATATAATGGTCTAATTGTTACATCCAGGAAAATTATATAAAAAATATTGTATATGTTTTCGGTATGTAAAGTCTTAGGCTCAACTGAGATGGTATCATGAGGTAGTCAGAGGCGTACAGCTGTACCTAGAATCTGAATGCAGAAACTATAAATGGAGAAAGATAATGGGGTGACTTATTGGTAATTAAAATATCAGAATAGTGATATGCTTTTCAAAACACTGAGTAGCTCTTGAAAAATTTCAAACCAAATAAAGCTTAATTTTTCTTGGACTTGCATTCTTGGAAATTTTAGGATATTAGATTTCAGTACATTAAAGTTGCAAAAATATTTTATATTTATATGTGAAATGGAATTAGGTTCTATGCACAGATATTTATCGAATAACTTTTACCCTTATTTATGACTTGTAACCGATGTTGGTGTGAACACATTGTACCCACTCACTACCAGTAGTGCCCCCTTAATCATTGTGACAACCCTGAAACTCTCCTACCCATTTCCAAATCTACCCACAGACAACTGCAATGCCCCCCTTCATAATCAGTGTTCTAGATATTCATAGCTACTCAAACTGTAAATCATGACAAAGTGTGAAACTCTAGAGAAGTGTGTGATGCATGAGGCCAAATGGGAATTCAGAATAAGGATTTTGCTTAGATAGTTTACAAATAATTCAGCTCCATATAATCTACCTCTAAAATAATTCCCATATAAAAATATACATACCTCTTTTCCCTAAAAGAAGCTTTTTCCCTACTCCAAATTGAAAGACTCAAATGAGAAGTAAATAGTACTAAGGGTTATTCTTGGTATTTCGATGAAAAATTTTATTTGAAAACTACACGGTCTCTTATTTTCACATGTTTTAATATTTGGTGTAGAGCCTGGAGTATGCTTGGATTCAAACGTGCAACTCCAGGAATGGCTTTTATTTTGGAATTGGTTTGTGCAGACACCGTTCCTGCATGTGGGTTATGCCAGCCTGATCAATAGCCTGATGAGGCCTGTGTGGCCTGCACTGCCCAGCCCTACCATTTTCTACCTAATTAGCAGCTGCTCAAAGATGGGAAACAGGTGCAGATCCAGGGCCAGACCAAGGAAGTCTGCCTGTAATTAACAAGGAAAAAAAGGGTCAGCTATTGGGAAGAATATCAAATCGGCCCATTGGGGTTAACATGCTGGCCTCAAAGGCATAGTCACCTGAGATCTTAAGCATGCTAATATAAATTATGCAAGCTTTCAAACAACGTGGCTGCATGATCAGTTGGCAGAGAGGAAAATGATTTTTTTTTTTTTGCAGTAGAGTAGGGAAAAAGGGCCTCTACAAACTTATTTTTTCTCATCATGCTGGGAATATACAGAAGACATAGTGACATTTTCTTTTCTTTTTTCATAAATTTATTTATTTATTTATTTTTGGATGTGTTGGGTCTTTGCTGCTGCGAGCAGGGGCTTCTCTTTGCAGTGGCTTCTCTTGTTGCAGAGCAAGGGCTCTAGGTGCGCGGCCTTCAGTAGTTGTGGCACACGGGTTCAGTAGTTGTGGCCCGCAGGGTCTAGAGCGCAGGCTCAGTAGCTGTGGCACCTGGGCTTAGTTGCTCAACGGCATGTGGGATCTTCCCAGACTAGGGCTCGAACCCGTGTCCCCTGCATTGGCAGGCAGATTCTTAACCACCAGGGAAGTGCCACCAGAGAAGTCCCCATAGTGACATTTTTCTGAGAGGCAATCGTGAGTCACTTAGAAGAAGTTGTTAAGCAGTTAGAGCTCTTCTAGAAATAAGTGAAATTTGGAGGAAAATCTAACAATCAGGTTATTTAGAGAATTGTGTACTAACAGGTATTTGAAAGCAGATCCATGTACGTGTGGTTATGCATAATATATTGGCTTTGGTCATTGGCAACTTTTTGAATTATTCCATAAAGTGAGGTCCATTTCAGACTGACAAGGACTTGCTAAGGGCCAGGCTAAGATTGGAGAAGGTGAAAGACCAAATTTTTGAGGAAAAAATGAAGGACAAGGCTGCCTGCCAGGTTCAGATTCTGGCTTTAACAATCAAGTTTTCAGAATATTACTCAGCCATAAAAAATAATGAAATTTTGCCATTTGCAACAACATGGATGGACCCAGAAGGTATTATGCTTAGTGAAATAAGTCACACAGAGAAAGACAAATACTCTATGTGATCATTATATGTGGAATCTAAAAAATAAAACAAACGAATGACTATAAAATTCACAGATATAGAGAACTAGTGGATACCAGTGGGAGAGGAGTAAGGAGAGGGGTAAGATAGGAGTAGGGTATTAAGAGGTACAAATTACTATGCATACAATAAATAAGCTACAAGGATATATTGTACAGCACAGGGAATATAGTCAATATTTTATAACTTTAAATGCAGTATAATCTATAAAATTATTGAATGACTATGTTATACACCTGAAACTAATATAATATTGTAAATCAACTCTACTTCAAATAAATAAATAAAAGCCAAGTTTTCAGTTTTTTCTTTTAATAAATTTATTTATCTTATTTATTTATTTTTGGCTGTGTTGGGTCTTCATTTCTGCACACAGGATTTCTCTAGTTATGGTGAGCAGGGGCTACTCTTTGTTGCGGTGCATGGGCTTCTCATTGTGGTGGCTTCTCTTGTTGCGCAGCATGGGCTCTAGGAGCATGGGCTTCAGCAGTTGTGGCACGTGGTCTCAGTAGTTGTGGCACATGGGCTTACTTGCTCTGCGATATGTGGGATCTTCCCGGAGCAGGGATCGAACCTGTGTCACCTGCATTGGCAGGTGGATTCTTAACCACTGTGCTACCAGGGAAGTCCCAAGTTTTCAGTTCTAAGGCATTCTTTCTATTCCAATGAATGGAGTTTAAAATTCATGCTAGGCTAAGAAAACTTTACACCTTGTCCTTTTTAGCATTTAGCATTTAGTCTGCCAGTAAACTTTCATCTACTTGGTGCTGAATATCTTGGGCTAGAAGGGAGTTTTTATCTCTGCTTAAGAGATTGATGGCAGTTTCAGTCAACTTAGCCAAATTAATATTAGGGTAAAAACAACCTCTAAGCCTCAGATGCATACAAAGATTTATTTCTCACTCACAGTGCACGTCTTGTGGCTTGACTATGGCTTCATATTGACTTCATTACAACCTTAAGCTGAAGGACAGTCTGTCTCTGGGACATTGCCTGTCTTGTGACAAAGATGATCCAACATGTCAGAACCCTGAGAGGAAAACTTCATCCCTTCCACTTACACACCACTTGATGTCCCATGATCTCAGTGAGGTAGGATGAACAATCCTCCCCTGAGGAGAGTGGTGAGTACTTTGAATAATAATAAAATCAACGACAGTGACTTGGGTAAACCTATATACATTTTTAGAGAGCCAGTCCTTACTGTGGTGTGAATACAGGTATCAGTTTGTCTAAAAGATTGTGAATGTTTTAAAATCATGGTCAAATATAAAATGATAATAAGTGGCCTATTTTTGTTTCTAATATGTACTATGTGCCAGGCACTTTATAATTTTATTTTTACCCTCAAAACAATCTTGAAGGCTTGGTATTATCATCCCGTTTTATTGGAACTGTGGCTCAGAAACTTTCAGTGGTTTACTCAAGTCTGCTCAGCTAACAAAGTTTTAGCACTGGGGTTCCAACCCCACTCTGTCGTAGAGCACAGGCTCCTGAATACACTACACTGCCACAGAAGATGTGGCAGGTCTGGTGGGAAAACTACTCAATGGGCTCTTTACACAGTCTGTTGCATCTGCCCCATCCTGATTCTGAGGTGGTTGTGGAGGCATGAAAGGATGCCTGTGCTGCCTGGAGAGCATTAGTCGTAACTCTGAGCTCAATACAGCGTGCTTGAGTACAGAGCACCGGACACACGATTTCAGGATTGAAGTCGAGATGATTAGTCTTTCTAGGGTCACTTTATTTCAACACCTTTATGTTGGGCTCTCTAAATACTGCCATAATTTTTTTTGAACTAAAATATGGACATTTGTAATAAAGAATTAACACCTTCTTATAGTAGAGTTGGAATAAGGCACAGATCACATCATAAATGAAGAAAGAGTTGGAGTCAGTTACCTTCCAGTGATGCTAGGACACAGATAAAGATGCAAGACACTGAGAAAGGCATCACAACCCTGCTCTCCCTGGCTGTTTCCATTAGGAATATGGATACCGATTCCCTCTATTTTATTTCATTATTTTTTTTTATTGAAGTATAGTTGATTTACAATGTTGTGTTAATTTTTGCTCTATAGCCAAGTGATTCAGCTATACATATACATACATACATCCATTCTTTTATATATTCTTTTCCATTATGGTTTATCACAGGATATTGAATACAGTTCTCCGTGCTATACAGTAGGACCTTGCTGTTTATCCATTCTGTACCTAAAAGCTTACATCTGCTAATCCCAGCCGCCCACTCCATCACTTCCCCAACCCCCTCTCTCAGGGTAACCACCAGTCTGTTCTCTACATCCGTGATTCTGTTTCTGTTTCACAGATAGGCCCATTTGTGTCATATTTTAGATTCCACAGAAAAGTGAATATCACCATTTGACTTTTTACACTGGGTAATTCTTTGCTGTGCATGTGTGTAGAGTGGCTGTTTTAGGATATTTAGAAGCATCTCTGGCCTCTACTCGTTAGATGCCAATAGCTACCTTCCCCTAATTGTGAAAACAAAAAGTCTCCAGACATTGCCAAATGTCCTTGGTGTGAATGTGTGCGTGTGTATACAAGTTTGCTTGTACATATACACCTGCAGTTAAAATTCACTGCTTTACTTTCAAATGAAAATTAGTACAGAATTAAAAATAATATCGCTGCGTATATGAACTCTAATTTAATTCTCTTGCTGTATTGTACAATAATCCATTCTTTAAATGACATTAATTGATCACCTATTATATTCTGGGCACTTTGCTAGCTTGTATGGGGGAGGAGTAGGATAAAGATGAATAAGACCAGTCAAATATTCACTAGATGATGCAGTTTATAATTCTGCATCCATAAAGGAACTAAGAAAAATAGAGAAAAGTTAAAGTCCTTTAAGTGGACACAAAAGATTGATATTAAAAAAAATATATATCCAAATATAGCAAAGAATTTTGAGCAGGATTTGATACTGAAAAGAAAATAACGCAGTTAACTATTTATCCCTCTCTCTCCCCAGGATCAGCTCTGACCACCTTTATTTAGAGACATCTCAGAGCCCAAAATATCTTCAAATTAGTCCCCCGGTCTCACGGATTCAGGTATTGATAATGCTAAATCTAGGAAGAACTTTAGCTCCATCTAAACCTTGAGGCTGAGATTTGCCAAGAGAGATGGTAGGTAAGGTGAATCAAAAAGTATCTTCTTACTCTTAGGAAGATAATGAGGAGGACAAGAAGGAAAAGAAGGAGAGCCAGGAAGGATGCTGGAAGAGGAGGAAAAGAGGGGCTTGGAGCCACAGCCAGTGTGATGTAGCCGGAAGATTAGCAAATTTGGACAAACTTGACCTCAGGGCAGTTGTGCATCAGATGTTACATCATCCCTAGCATGGGCGGAAGAATTACTGCCTTCAACATGAGTTACCATAAGAATGAAATAATATGCCATATTTTCTCTTAAGACAGATTTTAATAGTTTTCAACCAGCATGCCCATTCAACGTGCTGTTTATTAGTCTCCTCCCAATTTCACCAGCTAATTACTAACGTGGAAGACCTGAAACAAGCTAGACTTTCTGGCTCAAAAATTGCAATTTACCTAAATTTTGCTTTCCTATTTGAAGGTCAGGCCAGGGTGCTTTGATGTAGGCAAGGAGGAGATGAAATGAGTTCCTATTAGAGAGGCTAACCTTGGCTAAAGGATAGAATGAATGACCAGTAGAGGAGAGGTGTTTTGAAGCAATCAATTAGCTGGGTTTAAACACATACACAAAAGAAGAGACAATATACTCAATTAGAGCCATTTAGCTTTAGGAAAAGAATGTTAGATTCTTGATTGTGGCAAAAAGACAGGAAGATGGGGCAGATTTTTTTGAGTGCCCCTTCACTTCTGTTAATAGGCTATGTATGGTGGATATTGGAACTTTCATTCTCACTGTACACCTTCTTTTTCTTGTTGAATTCCATTGGAAATTTTATGTCTACTGACATTATAAGTGACTTGGTAGGACTTGGATCTCTTACTTAGTTTTTCATCATTTGTTTATTATACTAATTACATTTTAAGTAGGAATGCTCTGGATCTTACTTGCAGAACGTTAATGACCATATTTAATTTCATTATTTTACTCATGGGAGTAGCTAAATGAATACTGGTTGACTGAGAGATTGATCCTACAGAACCTGAAATAAAGTCCCATATATGATTAAGACTGCTCCTGTAAAGTCAAATTTCTTGTTGTGATGCTTATTTTTGTTTAAGTACAAGACATTCAAGTTGGGTGATCAAGGAACTAAGCCATTTCATCTCTATTTAACAGATGAAAAAACTCAAGTCTAGACAGTAGTGTTTTATTTAAGGTCACATGGTAAGTTAGTTTAAGCTGGGATTCTGTTTCTAGGGAATCATGAATTTACCCCATGTAGTGGGGTTGTAGACCATGTTCTCAGCCTTATATCCAACAAACACTAGGCTAAAACATGTCCACTTTAGGACTGAAATGATTCCATAGGTGCCCCACATCATAGTGCATATTAATAGTAATACCAGGGGGAAATGGCTATATCTTATAAATTAGAAGTAAATAAAGTAGCACCATTAGCTATTTCAGTCAAGTTCAACAGCTGCCCTCAATCCTTCTTTTAAAATGCAGAGACTCAAGATAGACAGGCTAAGATTTATAAAAATAGATTTGTCTCTCACTTCTAATTTTACATTTTGCAAACAAGTTGTGCTTCAATGAAAATTTGCAGATAGACTGATCATCTGGCAACAGGAAGATTGTCACGATTTTGGTGGTTTGGATTCAGACTACAAAGGATAATTGATAAAGTTAATCTTTTGTTTGAATAGCCTAAATGATTTTACTGCAGTAACCCTGATGACAGATGGTGAGGATAGTTATTATCTGTTAGTTATTATCTTATTATCAATTCATTTTTATGAGAGGAAGGACCAAAACACTGAAGCCCTCCTCACTGCTGAAGCAATGCATCATTGCGCAATGAGGTCCAGCCTAGGTCTGCAAGGCTGGTTTATCACTCACTGGCTTTGTGAGCCTGGACACATCTCTGAATATCTGGAGCTTCATTTACTCAGCTGTAATAGAACATAGTAGGTTAGACCCTCTCTACTCAAAATGTGGTCCATGGACCGGCAGCATTGGCATCACCTCAAAGAACTTAAGACTCTCAAGGCTCACGCCAGACCTACTGGAACTAGAAATTGCGTTTGAAATAGACCCTAGGTGATTCCTACGAACATTGCAGAAGCTGTGGGTCTGGTACTCTTAAGGCTTTTTACGGTTGAAACGCTCATCGTTTTGAGCACAGGGATGGTGGTGACTGCCCTACAAGTCCTAACAGAGTACTTGACTTAGGGTGCATTATGGCATCCGAAACAAAGGAAGAGAAATTTATTCTCGCCCAGTCAAACTTCAAAGACAGGTCATCTTGACTACCAGGACCTTGAAATCTCAGAAAATCCCTTTTCTAAGTCATGCCGGGTGTTTCCCCCACGTAGAGGCACAAAAGCCCTGGATTCTCATAACCATTTCTTCCTTTTAAACAAAATGATCTTACTTTTGCATTAAAAAAAAAAAAAAAGGTTGCTCCTAACCTCTCTCTGCACTTACAGATGCTAAGAGGTACAAGCACCACACCAGTCTGTCCTTCTCCCTGAAGCTGCCGTCTTTCCACTGCCTCAGCCACCGGCTTAGGTATCACGTTACTGCCAGGCCATTGGCACCAACTGCTCATTAAGTGTCAGCTGATGGGAGGATGGGGGACACCTGGTGACTGTGAAGTCGGCCCAAGACACTGAAGGAAATCAGCAAAGTGCTAAAAAGGCACAAAGTAAAACAGACATTGGGAATCCAGAGGGTTGAGTTTCAGAGGAAGGAGGTCCGAGCCAAGCAGGTCGAGCGTCTGAGGCCCCTGGGCAGCCTTTTCATTCCCTGACCTTTTGCTCTGTGAGCACCGCGCTGTGCAGGGAGAGAGATTCCTAAGGAAGCAAAGGTACATACATTTTCTGCTGAACAGCTCCTTCCTGCAAAGCCAGTGGGACTTGGTGAGCCTGCTGCGGGTACCTGTTGGAGAGAAGACTGTTAAATTTCTGAAAGGGCACGTGTGTGTCCAAGTTGTGAGCTGGATCATAGCTTCTAATTCTGTGAAGCATCTGTAGTCAACTGTTTATCATTTCTGAAAGCAGATTCAGACTGAAAGACCTAGTATAACCTGCAGACATATGGCCAGAGGGCTGTGCTCTGGAAGATTGGGCCTCAGAGAAGCCCATGAAGGGCCCCAGGCCAAAGTGAGGACATAAAATCCTAGACATACTCCAAAGAGCCTCAACGGTCAGTCAGATGTCCCCTTCTCAGCCCAGAGTTACTGAAAACCAGCTGCCACATGTTTGGGTCATGGTTTCAATTCTCAACAGAAAGAGTTTGTGTTCTGTTACACCTCAGCCGGCAATACGCAAGTTCATTGAAAGCATTAGTAGTGATGGTCTGTGAACCTTCGCAGAGTCACTTCAGAATTTATTGTGAATAGTTAATTAGCGCCATTTGTACAGAAGTAGTGTGCAGTTATTAAGAGAATCATCTCCGGGACAGAATCCTGATTTCATAACTTACTTGTGTGACTATGGGCAAATTAATGTTTTTCTGCCTCAGTTTCCTTATCTATAAAATGGGATAATGATAGCAATCTATCTAATAGGGTTGTGGTAAAGACTACCTGTACCATATAAAAAAAATAAAGTCTGGCATAGAATTAACTGCTATACAAGGGCTTGCTATTGTTATTGGAGAAGTAAGATTGTTTTGAAACTTGCTTTCTTTTTTTTACCCACAGAACATAGAAAGCTAATTAAAGAAACTGTTAGGATCAGCATTCTGCATGGATTCCAGGACCCAGGGATAGAGGTCTTCTATCTTTCCACTTCCTGCCAGGTCTTCTTTCCCATTACCTTATTATTTGACTCCTAGCTTCTGTCAGAGAAAACGAGAAAAAAGAAATCTATCTAATGATTCTTTCCTATAGTGTCTTCCTTGTCAGCATCCGCTCTATCACGAGTAGATATTGATGTATTGAAGGTTCCCTCAAGTTTGTTCAAACAGGGAATTAACTTTAATTCTCAGCTATGAGAGGGGGCTTAGTTGGAGCCAAACTAACTTGTTGCCCTTAAAACTAAGCCCGGACCCTCACAAATAGGATAAGTCAAGAGTCTCAAACTCAAGGGTCCACAGGGGCCAGATAGGTAACCTGAAGGGGCCAAGGGCTATCAGCCTCTCTTCTACTCCTCACGTCGGATAAAGATGTGGCTACAGGCATATATTGTCCTACTTGTAGGCAAATAACTGTGCAAGCGCAGTGACTAACAGCCATTCACACCAGATCTCAGGTTGGGAGAAGATGACAAGTGGTGGAGAACTGGCAGCCCTATGATCTCCAGGGGAGCTGTTACCCAGCAGCCATGAATTCCTGCCAGATGAGCCCAACGTTGCCTGATTTTCTACCATTTGAAGAGGCCCCCAATATGGATTTTTTTTAAAAGTGAAATCTCCAGATTTTTAAAAACATCAGGTGAAAATTTCATAGGTCAAAACATGGAGGGGGACAAATATAACAACATGTTTACCAGTTGAATCTGGTTCATAGACTTCAATTTGGTGTTGTCACCTGCACTTCGATCAGTCTCTAGAGCAGCCAGTAAGATATTCAGAAACCTGCATGTGCATGGTGGAGGGCTAGGGGCTGAGGGAAGAGAGAAAAACCTTTACATCTTGTTCGAGAGAGATGAATCTCAGGCAGGAGGACTTTTTCACTTGTTTCTTTTAAGTTTTTATTTTGAAATAACTCCAGATATACGAAAAAGTTGCAAAAGCAGTACAAAGATTTCCCACATACCATTCACCTAGATTCTCCAAATATGGTTAATATTTTACCATATTTGCTTTCTTATTCTTTCTCTTGTTCTTTTTCTGTCTTCTATGTATTGTGTACGTGTGTGTGTCTTCTTCCTGAAACATTTGAAAGTTGAAGAATCAGTGTCCGTTTACTTCTAAATAGTTTAGTGTATTTACTAAAGGCAAGAATAACCTCTTACATTCCACAGTGTAATGGCCAAATCAGGAAATTAATATGAATATAATCTTATGATATGATCTATAAAGATTACTCAAATTTTACACCTCAATTTCTTTATAGCAAAAGAAAACATTTCAGGTCCAAGATCCAACAGGGTGTCACAAGTTGCATTTAGTCTTCTGTTTTGCTGGGGGTGGGATGAGGTGGGGAACAGTTTCTCTTTGTTTGTCATAAGAAAAGACAAATGTCAGGACTTCCCCGGTGGTCCAGTAGTTAAGACTCCGTGCTTCTACTGCAGGGGGCACGGGTTTGATCCCTGATCCCTGGTAGGGGAATTAAGATCCTGCATGAAGCATGGCCAAAAAGAAAACAAGAAAAAGAAAGGACAAATCTCTTGTGTCTCTTATAACATTCATATTTTAGAAAAGAACAGACTAGCTTTTTTTTTTTTTTGGTACGCGGGCACCTCACTGCTGTGGCCTCTCCCGTTGCGGAGCACAGGCTCCGGACGCGCAGGCTCAGTGACCATGGCTCACGGGCCCAGCCGCTCCGCAGCATGTGGGATCTTCCCAGACGGGGGCACAAACCCGTGTCCCCTGCATCAGCAAGCGGACTCTCAACCACTGCACCACCAGGGAAGCCCAGACTAGCTTTTAATTTGGGTTTGTTTCATACTTCCTAATGATTAGATTCAGGTCACAATTTTTGGCAGGAATACCAAGAAGTGATGTTGAGTCCTTCTCGATGTGAGAAAAACACAGTGGGAATATTTGAGGAAGCCCATCAGTTTGCTTTGGGAAGGGAAGCATTCACTGTACAAGTATTTGCCCTCCAAACTGGCATTTTGCTATTGTTTTTTTGTTATTTTAGCCTCATTATTAAAGATCCTATTCAAATTCTTTCCATCTTTATGAGGGTTTCTCTCCTTGCTTCTCTTCTTTCACCCATTTTTGTTTTCATAATGGTTTTTCTGGGTTTTCATAAACCCAGACTCTTTGGATCCATTTGGTATTAAGATTGTATGCAGGCCTGTGAAGTTTTTGTTAGCTGAAATGACAGCAAAATAAAGCAGACGGGACTCACTACTGAATTTGGTAATAAGAACATCTCCCCCTCCTCAGTCCCTCAGAAGCTCTAAATATAAAGCAAGAAGTAGACCATGGATTATAAACAGAGTGTAGAGACGCCTAATTACATCATCTTCATTTTAATAGAAGGAATGATTCCTTGAATTTATAAAATTTTGAAAAATCCTCAAAGCTCTATCGTATTTATTTTTCTCCTTTTTAGAAGAGAAAAGAGCACACAGGCAAAGATTTTAAGATTTTAGCACAAGATTGTCTTGCATTGGAATCCTAGTTTTGTCCCTTAGGACAGTCACTGTGGAGATGCTTTATGAACCCCTGAAGTTTGAGCGGCATCAGAGAGCAGCAGCAAAGCACGGGCTTTTGAATTAGCAGGTCCTAGTTGGAGCCCCAGATTTATCATCCAATATTTGTGGAGTCTTGGACAATTTGATCTCTGGAGCTCAGTTTCCTCATTTATAAAATGGAGGATTATCTTGCCAGACTCTCATGAGGTTTAACAAGATAAACAAAAGAAAAACATTTCACTCAGTGTACCTGGTAGATAAAGTCCAATAAATGTGGCTTTTCTTTCATATTCCTTTTTATCTTTGTGTGTTCAAGGGTTTACTAATTCTCTCCTTTTTATAAAGTCCATTGGGACGAATTTCAGTATCTAGAAATACTGAAAATTTCGGAAAATAAAAAAGAGGCACAGGAAATTTAAAATAATTTTAACCATTTGACATATTGGACACTCTCCTTACTGTCCTAAAATTGTGAAAGCAAATATCAATGATTGGGAAGATTTTACATGAGCATGAGTCATTAAACCAAAATATTTGCAGGATCAATTAGGCAATTTCAAATGGGAAGCCACTGGGTCTTGCTTCTGTGTAGAAATTCCCTCTTGGTAATTAATCGCTCAGTACAATTGGAGCTCAAGATGACTGTGACAAAGTCTTTCAGGTATTGAAAGGAGATTGTCAGGGACTGAAGGAACATGGTTCTCTGTAGAGGAAATTGTTACTCTTAAGTTGTCCTGACTGCTTGGTGGGTGCTAGTGGACGTTTAAGCTCTGGCTCCAAACTCAGTGGCACACGCATCCACTTTTGTTCACTTTTGATTTTCACAGGCACATGACATCATAGTCTAGGTAAAGCTGAAACAGCCCTGAATTCCTATTTTCTAATCTCTATAGGAAGAGTTCCCTTGTATGTACAGACATTTCTGTTTTTCTCCTATATTTGTAAGGCAGTTAGTCATCGGAAATGGGGTGGGGAGTAGAGAAGTTACAGATTGGATGACTAGAGACTTCTTTCTTAAGGAAAGAGAACTATAGCCTCATTGTCACTTTTTTAAAAAACACTGCTTATTAAAGGATGACTTATCATCCAAACCAGGGCACTTTTGAGAGAGCAAGAGGGAATTATTAGTAATTATACTGAGACAGAAGGAGTAGACTGAGAGTGACTTAGGCAATCAAGGCATATGGTCATGCTGTCTTTCAGGGCTTGGGTCAGAAATTAAAATTACTGTGAAGGTTAGACTTGACTACAGTGGTTAAATAGGTTATACTCTCAGTGTCAGTAATTCCCTTTCTCCTTTCAGTGTCTTTCTCTTCCAGGCTGTCTGGGCTTCTCCCTTACCATGATTCAGGCTTTGATTTTTCCTTAAGAACATACCTAGCCAGCCAGGGCCCCATTTTCTCATGACTCAATTCAGAGAACTGAAGTTTCATTTTACAAACTCCTTTATGATAAGGTGGCTTTTCTAACGATCTTAGTATGGTAGTGTTCTTGGGCGAAGGAATCCATGGTCATGAACAGCATGGAGAATCTAGAGCTAAGATATTTGGAGAGGGGCTATTTTTGTTTTAGGGAGAAGGTTTTGGTTTTTTGGTTTTTGGGTTTTTTTAACCATGTGGGTAGAAGGCTTCTTCCCCTCTGCTTCACAAGGTCTTTTACTTGTGAAAGATAAGCAGGCATTTCAGACTATTTATGCGCTTAGGTCAATTGTCCCTCTGAAACCAAGCAAGACCCTGTGGGGCTCCTGGGCACAAAAGCCTCTCTGTGTCCACTCCTCTGAGCTCCAAAAGGCAGGTTCAAACAGTTGCTAATCAGGGAAGGGAAGGGATGCAGAGACAAGGGAAGAGCGGTCAAGAAACAATAGTGCAGCCTTGGGGCAGGGTCCTGCTTGCTCCTTAAGGGATACACATAACGTTATCTTTGAGCTCTTCTGCAGAACTAAAACCCCACCCAATGGAAGAGGTTAACTACTTGATGAAGCATTCTTCATTCCAGAGGTCACAGTTTGCCCATCATCACCTGAGGCCAGATGATCTCTGGATTGAAGGGATGTGGGCCCTGCACGGCACCCTGATCCTTATCAGCAAACTGCCCCTGGACTATAAGACTTCTCACAGGCTCCCCTGGGTACCCCACACCCACTGGGTTGGGACAAACAATTTTGAGGTTTCATTAGCCCATTGTGGCCCCCTTTGCCTGGTAAAGTAGTAAAGCCATTCTTTTCTACTTCACCCAAAACTCTGTCTCTGAGATTTAATTCAGTGTCTGTGAACAGAGGCCGGATTTGGCTTTACCTCCCCACAGAAGGAGCAGGTGGTCTGTGTAGGGTGGCTTAGTCATGGAGCACAGGCTTTCCATTTTAAAGACTAGAACAAATGAGATCTGGAGAAACAAAGTGAGATGCTCATTGTCACAGTAAAAATTAATGTATACATTCTGGTTTATCCCAGGATATTGAATATAGGTCCCTATGCCATGCAGTAGGACCTTGTACAGCACAAATTAAAACAACATTGTAAATCAATTATACTTCAATAAAATAAATGTAAAAAAATCAATGTATACATAGGCTAGAATTTGAGATTCTTGAATCCTGGTCAAGTACCCTTTTCCCCATACAACTTTTCTGAGCTAAATAAATTTGGATCCAGTCAATGGAGTAATCACAGGCTTTTCTGAATTAATAATAGGGATAATATAATAATAACAGTAACTAATCCTATATTGCTTACCATGTACAAGGCACTGTTCTAAGTGCCTAATATGTACTAACACATTTAACATTTTAATCAATGTTTAAAATTGAATCAACATTTAAAATTTTCCCCAGTGGTGAATGCAAAATTTAGGGATTTTTTTTTTTTTCCTTTCGAGGGAAACAGAATTAATTGTTTGTAACACATTAGCCATGTTTTGTTTTATTTGCCTAGAAAGCTCTGGGTAGAGAGTTCCCTCGTATAACTTAGTGCCTTTAACTCTTCCATTGTACATTAGAGGAGTATTTTTCAGGATGTATCTTGCAGCTTTTAGTTCAAGGCTGAATGCGGCTTTTTCTCGCAATGTTTATATTTGTGCTAAAGTGGTGTGGACTCATATGATTAGGTGAGGTTTGTTGCTAGAGGCAATATTACTCAAGTGCTTAAAATCTAACTCAGTTCAGATGGGTAACAGTCTTCAGTGGCATTTAACTCCTGCTTTGTGTTCATTTGTACTCAAGTACTTCAGGACAGGAGTTTAGCTAGCTTCCTGGGGTGACTTTCTGCCTGATATTGTTTAAGTTATATTTCAAATATAGGGGGAAAAAAGAAAGAAAAAGGAAAAGAAATAGCATATAGGACACATTGTCATTCATTACCCATTAAATGTCTAGGAGGGTTTTTTTTCCCTAAATATGAACCAGAGATACAATTAGCCTGAAGGGCATTGCTTTCTGGGTAATCCAGAGTGGAGCCTCCCTTGTGAGTGCCGGATACTGAGTGTGTTTGGCTATGTCATCTCACTCCTCATAGATGATCTTTCTTGGAGTCCCAGCACCTTACTTGGCACTTAGTTAATGCTCCATATATAATGAAATGAAGGGATCAAAATTTAAGGCAAGAACAGAAATACGAGAGAGTTTTAGGAAGGGTATTTTTTTTTGGCAGTGCTGGGCAGCATGTGGGATCCTAGTTCCCCGATCAGGGATCAAATGCAGGCCCTTGGCAGTGAAAGCGTCCTAACGCATGGAGTCCTAACCACTGGCTCACCAGGAGATTTCCAGGAAGAGGTTGTTCTGTGGGTGAGGACGTGTTTCATCTCAGGAGATGCCGGGGTGGGCTCTGCTATGGATTTTTTTTTTTAAAGGACTGATAATTATTTATGGTAGCTATGGCGCAGGAAGATCCAGCTACCAACCCCAAGTGAGAACTTCTACAGCATGGAGGACAGCGCATTTCACAACAGCCAACTCCCAGAAGTAGGAGCCCACAGACCTCCCCCATCTGCATCTTCTACGGGTTTAGAGTCGCCGAGTAGGACTCAACACTCAAGGCACTAGTCTGAACAAAGCTTTATTCACAGAAAAGAGAAGAAATGTAGCAAGATCAGCGTCTGCAGAAAGGTCATCGGGTCCCTCCATATAGTCAACTCAGGGTGGTGGGCTGCAGGCAAAGACCCAGTTCTCCTCCCAATGAGGGCAGATGGACTGGGCTGGGGGACTGGGGTTAAGTGTCATATTCTGCACAGGCTTAAGCAATGCAGTGACCATTCACTACATACACAGCATAGAGGAAAGATTTCTCCTAATGAGGAAGAAGAATCTAGGGGTATGTGACAGCTTGCTCCCAGTTCCACATAGGGGAATGTTCCAGGCCCAGAACACAGACTGGGCAATCCCAAAGTGGCAGATGGAGTGGTAGCTGCTTCTACAACAGTAGGGAAGGGACAGAGGAGAGTGAAGGGTCAAAATGGAAATTTCTGTCCTGAAAATAAGAACTGAATGTGACTTTCTTCATCCCTCCCCTCCGTTTTATGAATGGTAGGCATTGCTAGTCAATCGTGGAAGTCTTCACAAATGAATTAGGTTTCAGAGTCAGAATTACTTTTCTTTTTGCCCTCAGAATCCTTTCCAACAAATTGTTTTCAAGTGGCCACTTCCAGCTAGATGGAGTTAATGTATGATTTGATATTGATGTATTACAAGACTAAAGATACTGTGAAATTAAAGACATGTCAACTTTGAGGTAAGAAGGGAGTGGAGGAGGGGTATATTTATTGAAGCAGACCTGTGAAGTGCAGCCAGCTACCAGAGGAAGAAGAGAGGATCCCAGCAGGGGAGAAATGGATCTCATAAACTCAACTGGGTTGGCATGGATGGATGAATGAATGAATAAATAATGAGAGGTATATTTGAATTAGTCAGAATGTCTGTATTCCCCTCATGGCATTTCCTTCATTTTAAAACAACCTTGGGCAAGCCCCATATGTCAGATATTTCCTAGCAAAGCAAAGATGGGAAGTGTGGCAATATCCTGATAATTCAGGCAAAACCTCCACTTCTGTTTAGGGTACAGAAAATACCACTGGGAAAGAGAAGTCTAAATAAAAACGTGTTTTTCTTTTATAACAGCATGTCATTATCATCTTTATGAATTTATATGACATCTTTTACTTAGGAAAGTCAATGGAATTCAATTAATGTTTATAAACTATTACAGAAAGAACCATGCAGTGTAGGCTAGCATTAAAATCCAAAGCACATGTAAGAAAACTTGAGTTCTTGTTCCTCAGTCATTGGGCCAAACTCCTTATCAGTTATATTTAGACTTACTAAAGCATTCCAATAAAAAGTACAAACTTTCCTAAATGTATATGGAAGAACAAAATATGCAACCAGCAGAGAAGGCCTTCATTTTGTATTTTCCTAAAGTTATTAGGGGTTATGTTCACACAGTTTCAAACCAGATATCTTGGTGTCCTTCATGATGTGGGGCTCACGATTTCACTTCTCTGCTCCTTGCTTTAGCTTATCTGTACATCATCATTTCCTTTTGAACTCTTGAATATAATTTTAAAAGAAATTATATTGTATGTATTTTAGTTGTCAAAAACTTGAAAATCTGTAAAATTCTACAACCCAAATTCACCCCTGTTAACATTTTGGTAACATATACTCTTTTAAAAAACACAGAAGAGATTGTTTTTATGGACTCTTTTGTAAATGTCTTTGTTTTTCCCCCAGTATGTTGTGCGAGACATATCTTCTTTCTATATCAATAAATTTGTTTTTATATAAAACATATAGATATCATTTTTCATAGTTTCATAGTGTTCTATTACATGGGTTTAACACATGTTAATTACCACTTCTTATTTTTGGATATAACATTCGTTTCCAAATTTTTGCAGTGTTGTGAATACGTGAGATAATATCCTTGAAGCTAAATCTTTGCCTTCATCTTTAATATTTTATTTGGAATAAACATTGGAAGTGCTATTACGGGAACAAATTTCAGCTGTAGCTTGATGAATTGCCTTTTAGAAAGGTCACAGATGTTTTCCCTCTGAATAGCTATGTGTGGAAGCCCCGGAACCCTTGGTGATATTCTTTTTCTTTCTTCGTTTTTCATCTTTGCCAATTTGATACAAGTGTATCTCATTTTAATTTGATATTTTAAATTGTATTAGTGAGTTTGAACATATGTTTATTGGCCATTCGTATTACTTGATTTGTGCATATTCTGAGTTTTACCATTTTTTTATATTAGTATTTTCTATTTCTCATTGATTAAAAAATAACTGTTTATTAAATATACAAACCCATGGGACTGGATGGATTTCATAATTTTAGTACATTTCAACATCCTCTATATCAGGATTTTGAATTGTAAATAAGAACCCACACTAATTCCTGCTTTCTTAAAGTGTTCTCACTGCAATGAGCACTAGCAAAAATATAATATTGACCATGGCAGAAAGTGGTCTGAATCACCTTCTCAATGGTCTTTAATGGTAATGAACTAAATTGTGCCTGAGCAGAGAACAAAACAGCCCATCCCAAAGTAAAATTAAAAATTGACTCAATTATTTATACTTTGCAGCTAATAGTAAGGTCATTTTTTCTTCATGACCTAAATATTCATGGACTAAAGTTAGGTTTGCCTCCTGGACTTTCTTTTTCCTTCTGATTTTCCAAATGACTTCTTCCATTCTTCAATGCTTCATAATGCTAGTGTGGACATAACTAGAGTATTAATGATCTGAGGAGTCAATTTCAGATGAAACAGCTGTCACAGATCAAAGTAATTTTGCCTTATGGGGACTCGAATCCAGGGTCAAATGTAGGCTCTCGGTAAGCACTTCATGAAGGATGGTCTGAGGAGGAGATAGGGTGGCCGAGTCTTCACCAGCCTTGCAGAAAAGCATTGAGTCTGACGCCCATGCTTAAGAATCATCACAGTACACCGTGCTTCTCCACCAAGCTTAAATCTCAGAGCCTCATCTTTGATTCAGCTGGTACAGTGGGGATGGATATTCATATCTTTATAGACATGTCGCTTTTCCACCCTTAATTTTTTTCTTTGTGGTGTTTGGTATTAGGGTGAAGGGCGAAGGTCACATTTGAACATAAGTCAGGTTTTTTTTTTATTTTATGTGGGGGAAAGCCGGGGGCATTTGCAGAACTTAAAACAGAAATCAAACCTTTAAAAGTTGACTGTATGTGTCCTGCCACTCATATTCTCTTCTGGCTTCTAACTTTCCTTAGGCTTAAAATATATCTGCAGCCGTTGGTTCCTTTGTTCTTTGGAGAGTTCATTTCTTATGCTTTCAAAAAAAAAAAAACCAAAAAACAAATTTAAAAAACCCAACAAAAACTCCACTGTTGGGTTTTTCTTTTTTTTTTTAAGGATAACAAAGTTTTCATTGATCATAATTTCAGAGCCTGGTTGCTTACAACTCTGCAGAGTAAAACAGGGCCTGCCGTTACTTCAGGAGTGTCACGGTGCACTCTAAGTGGCTGGGATTCTCAGTGGGTGGATATTCCTGGGCTCAGTGGTTTACTGACTGTGAAATTAGGAGAAATTGGGGTAGGAGAGGAGGCCACCTCATTTTGAAATGAAGACAGATGAGTAAATCCATCTGGAAAAAATGC
Source organism: Monodon monoceros (assembly GCF_005190385.1). Classification (NCBI taxonomy): domain Eukaryota; kingdom Metazoa; phylum Chordata; class Mammalia; order Artiodactyla; family Monodontidae; genus Monodon; species Monodon monoceros. The sequence continues at coordinate 27,007,043 of NW_021703780.1, forward strand.
TAATGTAATATTTCCCAATATCTTCTTTAATAAACCCAGCTGCAAAGTTTGGCATCAAACCTTCTTTTAGTCTTGTACCTCTTAGTAATTATATCAGTATACATATTATAGACTGGATGTTTATAGTTCATTAAAGCAATTGGTTGAATGCCAGGAATGCTGTTTAGGAATTTCTGCCACATTCAGAATGTATCATTAAAAGATAAGAATAAACAAATTCTTGACTTATTATTCTACAACATGCATATAGACTAATTCTTTTTTCACCATTGTTTCAGTTAAATGTGTAAGTAAGAGCTGTCCCAGGCTACTGTGAGGAAAAAAAAAACTGTAACAAGGTGACTACATTTTCTGTATTAAATAGATTTTCAACTTTCATTTTAGGTGGTAAATTTTAATTAAGTGGACACTTCTGTTCTCTCCAGTTCTTAGGAGAAATAAGTATTTCTTATACATGCACATTTATCAGGCTTCCCACCTCTGCTTAGAGATTCGCATCTCTCTCTCTTCCTCTCTACCCCACATTCCTAATTCTGCTCATTGAAATCTCTGCCTTTCTCATTAATTCATTCTCAACGGCTACACGCTGGGGAAAGAACATAAGCCCAAGCAAACAAGCCCGCTGTCATCCTTGAGTTTACAATCTAAAGAAATCCGCCTTGATTTTCTTTTGCTGCAATTGCTTGTGCCCTGATTAGAAATACTTGTTTTCCTTTCTGTAGTTCTCTTAACACTTCAAACCTTACCATCGTTCTTTCTCCCCTTTATTGGAAGTTGGGCGCTGATCAATGAAATAGTACCCTTCTTCTCACCCAAGTTTTGAACCAACTGAGACAAACAGTAAGTTGAGTGGGATATAAAATATCATATTTATTTTTATAAACTCAAAGTGGGCAGTAGGCAGATGGGCTCCTAATTCTGAACTCCAAAATTAGACAGTTACCCCCTAAAAAGCACCCTGAAAATGTAAACTGCACCATGCCCAATGCTATCAGGTGTGGAAGACCATCAGAATGAAGTTTCAACAAACCCTAAAACTCCCAAGGGGGAGCAGCTTGGTCCCAGGAAAAAGGGTCAAGAGAGGGAGAGGCTATCCATGCCCGGTTTGTCCTTTCAAGCTGGACATGAGTGAATGAGAGGCGTAGAGTTGAGCTAGATATGGGCTCCCTCCACATATAGAGGGGGAAGAAGTGTTCCTATCCCAACACACTCTGTTTATTTCCCTTACCAGTTAAGCCCTTTTGAATTTATTTTTTTAATCCTATAGGGTAGCTGGAATACAATAAGCATTTTCTAAATATTTATTAAATAAATTTATTAGGAGATAAACTCATTTCAGGAATTTATTCCAAAACAAAGAAGAAATGAACAAACATTCTTAGACTGAGTAAATTCCAGGACTTACTGCTTTGTTCTGTCTCACACATATTTTGACAATATTTACAATGTCAAGATAAAAGTCTCAATCATTTAGATTCAACTATATCCAGTATTCTATACTGACTGAGATAAAAACATGAATGTGAGTATCTTTTTTTTTTTTTTTTTTTTGCGTTACGCGGGCCTCTCACTGTTGTGGCCCCTCCCGTTGCGGAGCACAGGCTCCAGACGCGCAGGCTCAGCGGCCATGGCTCACGGGCCCAGCCGCTCCGCGGCATGTGGGATCTTCCCGGACAGGGGCACGAGCCCGTGTCCCCTGCATCGGCATGCGGACTCTCAACCACTGCGCCACCAGGGAAGCCCGAATGTGAGTATCTTAAAAAAATTCTCAATAAATATGGTGCAATAAAAATCACTGTAGGCTAAATTATGTGAGGAAGGTCTGAGAAGATATGGTGACTGTAAGAGGTTTTTAGAAATCTTAAAACTTTTTATAGCATCATGAACTGAAATCTGGGATGTGGTAGAAGGGAGGAACTATATGAGGAGAAATTCAGGAGATAGGGAAACTTTGGTGACTTAGCTTAAGAAAGCCTGACGCTCTTTCACCCTTACAATTTAAATATTCTTAATTATCTATGTCCCCATCTACCAAGCATGTGATGTCAGTCTTTGCTGATAGTAGAACATCTGCTGACTTGGTCAGGGAAACAGCCCTTCATTTAATCAGGGATATGGCTTGATTTCCTTAACAACAAAGTTTGCCTTAGGGTTTACCATTAATTAATTGCGTCTAAATATTAACTGACATCCAATCTAGGGTTTGAGCAAAACTCCCCTCCAGGTAGTTTCCCCTCTTTGGAAAATTTACCATTTCCGTTATGAAAGCCAAGAGAATGAAATACTCTTAGAAATGTGGCAGTTGAGAGCAAATAGCTCCTACAAATTGAGGACGGAGAAGAGAAAGACTAAGAGAAATGACTCTAGGGAAGGGGATAGCTAGAGAGCTGATTAATGCCAGCTTTCAAAGTAATTGAATCAAAAAGAAGGAGGAATGGCAGGTTTGCTGAGGAGTTTTCTTGTATTAGAGCTGTAGAGACCAAGGAGCTATGGAGTAGTGATGGACCGGAAGAACTCTTATGAGAACTTCACCTTGGAAATGCTTTTCCCCCATAGGGAAGAGGTTTGTCTGCAAGAATAACTAAAATCTCATGGTCTCAGGCCATAGAGAAGAGTTATATCATCTGTTTTCCTTTTATTTCTAGAGAACTGATTCTAGTTTGAGATTAAATTACAAAGTAAGGGAAACCGTTTGCCTCATGTTCAAGAACTAAATAATATGCTAGATTTGATGCTACAATTTCTCATTCCTCACAAGGAGTGATTTTGTTCTGGGGAAATCTTCAATCAGAATCTTTTCTCCTTTTGGTCATCTCTGTGATGACTGAGACTGTCTATGTCAACATAACTGTTGGCTCTTTAAAACTCTTACCCAGGGGCTTCCCTGGTGGCGCAGTGGTTGAGAGTCCGCCTGCCAATGTAGGGGACACGGGTTCATGCCCCGGGTCCGGGAAGATCCCACATGACGCGGAGCGGCTGGGCCCGTGAGCCATGGCCGCCGAGACTGCGCGTCCGGAGCCTGTGCTCCGCAACGGGAGAGGCCACAACAGTGAAAGGCCCGCGTATCGCAAAAAAAAAAAAAAAAAAAAAAAAATCTTACCCAGGAAGATCAAACTGTAAACCAATAGTAAGTTCACTTTTGCTTCAGGTTATTCTTGTACACCAATTTATTCAGGCAAATATTGTGCTCACCTGGGAAAATAGCTAAATAAACAGGAAAATAGATTACTCACCTGGATTGAGTTTATTTATCAGGACAACAATCAGCTCATCAACACTTGCTTTAAGACCCTTGCCTTGCTGTGTCCACCAATAGAAAACTACCATGTCACACACTGCCCAGTCCTAACAAGCAACATCTTGAAAGACCCATCTTAAATCACTTGAGTCAAGATCCCCAAATCTTAAGAAAACCCTCCAATTTCTTTCCTCTTTGGGGATGCTATTTGGACTCTACCAAGATAGTGATTCCCCATGCTGTGATAAGTTTAATAAACTCATCTTTGTTTGACCAATAAGATTCAGTGGTCTTATTGGGGAATAGAAGTTTTAAGTAACTGAGGGTCTAGTGTGTAGGTAGAAACATCTATCCACATGGATACTTAACACTTGCAGGGTGTTGTCCAGATTTTAGTGTAGAGGAAATTAGGCTTTGGAGCTGTCAGTGATATTGGAGAGTAGGGCGACTAGATTGAGGAGACAAAGGAGGTGCTATAGTTGAATAACAAGAGCCTCAGGAGAGCAGATCTGGGGTTATTAGAAGAAAAGTAAAGGTCTGGGTGCAGGACTAAACACCAGTAATCAATGTCCTTTCTTGACTTTGAGATCTATGCTTTGTGGGAGAATGAGGTTCCTCTTCAGATTCAGATAGTATTCCATAGGGATCAGGGCCCACGGAAACTATTTGAGAAGAGAATAATACATGGTAAGAGAAGTTTGTTATCATTCATCTGCCACTGTGTTTCAAACTAGGTGACTCAGGCTTACCTATGCTTATGGCATCAGTAGCAGAAGAGCAAAGTCATGGGCAGTTTAGGTAAAGGAAGCATAGGAATACTCTTTTTTGAGTTTGAGGCTGGCTAGAAATTTCAGTGGAAATCCAGGAAGGCATTTGAAGATTTAGGACTAGCTCTGAAGAGAGGACAACATAGACATGCAGATTAGAGATTTAGTTTTGGAGAAGTGGATGTTGAAGTTTTGATCAAGATCTCTGTCGAGCCAAGCAATTCTCCCCAAGACAGCCCCTTCTTTCCTTTCAATTTGCATTTTTAAAAAAGAAATTTTAATTTTAAATTATTCTTTTAGTGCTCAGAGAATTCCTTGCCATGCAAAGTTTGTAAAGTTCCGTTTTATTGTACATTTAAAACTGTCATACATAGATGGTACTATTTTTGTTATACCGATGGGTCCTTTTGTGACTGGTGGGTAAGGCACATTTTTCCCTTTGACAGTTGGCTTGCAATTTTTTCCTATATATGCTGAATTGCTTTCTTGCTGTTGCAAATATATTCAACATCACTGTTCTTTCACATGACAGACAGAGAAGGCCCTGGCAGATTCCAACCTCAGGAAGAAATTATGTCTATTTCCATAGTACTATCCAGAGAGTCATGTGTGTCTGTCAGGGGACACCTCTGAGTTCTTAGTGCACTTCCATTAAAAGAAGGGCATGTGATGTGATATACTTTGATGTCATTTTGCTCTATTGAATAATTGTGTTTTTAATTAATTTTTAGAGTGTTGACTACAAATCGGATTCTGACTGTTTTTTATGATTCCACAGATATATTTTAAAGTAAAATGTAAGGGTTGATGATGATTGGATTCGATGATTACTTGTGAAATTCGGGATATATAAGCAGAAAATTGTATAGTTCAAAATATTAATGAAATGTCAAGTTTCTGGTGATGTAGATATGCAAGTAGATAAAAACTTCTAGAATGTGTGAAACAGTATACAAATGCTGCAACAGTTTCTAATCTATTTTTGTTGCATTTTACTCAGAGATTCTCATCCTCCTTTGGTACACTATGACATTGTCGATTAAAATTCATTATGACTACTCTATGGCAGGGGTCCCCAACCCCCTGGGCCACAGACCAGTACCAGTCCATGGCCTGTTAGGAACTGGGCTGCACAGCAGGAGGTGAGCGGCAGGCGAACAAGTGAAGCTTCATCTGTATTTACAGCCGCTCCCATCGCTCATATTACCGCCTGAGCTCCACCTCCTGTCAGATCAGCAGTGGCATTAGATTCTCATAGAAGTTCAAACCCTACTGTGAACTGCACATGCGAGGGATCTAGGTTGCGCACTCCTTATCAGAATTAATGCCTGATGATCTGACATGGAGCTGAGGCGGTGATGCTAATGCTGGGGAGCGGCTGCAAATACAGATTATCATTAGCAGAATGGTTTGACTGCACAGAGACCATAATCAATCGCTTGCCGACAATAGCAAAACCCTATCAGTGAGTGGCAAGTGAAAACAAGCTCAGGGTTCCCACTGATTTTGCATTATGGTGAGTTGTATAATTATTTCATTATATATTACAATGTAATAAATAGAAATAAAGTGCACAATAAATGTAATGTGCTTGAATCATCCCTAAACAATTGCCCCCCTGCCCCCGGTCTGTGGAAAAATTGTCTTCCACAAAACTGGTCCCTGGTATCAAAAAGGTTGGGGACCACTGTGCTATGAGACTTCTCTGGCAGTCCAGTGGTTAAGACTCTGTGCTTCCCATGCAGGGGGCACAGGTTCAATGGGGAACTAAGATTCCACATACTGGCCAAAAAAAAAAAAAAAATCATTTTGACTGCTCTACAGAATGCAAGATTTGCCTGTTGTTTCTTTCTGAGACTGTTGTATTTGTTAAAACCCTTTTGATGTTTCTTCTGAGAAACTTATTTAAATTTGCTCAATGTAACATGTCTGTACATACATACACACACATACAAACATCATGAATATACATAATATTATATTCAGCATCTATTTAATATCCTTAATTATTGCAAGCTCCCTGAGGCATTTCTCAGCATCTCCCCTCTGTACCACATGCAGTCATTTCTATATTGTTGTTATATGACAATTGCTTTTTGTATTGTTTCTATTCCAGTGGAACTCAGTTGCCCTTATTTAATCCCACATCTCTATCATCTCTTGATGACCATTTCTGTGTATATATCTCTATTTGCTAAATTCCATTCCTAGACTTTGGATAATCAATATTACCACTTTATAACTGTTATAATATTATTTCAATTTTGGGGGGAAAAAGGCAACTAAATGATGTCACCTTTATTTGCAACCAGAAAAATTCTAATAATACACAGTACTTAAAGTCCAAGAAGTTTTTACATTGGGATGGGAAACTGAGGATTTACAGCTCTTAGCAATTATTTCAGAATAGACCCATCATAAATGTCTAGTGAAGTACACTTTGGTATCTGAGTAGATATATTGCTCTAGCTATAGCTATGTGATCATAGACCCTTATCATGTTGTTTCAGATCATATGTTCTTTCTGGAGTGTAATGCCCAGAAATTTCCAGGCAGGGTCCATTTTGTCGTGAGAGAAAATTTGCTTGAGTGGGATGGATATTAGACTAGTTGGTCTAGAGCCATTGTTCGTAGAGCGTGTTCCCACACAAGCAGCATTGGTATCACCAGGGAACTTCTCAAAATATAAGTCCTCTGGTTTCATCCCCGACTTATGGTATGGGAATGTCTGGGGGTAGAGCCAGCACTCTGTGTTTTAATATGCCTTCAGGTGATTCTGATGCACAGAAAAGTTTGGGAACTGTTGGGCTAGAGAGTGGCTGATGTCTTGAAGAAGTCATCCAACACTGAGACAGTATGAATTAGAGGACTTGGTCATATGCACAACTTTGGGTCTCAGCTTTCCCATTTATCAGATGAGAGGTTTGTACAAGGTAACAGTTAATCTATTTTACTAAACTCTGGCAGTATGGTTGCCTCTCCAAACACAACTGTTGAGAAGGTTTTCTCAGGTTAGTCTTGTGGCTGCTGTGTAGTAAATCATTTCTTGTTTCCCTTCTGGTAATTTGCCTTGGTATTCAAAGATTAACTTAGATGAAACAAAGTAACTTTACAACTTTATGCTTGATTTATTCTTACACTTCAGTAGCCTTTTGCAGTGGGAGGCTTACGGTACTTCTTGACTTCATATCAACACACCTATTGTGTGACACTATGGGACCAGTTCCTGGCTTCAACCTGCCAGTCCAATATATTCTGGCAGAAAGGATCACTGGGTACCAATGGTTTCATGAAATTCATCTCTATTGTCCTTCCTCTTATACCTTAGAGAAAAATGGTGGAAGTCTATGGAATGAGACAGGCATTTGATATCCTGTGAAGTTAGTATATTGGATATTAAAGTTTTTAGTCTATAGATGTGGGTGTCTAAAACGAGTTCTAAAAGCTAAATTCAAACTTTTATATAAGCTCTAAAACAAATACAGTTATTCTTCTAGTCGCCTAGGTACAAAAACATGGAATCTTCGAATAATTCATTTCTCTTCTTTATCCCAATGGTCATTGCATATTGTCCTATCAATTAATTTTTCACTTACAATGTTTTGAATTAATCATTTCCTCTGTATTCTCCTAATTACTGCCCTTGACCTCAGAGTCCATGCATGAGGTTTTTGTAACCTATATCTCTACCATGACAATATCTTCTTAACGGTGTTTGGGCTACATTCTCCTCAAATCTAAATAAGGGACAAAAACTTAGCCCTCAAGAAGAGACACTTCCTATAAGCCATTTTGCCATGAAATTTAGGGCTCAATAAATTAATGTCATTACACTTTATTGAACAAAGAAAGAAATAGTTAATTCTTCTTTAGGTGCTGCTTCTGCAAGATGAATCTAATTCGGGGAGGTCAGTTTAGTGGAGATTTTAATTGACTCTCTTCACATTGTGCTAATAGCATATAGGAATATATAACTTGACTGTCCCAGACTGTCTGTCAGTCTGGCACTTTCTCCAAACAAAATATTATTTTTAGGAAAAAAAAAATCTGAGGCCAAAAATAAAACAGGAATAAAATTGTGTTACAGTTTGTGTAAATGATCTAACCTCCTTTTAGTCACCTGGGTCTGGAATGGCTGCTTTAGCAGATTTCCTACTCCATCACCTTGTTAAAAATACAGACAGTTGTATAACTTTGTCTAGGCTCATGCATTATTGAGCTGATAAATCATAGTGGCTTTGAAAGAGCCAATATGCTCCAGCTGCCTCTTATGCAAATTAACTGCATGTGCTAAACTCCTTATGGAAATTTCAATTGCTAAAAATATTATGCATAATCAAAATCCAATGTGATTTTTGCTTTTTCCCTACAATATTTCCCCAGTTAGCAGACATTTTAAGAGGTTTTCAATTTTGATGACTTCTTAATTTTGTTTTATTTTAAAGAAATAACTCCCCCCAAAACACACATATATACACACCCACACACATACATATATACATACACAATCAATTCTCATTATTAGCAATGATTATGTTCTGTGAAATCACCACAAATACTAAATTAGGAAATACTAACCCATTGCTCCTAGGGAAAATACAGGGTTAGGTTCCTGTGAGCCTCTGGTCTCATTTTGGTTAACTGACCAATACATAGCTTTGTTTCATGAGTGCTTCTGTTTAAAGACATTTCTTAAAATATATATTGTAGATTCATCAACATAGGATATGACCAACAACACTGTAACTTGTGTCTAAATAAAGCTTATCTCATACACATATTTTCTCCATAAGGCACATCACAGCCTTCTTGTGCTTGGGAACTATAGACCACTCTTCATTATCACAGCTGAGGCCCATTTGAAACAGTGAAATCCTTAACAAAAAGCACAAAAGTAAAAAATCCTTGGCAGTAAATATACTATGAGCAGGACACTTGTTTACAGCACAAGAACTAAAACAAGAAGGCAGACTGGGAATGTGTAAGTCACAAAAGTCAAAATTTTTGCCATTGTGCACATGTACACTAATGACCATGAGAGCTACCACGAGTACTGATTGATTGGGGGATTACAAATACATTTTAGCACTTAGGCAAATTTATAAACATGGGATAAAAAGAGGATCAGCTGTGTGATAATTAGATGCAAGTAAAATGTGTTAAAAATTTAGAACCCTAAACCCAAAATAAAACAAGTCTAGGGAACCTTAAATATGGTGGAGGAGTAAGATGTGGAGATCACCTTCCTCCCCACAAATACATCAAAAATACATCTACATGTGGAACAACTCCTACAGAATAGCTACTGAATGCTGGCAGAAGACCTCAGACTTCCCAAAAGGCAAGACACTCCCCCATGAACCTGGGTAGGGCAAAAGAAAAAAGGAAAAACAGAGACAAAAGAATAGGGATGGGACCTGCACCTCTGGGAGAGAACTGTGAAGGACGAAAAGTTTCCACACACTAGGAAGCCCCTTCGCTGGTGGACACAGGGGGTGGGCGGGGGGGAAGCTTCGGAGCCATGGAGGAGAGCGCAGCAACAGGGGTGCAGAGGGCAAAGCGGAGAGATTCCTGCACAGAGGATCGGTGCCAACCAGCACTCAACAGCCTGAGAGGCTTATCTGCTCAACCGCCGGGGCTGGTGGGGGCTGGAAGCTGAGGCTCGGGCTTCAGAAGTCAGATCCCAAGGAGAGGACTGGGGTTGGCTGTGTGAACACAGCCTGAAGAGGACTAGTTCACCACAGCTAGCTGGGAAGGAGTCCAGGAAAAAGTCTGGACCTGCCTAAGAGGCAAGCGACCATTGTTTCAGGGTGCGTGAGGAGAGGGGATTCCTTCCCTGTCTGCCCACAGAAGGCAGAGCACCGCCTAAATGAGCTCCAGAGATGGGAGCGAGCTGCAGCTATCAGCTTGGACCCCAGAGACGGGCATGAAACATTAACGCTGCTGCTGCAGCCACCAAGAATCCTGTGTGCAAGCACAGGTAACTATCTACAGCCCCCAAGAGCCTGTGCAGCCCACCACTGCCAGGGTCCCATGATCCAGGGACAACATCCCTGGGAGAATACATGCTGCGCCTCAGGCTGTTGCAATGTCATGCTGACCTCTGCCACCACAGGCTTGCCCCACATTCCAATGATAACTAGCCTACCCGTCTCTTCCCCTGGCCTGAATAAGCCAGAGCCCCATAATCAGCCACTGCTTAAACCCCATCCTGTCTGGGTGGGAACATATGCCTGAGGGTGATCTACAGGCAGAGGTGGGGACAAAAATAAGGTGAACCCCAGAAGATGTTCTCTTCTTTGTGCGAACAAAGAAGAGAAAGGGAATTCTCCATGCAGCCTCAGGAGCAGTGGACTAAATCCTCACAATCAACTTGATGTACCCTGTATCTGTGGGATACCTGAATAGAAAATGAATCATCCCAAAACTGAGGCGGTGGACTTTGGGAGCAACTGTAGACTTGGGGTTTGCTGTCTGCAACTGAGTTGTTTCTGATTTTTATGTTTATCTTAGTATAGTTTTTAGCACTTGTTATCACTGGTGGATTTGTTTATTGGTTTGGTTGCTCTCTTCTTTTTTTAAATTATTATTTTTTTAATTTTAATAATTATTTTTATTTTTAATTTATTTTCTTTCTTGTTTTCTCCCCTTTCTTCTGAGCTGAGTAGCTGACAGGGTTTTGGTGCTCTGGCCTGAGTCAGCCCTGAGCCTCTGAGGTGGGAGAGCTGAGTTCAGGACATTGGACAACCAGAGACCTCCCAGGCCCACATAATATCAATTGGCAAGAGTTCTCCCAGAGATCTCTGTATCAACACTAAGACCCAGGGCCACCCAACGGCCAGCAGACTCCAGCGCTGGATGTCCCATGGCAAAAAACTAGCAAGATAGGAACACAAACCCACCCATTAGCAGAGAGGTTGCTTAAAATCATACTAAGTTCACAGACACCCCAAAACATACCACTGGACGCAACCCTGGCAATCAGAAAGACAAGATCCAGCCTCACCCACCAGAACACAGGCACCAGTCCCCTCTACAAGGAAGCATACACAAACCAGTAAACCAAACTTACCCAATGGGGGCAGACACCAAAAACAATGGGAACTATGAACCTGCAGCCTGCAAAACAGAGACCCCAAACACAGTAAGTTAAGCAAAATGAGAAGACAGAGGAATATGGAACAGATGAAGGAGCAAGGTAAAAACCCACAAGACCAAACAAATGAAGAGAAAATAGACAGTCAACCTGAAAAAGAATTCAGAGTAATGATAGTAAAGATGATCCAAAATCTTGGAAATAGAATGGAGAAAATACAAGAAACGTTTAACAAGGACCCAGAAGAACTAAAGAGCAAACAAACAATGATGAACAATACAAATGAAATTAAAAATTCTCTAGAAGGAATCGATAGCAGAATAACTGAGGCAGAAGAATGGATAAGTAACCTGGAAGGTAAAATAATGGAAATAACTGCTACAGAGCAGAATACAGAAAAAAGAATGAAAAGAATTGGGGACAGTCTCAGGGACCTCTGGGACAACAGTAAACACATCAATATTCAAATTACAGGGGTCCCAGAAGAAGAAGAGAAAAAGAAAGGGACTGAGAAAATATTTTAAGAGATTATATTTGAAAACTTTCTTAACATGAGAAGGGAAATAGTGAATCAAGTCCAGGAAGTGCAGAGTGTCCCATACAGGATAAATCCAAGGAGAAACATGCCAAGACACATATTAATCAAAATATCAAAAATTAAATACAAAGAAAAAATATTAAAAGCAGCAAGGGAAAAACAACAAAAAACATACAAGAGAATCCCCATAAGGTTAACAGCTTATCTTTCAGCAGAAATTCTGCAAGCCAGGAGGGAGAGGCAGGACATATTTAAACTTATGAAATGGAAAAACCTACAACCAAGATTACTCTACCCAGCAAGGATCTCATTCAGATTTGACAGAGAAATTAAGACCTTTACAGAGAAGCAAAAGTTAAGAGAATTACGCACCACCAAACCAGCTTTAAAACAAATGCTAAAGGAACTTCTCTAGGCAGGAAACACAAGGGAAGGGAAAGATCTACAGTAACAAACCCCAAATAATTAAGAAAATGGTAAGAGGAACATATATATTGATAATTACCTTAAATGTAAATGGATTAAATGCTCCAACCAAAAGACATGAACCGGCTGAATGGATACCAAAAAAAGGCCAGTATATGTGCTGTCTACAAGAGATTCACTTCAGACCTAGGGACACACACAGACTGAAAGTGAGGGGATGGAAAAAGATATTCCATGAAAATGGAAATCAAAAGAAGGCTGGAATAGCAATTCTCATATTAGACAAAATAGACTTTAAAATAAAGACTATTACAAGAGAGAAAGAAGGACACTACGTAATGATCAAGAGATCAATCCAAGTAGAAGACATAACAATTGTAAATATTTATGCACCCAACATAGGAGCACCTCAATACATAAGGCAAATGTTAACAGCCATAAAAGGGGAAATTGACGGTAACACAGTAATAGTAACACCTCACTTTCACTAATGAACAGATCATCCAAAATGAAAATAAAAGGAAACACAAGCTTTAAATGACACATTAAACAAGATGGACTTAGTTGATATTTATAGGACATTCCATCCCAAAACAACAGAATACACCTTCCTCTCAAGTGCTTATGGAACATTCTCTAGGATAGATAGATATCTTGGGTCACAAATCAAGCTTGGTAAATTTAAGAAAACTGAAATCATATCAAGTATCATTTCTGACCACAAAGCTATAAGATTAGATATCAATTACAGGAAAAAAACTATAAAAAATACAAACACATGGAGGCTAAACAATACGCTACTAAATAACCAAGAGATCACCAAAGAAATCAAAGAGGAACTCAGAAAATACTTAGAAACAAATGACAGTGAAAACACGATGACCCAAAACCTATGAGATGCAGCAAAAACACATCCAAGAGGGAAGATTATAGCAATACAATCCTACCTCAAGAAACAAGAAAAATCTCAAATAAACAACCTAAACTTACACCTAAAGCAATTAGAGAAAGAAGAACAAAAACCCCAAAGTTAGCAGAGGGAAAGAAATCATAAGGATCAGATCAGAAATAAATGAAAAAGAAATGAAGGAAACGATAGCAAAGATCAGTAAAACTAAAAGCTGGTTCTTTGAGAAGATAAACAAAATTGATAGACCATTAGCCAGACACATCAAGAAAAAAAGGGAGAAGACAAATCAATAGAATCAGAAATGAAAAAGGAGAAGTAACAACTGAAACTGCAGCAATACAAAGGATCATGAGAGATTACTACAAGCAGCTATATGCCAATAAAATGGACAACCTGGAAGAAATGGATAAATTTTTAGAAAAGCACAACCTTCCAAGCCTGAATCAGGAAAAAATAGAAAATATAAACAGACCAATCACAAGCACTGAAATTGAAACTGTGATTAAAAATCTTCCAACAAACAAAAGCCCAGGACAAGATGACTTCACAGGCGAATTCTACCAAACATTTAGAGAAGAGTTAACACCTATCCTTCTCAAACTATTCCAAAATATGGCAGAGGGAGGAACACTCCCAAACTCATTCTACAAGGCCACCATCACCCTGATACCAAAACCAGACAAAGATGTCACAAAAAAGAAAACCACAGGCCAATATCACTGAGGAACATAGATGCAGAAAATCCTCAACAAAATACTAGCAAACAGAATCCAACAGCACATTAAAAGGATCATACACCATGATCAAGTGGGGTTTATCCCAGGAATGCAAGGATTCTTCAATATATGCAAATCAATCAATGTGATAAACCATATTAACAAATTGAAAGAGAAACACCATATGATCATCTCAATAGATGCAGAAAAACTTTCGACAAATTTCAACACCCATTTATTATAAAAACTTCAGAAAGTAGGCATAGAGGGAACTTACCTCAACATAATAAAGGCCATATATGACAAGCCTACAGCCAACATTGTTCTCAATGGTGAAAATTTGAAACCATTTTCTCTAAGATCAGGAACAAGACAAGACTGCCCACTCTCACAGCTTTTATTCAACATGATTTTTGAAGTTTTAGCCACAGCAATCAGAGAAGAAAAAGAAAAGGAATCCAAATCAGAAAAGAAGTAAAACTGTCACTGTTTGCAGATGACATGATACTATACATAGAGAATCATAAAGATGCTACCAAAAAACTGCTAGAACTAATCAATGAATTTGGTAAAGTAGCAGGATACAAAATTAATGTACAGAAATCTCTTACATTCCTATACACTAACAACGAGAAATCTGAAAAGGAAATTAAGGAAACACTCCCATTTACCACTGCAACAAAAAGAATAAAATACCTAGGAATAAACCTACCTAAGGAGACAAAAGACCTGTATGCCAAAAACCATAATACACTAATGAAAGAAATTAAAGATGATACAAACAGGTGGAGAGATATACCATGTTCTTGGATTAGAAGAATCAACATTGTGAAAGTGACTATACTACCCAAAGCAATCTACAGATTCAATGCAATCCCTATCAAACTACCAATGGTATTTTTCATAGAACTAGAACAAAAAATTTCACAATTTGCATGGAAACACAAAAGACCCTGAACAGCCAAAGCAATCTTGAGAAAGAAAAATGGAGCTGGAGGAATCAGGGTCCCCGACTTCAGACTATACTACAAAGCTACAGTAATCAAGACAGTATGGTACTGGCACAAAAACAGAAATATACATCAGTGGAACAGGATAGAAAGCCCAGAGATAAACCCACACACATATGGCCACCTTAGTTTTGATAAAAGAGGCAAGAATATACAATGGAGAAAAGACAGCCTCTTCAATAAGTGATGCTGAGAAAACTGGACAGCTACATGTAAAAGAATGAAATTAGAACTTTCCCTAACACCATACACAAAAATAGACTCAAAATGGATTAAAGACTAAATGTAAGGCCAGATACTATAAAACTCTTAGAGGAAAACATACACAGAACACTCTATGACATAAATCACAGCAAGATCCTTTATGACCCACCTCCTAGAGAAATGGAAATAAAGACAAAAGTAAACAAATGGGATGTAATGAAACTTAAAAGGTTTTGCACAGCAAAGGAAACCATAAACAAGATGAAAAGATAACCATCTGAATGGGAGAAAATATTTGCAAACAAAGCAAGTGACAAAGGATTAATCTTCAAAATTTACAAACAGCTCATGCAGCTCAATATCAAAAAACAAACAACCCAATCCAAAAATGGACAGAAAACCTAAATCGACATTTCTCCAAAGAAGATATACAGATTGCCAACAAACACATGAAAGGATGCTCAACATCACTAATCATTAGTGAAATGCAAATCAAAACTACAATGAGGTATCACCTCACACCAGTCAGAATGGCCATCATCAAAATATCTACAAACAGTAAATGCTGGAGTGGGTGTGGAGAAAAGGGAACCTTCTTGCACTGTTGGTGGGAATGTAAATTGATACAGCCACTATGGAGAACAGTATAGAGGTTCCTTCAAAAACTAAAAATAGAACTACTATATGATTCAGCAATCCCACTACTGGGCATATACCCTGAGAAAACCATAATTCAAAAAGAGACATGAACCACAATGTTCACTGCAGCTCTATTTACAATAGCCAGGACATGGAAGCAACCTAAGTCTCCATTGACGGATGAATGGATAAAGAAGATGTGGCACATATATACAATGGAATATTACTCAGCCATAAAAAGAAATGAAATTGAGTTATTTGCAGTGAGGTGGATGGACCTAGAGTCTGTCATACAGAGTGAAGTAAGTGAGAAATAGAAAAACAAGTACCGTATGCTAACACATATAGATGGTGGACTTGAGGACACTGGGAGGGGGAAGGGTAAGCTGAGACGAAGTGAGAGGGTACCATTGGCATATATACACTACCAAATATAAAGTAGATAGCTAGTGGGAAGCAGCTGCATTGCACAGGGAGATCAGCTCGGTGCTTTGTGACCACCTAGAGGGGTGGGATAGGGAGGGTGGAAGGAAGACGCAAGAGGGAGGGGATATGAGGATATATGTATACATATAGCTGATTCACTTTGTTATACAGCAGAAACTAACAGAACATTGTAAAGCAGTTTTACTCCAATAAAGATGTTTAAAAAAATTAAAACCCCCCAAAAAACCAAGTCTACAAGAACACACTTAAGTCTCAAAGATCCCATTTTGAGAATCCCTATTCAATGAAATTTAATTTATTTTCAAGTCTTCATTTCTCATACGTTTGGGTTTTAATAAACAAACACTATTACATTTTATTGAATAATGTAATAAAATTTCATTTTATTAAATTTTAATTTGTTTTAGCTTTTTTGGTATCTTTTATGTAGTATACGCAGCATTTGGTCAACCACTTGTAGTCGCACTGTTAATCCACATTCTCTCCAGAACTGTGGCTATGCCAAATCACCTAGTATATGACTCTCTAAGCAGAACATTCTCGAAAAAAATGTACACTGAATTACTGATGGGATGTTTTCTTTCTCAATCCAATGTAGTTCTCTTGAATAAACTTCCATGCGTTGAAAAAGGCTTGCTGTGGTCTTAGACAGCAGAGCTCCCTATCATTCCTTCCCTCCTCATCCTAGGCAGGTTTTCAGTCACTTTGAAACTAATCAAGATGTTGATGTGTAGGAGTAGATTTTACTAGAAGAATGAGACTATTATAAATCAATGATTGAGTTGCAGAGCACTGAACCTTTTAAAAAATTATGATTAAATTATTTACATGGCTGTAGAATGAACTACTCTGATGCAAAAATAGTAGCTTTATAGATAATTAGATGCATATGAAATATGTTAAGTATTTGGAAATCTAACCCAAAATGACACAATGCATCTACAAGTATGTTCTTTAAAGTTTCAAAGTGCCCCATTAGAGTACTTTGCTCTGTTCAATGAGCTTGAATTTATCTTCAAGTATAGTTTTTTCTCATATATTTTTACCATATTTTGTTCCTGCTAGTTTTTGCTTCTATATACATTGCCTATTATTTTGATTATCAAAACTGGTTATTTTCCCATGGTTCTTTGTTTCTTTGCTATTGATGTGACTAATTAGTTATATCTGTTTAGACAATTCCAACATTCAAATGACATTGCATGATCTCACTGAGATACAGTTTATGAGTTGCCCATGATCTTTACATGAATTGAATTTCTATATTTTATAAGTAGATTTCCTTTTTTCCCCTCTTCAATCCATTTCTCAATATAATGTTCTTTTAAAACAAAGTTCCTTCTTGTCTGCTTTGAGCATCCCTTCTTTGACTCTAATTGCAGCCTTTAAGAGAATATAAACTAGAAAAATCAAATAACTTTCCAATTCCTTTTCTTCATAAGCTGGGTCCCTTTAGATGATTACTTATGATAATAACTCTTTTTAATCAAAAGTGTTACCTCTTTTTTTGAAGCTCTCCAGGTTTAATATGGAAGGATGAAACCTTTGATCTCTATGTGATATTATTCTAATTTATTGTGGTGAAAGTATACAGACATGTTATTTTAAATTTTAATTTCATATCTTCAAATAAGAATTCAAGAATAAGAATACACATAAATCTAACCATTAGTGAATTATTTAGGTATTGAATATCACATACCTTTTTTTTTCCCCATTTGACTTTTTCCAAGTGGATAAAATGTTCACATATACTAAGAAATCACCAGCATTTCATAACAGAATATGTATTTCAAGATTGGTTGAAACTAGTTAAGTTGTTATGGAAGACTAATTTTTGTTGTTTTCTTCAGAGGAAGTTAGGTTTTGTTGTAGATGTACATTTTTCATTGCATGTTCAGCATCTAGAGTGTAACCTATTTAAGAATGTTCTGTGTGAATTTGAAGCGAGCATTTTCTGAGCTCCATAGACCAAGCTGAGTATTAACAATGCAGTACTCATGGTGTCATGTTTATTAATGGCTCAGTAGGAGGGACAGACATGAAACAAGCATAGATGTAATTCACTCTTCATACTATCTTGGTCTTGTAACAAACCAAAAAGATGAAAATATTTGTACAAATGATGTGCCTTCTGCAATGTGTAACTTAAACCTGCCTTGGAAGTCTCCAGATTTTTTAAATATTTGTTTTGGTTATGTTTTAAGTCAGACAAACCCCTTTTCTATGTTTATGTGATAAACTAGCCCTATGTTTGCCTAGACCTAGATTTACATGTCAGTAGGAAAGCCAAGTAATAGTATTTATGAACCAATGAGTTCCTCAAGGACAAAAGAACCACAAAGAAATCCTAATAATTATGTGACAACTAGAAGGAAATTAGGGGACATTTTTGCCTACCCCATTTATTTCTCAAACGAAGAAGAGGTCATTTTTAGCCAGAAACTAGAAAGAATTTGTACACTGTCAAAACTAATTGTCTCCTCCTGTTCCAATTTTTGTTTAGATCGAAACCGATTCTTTCATAGTCACATAAGGTAACATCATAACAACGGTGGTACATCTAGCCCCTTCTGAGTATTCATGGTACTCCAGAGGTGGGAGAGGAAGAATGGTATTTCTGATGAGAGAAGCCAGGAAGTGAGCCTCTGGGGTTTCTGAGTCCAACATGAGCAGGTTAACATTCTAGAGAAGAAAGTGGTTACGTGGTTCACACAGCAAGAGTACATACTTGGCTCTGAGGCTACAGCCAGGGAGAGAGAGAGAGAGAGAGAGAGAGAGAGAGAGGGACGGCATACGTTTTAGGAATAATAACGCCGTTTTCATAAATACGTTCTTTTAGTTTCAGCAAAATGACATAATTTTTAAAACTTATTTTATAGTCTTTACTGTATACCGCTGAAGTTCACAGTAAAACTCTGGGTATATTCCATTTTTCCCATGATCGCCTATATTCATTTTAAGGATTTGAATTCAGAAAGACACAAAGCAACTTGCCCCCAGTCCTGTGAAATAAGATCATTTATCAGCTCTCTTTATTTGCAAAAGAAGTTTCAGTTGCCCTTTATATTATTGTTAGAGCTCAAGACAATGTTTCTTTACTTATGAGCAGATGTTTGAAATCCTCCAGGAGGTTTCTATAAGACTATGGAAATGAACTTGGCATGGGTACTGGGCTCCCAGGTGGAGCGGTGCACATGAGCCTTCTTAGAAGTGTTAGATCAAGGCTAGTCAGGGAGAGCAACAGAGCCTAGCCACCAAAAGCCGAACGCTTTGGTGAGTGACAGGTACAGGCTCCTTCTGAAGCATGAAAAGGAATGCTAAATGATCTCCCTGACAGAATAAATCTTCTGTTTGTTTGGTCTGGACCAGATGTGCTACAGGCTGATGTGGAAATGTCTGCTCATGCCAATTTCACTTTAAATCACAATTTGGCAGGCCTGTTAGTTTTGAAAGTTGCAGCCCATTTAGCACTTTAAACAGAAATGTTTTCTAATGGTCTTTTCAGTTAATTTGCAAATCCATACCAGGGCCTAAATAGGGCTGTAAGAAGCTGTTCTCCAGAGATGTGGGTCACTAGATCAAAGCATTCTGTCTTGAGACTGAACAGGAAATATGGCTTTATTTCCTGAGCTCCACAGAGGGATCTCTATGTATAGGTAGAGGAGCTCTGTGTGTCTAGCCCTGTGCTAAGAGCAGTACACAGATTTATTTCTTAATGCTATTTTACATACAAATTGCTTTCATAGTTGAAAAACAGGAGAAAAATGCTGGTTACCATGTTTTGATTATTCTGAGCAGTTCTCAAAATCTTGACTCAGGAAAGATCTAAAAAGACTCACCCTTCTGAACATGTATTACAGACTTTAAATCTAGGGACACTCTTAAGAATCATCACAGATATGGCCTCTATAGAAATCTATGGGAAATATAGAATTTTAGGAATATAAAAGATTCTCCTTTGAGAAGTTCCTCCTTGAAGTACTTGAAAATATAATTGTCTTGAAGTGATCTTTATAAGCTCAGGGATTAATGAATAGAAATTTTCACTAATACTCTTATTCCTGATTCCGTGAGGATAGGAATCTTGATCTTTTTATTAATTTCTGTATCCTAAGTGCCTAGAAAGAAGCCTGGTACATAGTAACTGTTCAATAAACCTTTATTGAATAAGTTAATTTGGATAACAGAATGCACTTTTATCATTCATTTGGTGATTAGAGGAAGAGTTTGTTGCTGAAACTCCAGAAAGAATATTCATTTCTGTGGAATTAGTTGTAAAAATTGAACTCTTATAGTTCTTCATGCAAACATCTCCAAAGACTTCCCATCAATAATGGGAAATGAACATGATATTTGTCAGTGAGATCTGGGACAATGAATCTATTGCTCCATTTAAAAATTTTAATTTTGGACTCAGCCTTATGAAGAATTATATTAAAAAGTTACCATTTGTTTTTATCAAGCTCCACTCCACCACCTCTATGAAAAGTACTACCAGAATACTAAAGTAAATTAAACATTTTGCTATAAAAACACTGTCTAGATATAAAGACATCCTCACTTAGGATATGGAAATTAATAAAAAGATCAAGATTCCTATCCTCATGGAATCAGGAATAAGAGTATTAGTGAAAATTTCTATTCATGAATCCCTGAGCTTATAAAGATCACTTCTATAAAGAAAAATGAAGACAAGACAATTATATTTTCAAGTACTTCAAGAAAGAACTTTCAGAAGAAAATATAGGAGAAGCTTTTTACTTTGGGATTTGGTTTTAATATTTATCTCAAATGAAAATACCTTACTAAGCAAGACCAAAAACTCAGAGGCCATATAAGAAAAAAATTTTAATTTAAATGCAGATATAATAGTTTCTTCCAGGTTAAAAAAAAAAAACCATAAACCAAGTCAAAATACTAATTGCAAAGTAGGAAAAAAGTTGCCACATATTTGAAAGCTGAGGGCCAGTTTCTTTAATATATAAAATCATCTCAAATTAAATTAATAAAAAATATAAAGCATAAGGTGCATGAGCTCAAATTTAATGAGAGGAAGGTTAATTTAAGCTCTGTCAAAATATCATATTTTTACCTGACAGACTGACAAATACCGAAATAAGTTTGATAATACACCAAATATAAAAGAGTGAAGAAAGAGGCACTCTCACACATTATTGCTGTGAGTATAAATTGCTGTATCCAGTCTCAGGGCAATTTTGGAATACTCCTTAAAATCAAAATAAAAATCACATGCCCCTTGACCTAACAATTCCACATGTAGGAATTTATCTTATGTACACATGTATAAAAGTGTATTTTCAAGGATAATCAAGAAAATTTTGTGTGATATTGCTTGTAGTCGCCCAAAACTGAAAATAATCTAATGGTCTATTGGTTGGAGACTAGTTAAGTATGTTATGGTACACCCATATAATGGGATGCTAGGAAACCATTAAAAAATGAAACAGCTCCATATGTTCTAAAATGAACTAATTAATTTAAAAATGAAATGAATGAATAGCATTTAAAATAAAATGCCAGTTTCTGTTATTAGCTCCACATATTTAAAATATATTTTTAATATACTTATAGTATCTAGAAATATCTGATAATACGTGTGTGATGTCAACATATATCATGGAGAAGTTAGTGATGGCTAAGTAAACCTCACTTAACTGTCTCATAAAGCAATCTGTAATATAGCCCTAACTTTTAGTCATATTTACAGACATTGGTATTTATCTAGAGATTTTCACTGATAGGGTGTTTTATTTTCAGACCGTAAAGAGAATATGTAAAAGTTTTTCCCATATGCGGAACCTTTGGGGCCATTAAAGTGTCATTTTGTAAAATGACGGTTCTGGTGCAATAAATGTTGCCCTGGGAACCTGAAAAAGCTTGTTATCCTCCTAAAAAAAGGGATATTTTAGTTTTTAGTCACTGCAAGAATGAACTTCATAAACTGAAGGAGTTTAATGGGCTCACAGTGAGCTGAAATGGTGGAGTCCAACTTTTCAGTGCCTTTTACCTGCTGCATTGGAGGGGCAGCTCCCACATGACTCTCCACAACCCTGAACTCCACTAACTGTTTGGCTGCTACAGTTGCTGGCTGAAGGAGAAGAAGGTACCTGTGGAGGGTAGGTGGAAAAGCTGAGGCACCACTGGATACCTTAACAATTGTGTCCTAATGTTACAATAGTAAGTTATTCTCAATCATGTAAGCTAAGCAGAAATGTTGAAAATGAAATTTCAGATGAAAGAAAATGCAGTTCTGGAAAACTTTTTTCTCAGTTTTGGTATAAACTAAACCTGCACACAGATGCTGGGAAAGGGTTATGTTGCTGGCTGTAATTCAGCTCTACAAGTGGTCTCTGTGGCTAATGAGCATGGTATGACAGTCACCTTGGGTGCGTTAGTAAATTAATGCATATGGATTGGCAACCTGGTGAAGGAAGTGCCAAGTTTCTCCTTGTTTTGGGTCATGTGGGAAGGAAGGAAGTTAGAAGGAATGGATGAGGGTTGAGCCTGAAGTTTTACCTGTGGAAATTAACAGAACATTTTGTGATGGGTGAGTGGAAAGAGATGGTTTAGAAAACAGGTTGTGTAAATGTATTTAAAATATCTGTCTGTGTTTAGTGTTATCTTTGGCATAAATAGGCAGTGAGATTTTACTCAGTTACTCATCTTCATTGTTTCTCAACCTAGATTTCCAGGATCCTACAAGAATTCAGGATGTCTGTGAACCTTCTGGAATTGAATGGCAGGTTTTTCTTGTAAGTTTATTTTGCCCCCATCACAGAACCCATAGTATTCACCAGATTCTCAAGGAGATGAATGTAACTGATGCATATAGGTCTAGCTTGTTGACCTGCACACAAACATTCAAGCTAGTATATATCTTGGCACCTCTTCAAAGGAGTCTAAAACGTCTGTATAGAGTGCATATTTATAGCGGGGGTGGGAAGAAAGGCTCAGAAGTCTTTAGAAAGCCTCCAAAGCTGTGCTTACATGGTTTCTGGGTTATATAGACAAAGGTGATGCTTACCAGTGGAACAAGACACAGATGAATACAGACACACATTACAGAGTACACCTGAATATATGTAACATGTTTACCCTGAGGACAATTCCATCGAGGACTTCCTGGTCTGGAAACTTTATTTACAGGAACGCTTTATTAAGCTACCCCTAAATGTATGATCATAAAATGTTAAAACATTTTCTAGAGTTAAAGCTTCCATCTTCGTTACCTTTCTGACTTTGTCAGTAAAAGCTAGGGATTGAATATCTGATACCTCAAATTCACATCTCAATCATTTCCTTGAAAATAATAAGAAAAACAAATGGGAATTTAGTGCACATAGGATTTATTTTCTATTTGTTCAGCAAGCATTTGTAGAACACGTAGCATTTTCTAGCAACTGAGTTTGTGGCTGGGAGTACAAAGGGGAACACGACACAATCTCTGTCTTTATGGAGCTCCTAGATTAATGAGTCTGGGGGTTGAAGGACACAGTGTCTACTGTTTTATATCAAACTCTCTTATCAACCCATGTTCGAGATTGGAATGTAAACAAGCCTGTTTACAGTGGAAGGTAAACACGTCTGACAGTGTTCAATCGGTGGGTATTTTAGTGATTTGCAGCCTTTGGTGCCCACTAAATTACCCTGTAGCATTTAAAATATACAATTGCCTGGGGCTGCATGTAGACCTAATGAATCAATAGTCCTGGGGATGGGGTCCTGGTGTGTACATTTTGAAGAGCTCCACAGTGTTTCTGATGTGCCCTAGATTGAGATCCTCTGAAGTTTTATGAAGTGTTTATTATTTGATCAGAAATATGCATCCATCACATCAGTATTTAACAAGTCAGCCCAGTTACTGCGAGCCACAAGCCAGTTAGACTTTTGTCCTCTCCCAGTATCCTGCATATTGTTATGTGTGTTAAACCTTAGATCAGGAACAGACATGCATTTATGGTAGTTTTGTAGCTAAACTTTGTTTATCTGAGCTGATTATATTGTACCTGGTTACCAGAATCCCGTTTACTCTAAAGGGAAAATAAACTGTGTCAACTGTTAGAAAGTCATTAAAATAGACCTCGAGGAATAAAGTCCTCACAGAAAATTGACACCTGTTTTGTACAGCAATCCCAAGTCGACCTCATCCATTTTCTTTATTTTTTTTCTCTCTTGTTCTTGGAAGATGATTTCCATGAAAATGAGATCTTTACTTCTTGAGAGTTCATCTGTTCCTGTTGCTCAGAGGGAAAAAAAATGCTTAAAATTTAAGCTCGATGAGTTGAATTAGAATGCTTCTCGGCATTTTCCACAAGGATCCGTAGCTTTTTGTGGTCTACCCGGAATTCAAGCCTCCTGCTTACCAGCTGCTGTTGGGATGATGGCTTGCTGGTGCTGTTTTCTTGTGGACGTGTTGGTCTCAAGAAGCTCCTATGACTGCAATTGGGGAAAAGCTTATACTCCCTTCAGTCTCTGTCCTTAAACTTTACCCTCATTCCATAATCGGGTGATACGTGTGTCTGATAAAAGCTTTACCCTAGCATTAAGTTCCAGGTGATGGACATAAGTTTATAAGCTTGAGCTTCTTTTGATAATTCTTTTTATGTCACTTTCCCCTTTATTTTATATCCCTTTCTAACTACAAAGTAAGTACAATTGCATGGAAAAGGAACAGAACTTTTATAATTAGTCACTGTCCTAGTTTGGCATTCGCACAGGTACTGACTAACATTTAACTGTTTTCTTCTTGGATTCAGTATACGAATGGCTGAAAAAGCCATGCACTACTTGCTCTGACATTCTAAGTTCACTTAGTATGTGACAGGAGGGACGAAAAGGGCTATGCTTATGTAAATTGTAATTTATCCCTTGGGATTTGAATGGAATTGGTGATACATAGATTAATTTCTTTAACAAAGGCACGTGAGATTCTAGAAATCACATGTAATGGTTGTATTTTAATAGAATTATTATTTTAAAAGAATTTCGAGTACCAGAGAAGTTATGGAACACAGCAAAAAAATGAAGGATAGTATAGTCCTATCTTTAACATCTCCCACATACTTAATCATTGTCTTCGCCCATGTGGAATTTATAATAAAGTATTATCAAAAATGGAAGTCATCATTCAAGTTACGTTATGAATTTTCTTTAGTTAATAAAATAATATAATGAAGATATATGTTCTGTTTTACAATTTTATTAGTGAGGAGAAAATCCATTTTTCTAATTTATATAGCTAAGGTCCTGAGACAAGTTGGAGAGAAACTTGTAAAAAAGCACCTGATCTTTGGAACCCTCCTGAATCTCCATCTTGCATTATTTATTCCTTTGCTATAGCTGACACTGATGGTTACATGCCCCAAAGCCCTTCTTCTCTGTCTTTTCCCATTGGCCAAACACAACTACTAGGAGAGAAGATGAAAATACCAGATATTTACTATCCTGATTTCCTTCCAGCTAAGGAAGACCATGTGACCTAGAACTGGTCAATGACACATGAAGGGAATTATGCTGGGAGCTTCTGGTAGAATACTACTCCTTAATAAAGGAGAAAAGTAGGATGTATGAATGGTAGACCCTGTCTTCCCTTAATGACTTTGCAAATGCATTGTGTGAAGATGTAATATTTGGAGTTGCTGCAACCATTCTGGAACCATGAGGAGACATCACCAACTTCTTGAGGATGGCAGAGCAGAAGGACAGGAGGATCCTGGGTATTTGATGACATAATGGAGCCACGAAATCGACCCTGAACTGTCTACCTCAGCATTTTTGTCATGTGAAATGGTAATAAGTACCTAATGCCTGAGTCGTGTTCACTTAGATATGCTATCCCTTTCAGTCAAAAGTATCTTAACTGATAACTGGCAAATGCTGCAAGACTTACAAAGGAGGTTAGATCTGTACATTTAAGAGAAGACTCAAGATTTGAAAATCCTCTGGTTTTATTGAATCTATTAATAATAAAACTAGATAAACCATGAAGGAAAACTCAGATGATAGCTGGAAATTCTGCAACCAACAATTGCAGTACCTAAAATAGGTTAGAAGACCATATCAGTCAAATTTGAATAAGAATAAATATTACATCAAGTGTGGTAGTTCACCCCTGGTATAAATACTTGTAGTCAGAAAAGCCAGAATCTCATAATATGAAAGATCAAGGGGAAATGGCATGTTAGACACTTAATGGAAAAGATAAATTGAGGACTATGTGCTTTATTAGGAAATTAATTCAGCCAGTATTTGTTTTCCAGCTTATTGGAATGGAAGAAGAATGAAAACCTGGTAAGGACAAAGGACACTTGATAGATTACACAGGTGGGCAATGCAGTTCAGTTTGAAAAAGTTTTAAAATTTGCAACTTTTTAAAGCCAGGATTAAAGTACATTCAATGTGATGTAAAATGTGATTTTTCAAAGGCATGATGCTTTTACATGAGTAGGGAAGCCAGGGAACGCACTTGACCAAAATTGAACTGGAAACCTACATAACAATACACGTATTTGAAACTACAAGTAAATCTGTGGACTCTGATAGAATTATATGTGGTTGTCAATAGACAAGAAGAACTTGACACTAGACAGAGTCATTCAAGTAATTTAGAAAAGAAAAACCTATACAAACTGAATGAAATATGAGGCCAGAAGTGAAGCTGAGAGGCATTATTTAGGGTATAGTCTAAGTTACTATAAGGGAGATACACAAATACAGTGGCTTAAACAATTTAGAAGCATTATTTCTTTCTCACATAACAGAACAGTTAGGTAGTCTAAGCCCGGCAAAGTCTTTGTCAATTTCACAATATGTCTTCTATCCCAGGATCCAATTCTTGCAAAGGTAGATAGAGAGGACAGAGGAAGTTCATTCTTTTTAAGGGCACAACCTGGAAGTGATAAACATCAATTCTCTTCCTATCTCCCAGACAGAAGTAAATCACATGGCCACATCTAATTGCAGTGGGTGCTGGGAAATGTACCCTGTAGCTGAGCGGCACGTGCCTTTGTAAAACTCAAGAGCGCTCTTTTTAAAGGGATGGAGAATGAGTATTGGGGGACAATAGTCGTCTCTGATCCAGGAGGAGTCACAGGGTTGGAAAGGATAGTGGGGCTCTAAAGCCTTAGCTTTTAACCCTGATGTTCACCTTCCCTTTGGGGAAATCTTCCTGATTACATCTGTGGTTTTAGAATTGGTCTTAATTGTGCCTCATTTTTAATGCTCTGGTGCCAATGTGGACCCCGAAGATACCAGATTGGGACACTTTTGTCTTTATTTTAGCAATTTTAAAAGCTATCAAAGTAGTACAAAAATAATTCTTACACATGGTTAAAAAAGATCATAGAAGACAGATGGACTTATAGGGAAAATTGTAAGTCTCTTGCTCCACGGTGCCATTCAGAAAAGGGGACACCTATTAAAATTCCTGTAACTGTGTCTTCTAACTATAATTCCTATCCAAAACACTATCATGTCTATGTGCTTATGTTATTAATTTTAGACATGGTCTGTTGAGTTTTATCTCACTTACTAGTAATGGCATACCTCTCAATAGAATTATATTAAAATTTTAGTTCCTCTACTCAGTGTCTCTATAATTTTAAGTAATATGTTTACATATTCATTTCTTATTTGGTCAATTATAGACAGTATTCCTTGATTCTCTACTTTGAAGGTGAAGATATTAGCACTTCTAACATTTCTTTCAGCTTTCATCTTCCATTCTAACCCAAACTTTTGTCTTCTTTATTTTTCTAAGTCAAACTTGATAACATTACATTGTATTCATTAACCATAATTATTTTATAATTTGTTAGAGGATGTTTCTAACCACTGAAAAATTAACAAATATTGTTTATATTATTGTGGGTAGTTCAGAGGAAATAGATTAGCACTGGTTTGTATGCTATCCTTCCTACCCTGGGGACACTGTGGTGGGGGAGGGAATTGAGGGAAGGAAGGAAGAAGTAAAGCATTTTGATGGAAAACTTGGAATTTATAGATTTATGAACCAAGGCCTGTTGGAAAATTCAGTGTCAGCTATGTCACAGTTAGAGTATGAAAAGAGAGACATTTTATGATGGAAAGGGCTCCCTTTGAGTAGGTGACGCATTACTTTGAGATCCCATATGTTAAATCCAAGCCAGGATATTTCCTAATGTTGCAGGGAAGGAACCAGGCCGATTTTTTGGTGGTCCCAGACTTCTTCGTGTAGCTCTGTGTTTCATAGTTATCAATATTCTTAGAATTAATACTAAAAATTGATACTAGGTAAGTTAAGATGTCTGTTCCTTGAGAGTCTCATCTGACAACCCAACAATGTTTACTCTCATCTATTTCTTTTTTTTTTTTTTAATTTATTTATTTTTGGCTGCATTGGGTCTTCATTGCTGTGCACGGGCTTTCTCTAGGTGCGGTGAGAGGGGGCTACCCTTCGTTGCGGTGTGCAGGCTTCTCATTGTGGTGGCTTCTCTTGTTGAGGAGCATGGGCTCTAGGTGCTCGGGCTTCAGTAGTTGTGGCTCGTGGATTCTAGAGAGCAGGCTCAGTAGTTGTGGTGCACGGGCTTAGTTGCTCCATGGCATGTGGGATCTTCCCAGACAAGGACTCGAACCCATGTCCCCTGCATTGGCAAGCAGATTCTTCACTGCGCCACCAGGGAAGTCCCTACTCTCATCTATTTCTTACAGATCATTACAAAAACAGACAGTATGCCGTGAATTTTTTCTTTTTTTTGGCTGGCCATATAGCATGTGGGATCTTAGTTCCCCAACCAGGGATTAACCAGTGCCCCCTGCAGTGGAAGCACCGAGTCTTAACCACCGGACCACCAGGGAAGTTCCACTATATTTTCTTTTTCATTGACACTTTTTTCCCCTGGAGTTTCTGTGTGCCTACTTTTTCATTCTATATATTATATATATTATTAATTTCAAAATATCATTATATTTTTAAAGTCATATACTCATTTCTCTGCAGTATGCCTTCTTAAGAAATGTTGAACGGAAAGTACATTTTTTTGGGTCCTCGGATACCTAAAAGGATCTGTATTGATTTCTCACATTTGATTGATCAATTGTCTGCTGTAGAATTCTAGCAAAAACAAGAACTTTCCCTTAGAACTATGAAGGCATTATCACACATTTTAATATTCGATATCAAGTCTGAGGCCACATTCTGTATCACTTTGCCAAAGGTCAGTAGTACATCTCCTTAGTACATTTCACAAATGACTTTATTTTAGAAACTTGATTTCTGTTAGCTCTTTCTGAATGAGGTCAAGAATTGCCTGGGAGTCATCTGAAATTATGCAAATCCCTACACCTTTTCGTATCTCAGTTTTCTCATCTAAAATTGGGGCCTGGAAAAATCTTTACGTTTCCTTCCAGTTCTATCAATGATAATAATAACAAATACTACTTTTTCAAAGAGATTTTGTATCTATTTTTTATTGTCCTAATTTGTTGTCACAGATATCTGAATAGTAGATAGGCTCATTTTATTATTCCATTTTCTTGCTGAAAAAAAACCATAACAAAGTACAAAGGCATTAACTAACCTGCTAAAGGTAGAAACAGCTTTGTTTTATTTAAAATATTATTTTAAATATTGTTTAAAAGATGCTTAAGATACAACTTGGTTTAAAATGAAGTGTCCTGTGTTAGGATTTTGCCAAAAATATTTTCTTATGAACATAGTCCTCTAAGGACTTTTCTCTCATATCATAAAACAGTAATTGTGCCCTCTATCCACTGAGGAGGTTTTTAAAATTGTAAGCCACTGATGGATTTATGAGGATGAACTATGTGATCAAAACACATACACACACACTCACACACCACCAAGGATCATGGTTTAATGCTGTAGAATAAAGCAGAGGTTTTGACAAGGTTTTACTGAGAAATACAGAAAAAGGAAAGATCAACATTTTGTATCTTTGGTACCTTATAGTGGGCTTTCAAATTATACTTAAATCAGATTTTTGTTGTAATGATTTCATGTCATAGAATATTTGAAGTGTATTTGTTTGTGTTTACCTATCATAGGTGTATGCAAAGCAATAGAAGGCTAGTTACTTGGTGCATAGCAAAGAAAAGAGATCATGTAAGATAGGAGTTTTTATTTTTGTCTTTTAAATGAGCTAAAATTTAATTAGATTGCAACATGTACTAGGCATTGAAGAGATGATGGAGTTACATTTAATCCCTGGGTGAGGCTTAAAGGCGGAAGTAAGCCTGTAGAGAGGTAAAATGAGAATTATCTTCTCTTTCTGTTAATAATAAATTTTTTCTTGATTTTTATGGTATATTTATGTGTATTATAGAAAATTTTAAATTACAAAAAAGAAGAAGACAATATATCACCCAGAGATGTAGCTAATATATGTCACATTTACTTTATTCTTTTGTCAAACTTCATTTTTATTGACAGAAAATAAACACTTATTCCAGTTTCAAAGTTGTTAAAGTTGTTAATAAAAAATGAAGGTAAAATAGCCACTTAATAAGAATAATAAAAATGTTTAATTCAATAATGAAATTTAAAGTAACCACTTAATAACATCCTGTTTTGACTAATACCATGAAACTGTGGCTTAAACAAAGGTATTCAGTACCACTGACTCATACATAGGTCTTTCAGAATTTTTTCTTAAAAGTTTCGAGAACTTTCCTGTCTGCAAAGTACAGGAATCGCTGGGCTACATGTCCCCTCTCTGGGACAATCCATGAGAAGTGAAGCAGTCATTTATAAAGGGAGTCCGTGTGCATTCAGCATGGTACCTTGGAGATACACCCATCCCATCCTCTCCCCTGTAGGAACATGCTTCTAAGGTATGAAGAGTCAGGCTGTTATTTGCTGTTAGAATTGTTCTTTCCAGCTACTAGTAAATCTCTGGCATAGATGCTAGTGATCCTTTATGTCCTGTGATTTTAGGAAGTTCTGTAAATAGTTTGGATTTTGTTCAATTTATTCAGAAATCAAACACGTTTAGTTCACTACTCTGCCAGTGTAAATGTCTGCTGGTTCAGTATACTTGTAAGAGCTATAGATAACATATGTAGGTGAACCATAGTCTGAAAGCATCCTTAGAAGACTGCATTGTTTAACCCCAAATCTATTTTAACAAAATGTCTATAGTTAGAAGCAGCTGGTGAAACTATATCCAAAGTTAGGACAAGGAAGACTCACTTTCACTAGAGCTGGTTTACTTAGAGAACTTAAAAAAGCATGTGCTCATCCAGCTGTTCAAGGAGAGGTAAGGAAGATCATCACCTCATTCTTCACTGTATGATTCCAGCTGGGGTTGGCCAGCTATTAGCATTTCTAAATATTTCAGAAAAGTCCAAAGAAGTGTTAAATTAAAAAGTCTTTTATGCAAAAGAATGTCTGTCTACATCAGTGGGCAGTAGTGTGCTTCAGAATTTCCTGCAACACAAGGACAAAGGCAAGTCCATGCACTTGATCAGCTGTCAAAGGAACGAGAGGTGGACCATTAGGTCAACCCTTAGTCGGAGCTTCTGCTATCTTTTTTACTGTATATACTGTTCAACAATGTAAGTAAAGTGTACATTGGGAGAGAACAGTGTTTGGTGGCCAGGACCTCTTTTGGGCATTTCTTCTTAAGTAGAATACACAACAGATAAGGGAATAGGGGAGGTAACACAGGGATACTACTTGTTCCAGCTCAGAAAGTGTTGATGAAGCCCATATATGTGTTCACGAAGCCCATGGGATCCTCTAGCTGTGGGCCATGGCTAATGTGGTTTTTCCGAATGGACACTATGGACTGCAGCCATGCAGTCCTGTACAGCTCCAAAAACTCTGGATAGGGATTTCTGGGATCCCTTTTCTAGGTAAGTATACACTTTCACCTCCCAAGTTGAATTCTTATTTTATACTTTTTTTTTTTTTTTTGCAGTACGCGGGCCTCTCACTGCTGTGGCCTCTCCCGTTGCGGAGCGCAGGCTCCAGACGCGCAGGCCCAGCGGCCATGGCTCACGGGCACGGCCGCTCCGCGGCATGTGGGATCTTCCCGTACCGGGGCACAAACCCGTGTCCCCTGCATCAGCAGGCGGACTCTCAACCACTGCGCCACCAGGGAAGCCCTATACTTTGTTTTTTGAATATAATATTATACAGTGAATACTTTCCAATGTTACTAAATGTTCTTTAGAAACATGATTTAATGGATTATATACTATTTTATTATATGGAATAAAAAACTTCTTCATTGTTTACATTTAGTTTGTTTCTAAATCTTTATTGTAACTAATGCTATAACAAATACCTTCACCCAGAATAAATCTTTGCACTCATCTCAGGTCATTTTGTCAGGTATTTTATGTAAAAGCAGAATTACTGTGCTAAAAGTATTGACATTTAAGAACTTTGATATTGCCGGAGAGACTTTCAGGAAAGCTATTAGCATGTTTTTTTTATGAGAGGGTCCAACAGTGTGTGGCCAGCTCTGTGTTGCTCTATCACCACCAGCATCAAGCGCTGTGATTTCAGTAAGAATTTGTCAACTTGACAACCAGTAATTTGTCTATGTTTGTTTCTTTGGTCATTGATTGAGCTTCCATTTTTCACATGTATTTACCGATTGATTTATTTTTATCTGTGAGCTGTTACTTCACATTTTTTCTCTACTTTTTTCAGTGAGGGTGATTTTAGAACAACTCTTCACACATTTAGGAAAAGATTACTTATATTTGTGATAGAAAGTTTTCTAGAATGTCATTTGCCTTTCATTTATTTATGGTGTCTTTTGACATATGGAAGTTTTAAATTGTTAGGTAATCATATCTGAGGATCTTTTCCATTGTGGTTTCTTCCATTGCTTTTACATGTAATGATCTTTATCCCTAGAACAAGACTGCTAGACTGTAAAGATTGTGGACACAGCATATTAAATAAGGTGTCCTTGGTGTACTTGGTGTCTCCTTGATCTTACAGGTAGAGGGATCTTTAAAATGCAACAGTGAGCATGTTACTGCCCTGCTTACAACCCTTGAATGGCTTCCCATTGCTGTAAATTTAAGTTATAACATCCTTCTCTAATTCTCTACAGTCCCATAGTGATAGATTCCATTTCACCATGGATGAGAGATGATCTGTTGGAGTCTGTTGTAGCATCGCTGGTGAGAAATGACTGGTCTGCAGCAGCTTTTGCAAGAGATGCTTACTCTGTATCTCCTGTACCCGGTAAGCACTGGAGAGAAGAATGACGAAGTGGGTGTGGATGCAGTGTGGTTTGCAGATTCCAAGGTAGAAAATAAAGGGGTTTCCATCTAGTAGCTGCTTCCCCCCCACCCCTGCTTTTATCTAGTCAAGGATCCAGCAAGCTCAGCTTTTCTTTTCTCCTACATAATGGTGTCTTTCACTCTCCCAGATCATTGCCATCAACCTGTAAAGCTACTCTAAACAAAAAAAAAAGATGCAACTTAAAAACTTTCTACTACATTTTTCATTTTACAAAGCAAAAATGCTACTTTACAAAAACAATAATTTTACGTAAAAATGCTACTTAAAAATTTCTACTATATTTTTTCATTTTTTGAGATTTTATTTGATTCTTTTAAATATCAGTCTATTTTCTTAATTATCTCTCTTTGAGATTTTATTCTCTCCTGTAGCTCTTTGAACAGTTTAAACACCCTTATTTTAAAGGGCCTTTTAGACTGTTCTGATTATACAAGATCATTTATGTGGTTATTCAAGTTCCTTTGCCTGACCAAGCCCTGCATCATTACCCAGTTCTGAATTGGTTTTACTTATGTCTGTGTCTCTGCTCAGGGTTTCAAGTTCTGCACTGTGTGGGGAGTGGAAATTTGGACCCCGTGTCTATTTGTGGTTGAATTCCAGATTCTCATCCTTCCACTCTTGATTTGGGAAAAGCAGTAAGATGCTGTAGTCCTATGCCAGGGAGTAAAGATTTTTCCTGGTGCCTATTCTTTAGACTATGATTTCCTAGTAGAAAATTACCTCTTAAAAAGCAAAACAAAGCAAAGCAAAACAAAACAAAACAGGCTATAGTCTGAGTCTCCCGGGTTGGGGCCATATTCACGGCAGAAGCAAAGCAAGGATCAGACTTAGTTTTGTTTATCTATAATTTGCCCATAATGGAAAGAAAACCACTTCTGTTTTTTTTTTTTTAATTAAAAAAAATCTTTTTTAACATCTTTATTGGAGTATAATTGCTTTACAATGTTGTGTTAGTTTCTGCTGTATAACAAAGTGAATCAGCTATACGTGTACATATATCCCCATATCCCCTCCCTCTTGCAGTCTCCCTCCCATCCTCCTTATCCCACCCCTCTAGGTGGTCACAAAGTACTGAGCTGATCTCCCTGTGCTATGCGGCTGCTTCCCACTAGCTAGCTATTTTACATTTGAAAACCACTTCTTTAAGGTTTTGGTTTTCAGTGTCGTCCCTGGAGCAGCATAGGAGGGGCCTATACCAGGCCGACTGGCTAAGAACCTACATTTCAGCAACATCCCCTTGGTAATTTGTATGCACTTTCAAGCTTGAGAGGCACTGCTTTGAGGCCTCTGAGACTAAGTTCCAAGAAACCCATTTAAAATTTTTAAATTTCTTGCTCTATTCATCCATTTTTAAGTAAAAACAAGCTATGCAACAGTCATGTCATGGTCAAAGCAAGAGATAACAATGCACTTTCTTCCTGATCTAGAATACATAAATTAAGATGAGGAATCTTAATTAAGATGAACTATAACGTAGTTCTGACCCCAAGAATAAAATCACCCTTTGGTATTGCCATGTTCTGTTTAATAATACTCTATTCCTCTTGTATTTTCATGTTGCTTTTGAAGTTTCCTTACCTCTAGAAGAGTGGTCTGTGAGAGGACATCCTTTTTCCCTCAGTGGGTTCATGTAGGTCTTCATTGTTTCCATGGTAGATTCTATTCTTCACATCTTTAGAGATGATTATCTCTACTATGGGATATATATATATCTGGTAAAATACCATCAACATGTGACTAGTCACCCAGGCAAACAACGTGCCCTTTTAGAAAAGGATACATCTCTTGAGGCAAATGCTAGCTCATGTTACAAATGCCAAACCAAGTTGAATCTTCTCATGGGGAGGAAACTGGGTGACTGAGCCCCATGGCCCTTCCAATGATTTACAAGCAATGTTTTCCTTGAAGAGAGAAAAAGAGAGGCTAAACTGTTTCAAAATCTTAAGTAGGAGAAAAAGTTTTCTTTAAATCTAGCTCTTTTTAAAGGCATATAATATTAAAACATATGAAAAGTCCATACGTTAAGGTTTTTAACTTTAGGATTCCATAGGCTTACCATGCAATATTATTAATAGTAATTAAGGACTAGCATTTACTGAGGTTGTCCTAAGCACTGAGTATGGGATCTGGCTTGATTCTTACGTGGGAGGCAGACACTATTTTTTTCATCATTATACAAAGTAGGAAGCAGAGGCCCAGGACTAACTCCTTCACAGTCTCCCGGCTGGGAAGGAGTTTTCAGTGAGGCCTGAACCCAGGCAGTATGGTTTCAGAGCTCTGGATTGGAGCCACCGTGTCATACCAGAGAGGTTTTTGGTCCTGAGGACACAACTTGAAAGTCTTCCTCCGGCCAAACATGGGACAATTTGAGCATCAGTAAGGATAATAACGTCAATAGATTTAAGCACATTAAGTGTGTTTAAATCAATTGTGTTTAAATCCATGTGTTGTTTGTATATACCAGAAAAATTTGTCATCATTAGAGGGTGTAGTATTTTAAGAGTTGATAAAGGATAGAACTGAGCATTTATTTTGCCTATTCTATACTGAGAAAGTGAATGGTAGATGAAGGGATATTTCTCTTTATAGAAGTATGTTACCTAATAAATGAAGAAGGAATAATAAAATTAAAATATCCATATTTTGTAACGTCAATGAATTCATGGATCTAGTGGTTGAATTCATGGTATGT
Organism: Monodon monoceros; assembly: GCF_005190385.1. Taxonomy (NCBI): domain Eukaryota; kingdom Metazoa; phylum Chordata; class Mammalia; order Artiodactyla; family Monodontidae; genus Monodon; species Monodon monoceros. The sequence continues at coordinate 27,043,013 of NW_021703780.1, forward strand.
TAGTGGTTACTAACATCAGAAAAAGAGACAACCAGATATCACAAGACCCTTAATAGAGAGAAGAATCATCTACTAGGAAATATCCTTGCCAAAGATATCCTTCCTAAATCTAATCAAACCTTGAGTTTTAACTACAAATTTGCAAGAAATGTAGAAGTCAGGGGGACAATTTTTAAGAAAAAGAAAACAAAACCAGAATTTCATGGGGATGCAATCAGAAAACTCCAGACTCTGGGAAAATCCAGAACAAGTACCTCATTTTTTCAGCAGATGGATATAAATGAGATGGAGAAGGAAAACTATAGACTAAAGGAAACTCAAGAGGCATATTATCCAATTGTTTTATGTGGATCTTATTTAGATGCCGATTCAAAGAAGTAATTAAAAAAAGAAACTTTTATAACATGATGGGACATTTGAGCATTAACTGGGTTTTTAAAAATATTAATGCATTATTGTTTTTAGGTATTATAATATTTTGGTGGTTATGTGGTTTTATTTTTGAGCAGCATTTAAAACTTTTTTTTAATTTTAATTTTTATTGAAGTATAGTTGATTTACAATGTTGTGTTAATTTCTGCTGTACTGCAAAGTGATTCAGTTATACATATATATACATTCTTTTTTATATTCTTTTCCATTATGGTTATCACAGGATATTGAATATAGTTCCCTGTTCTATACAGTAGGACCTTGTTGTTTATCCATTCTCTATACAATAGTTTGCATCTACTAATCTCAAACTCCCAGTCCATCCTTCCCCCATCCACCTCCCCCTTGTTTTCAAAAAAAATTTTTTTGAGGAACATTTTTATCTTTTGGAGATACATGCTAAAATAACTGCAGGTGAAGTGATATATTGTCTGGGATATGCCCCATAATAATATGAGAGAGAGAGGAAGTGTATGAAACAAGACTTTCCATGAATTGATAATATTTGAATCTAGGTGATGGGCAAATTTTCTTTTTAAAAATATAAATTGTACTGATATTCTGTCTACTTTTATACTGAGCAATTAAGACTTAGCTTAGAATGAGAAAGCAAAAATCTTCCTGGCTGTTCATTTTGTTGAGGTAACAGACCCAGGTAATGCCAGCTGTACAGTTATCAAGAAACAATTTTTCTCCCAAGGACATGCTGCAGCTCTTCTTAAAAAAAAAAGCCTATGAAGTTGTTACCATTACTACCTCAGAGGAGGAAACTCCCTAAGACAGAGGGAGATAAAGTGAATTGCCCAAGATCATACACTATGGTTTGCCATAGAGATGGCTTCCATATTCAGGCACTCTGGATTCAAGGGTCTATACATGAAAATGTATATCCCTGGGCTGAGATTTTCACTGGGGTGTTGTGACCCAACATAATTGGCAAAGTTTTCTTCATATGGAACTTACAAGTAACTCTGTGGCTTATCTGAAGTGTGCAAATTCAAAATTAGGTCTAGGCCAAAAAATAAGGCCATGTGAAAGCCAAGAATCAAGACCGTGTGACAGTGATGCCAATGCCTTGTGTCTCCAGATTCCCAGTACTTACGAGTTGAACTTTTTTGGTATATGGAAACATGTAGGAATGATTACAACTCTTCCATAGGGAATGAGAGTAGGAATTTTGGAGATGGTAGGTATGGTAATCATTTTATTGTTCCTTTCATCAATATGCAAAATAGGGAATGAAAATATTCCCTTTAGTGGTTGAGAAATGCTCTCTGTTTCTAAGAGTGAGAATTGAGAAAATATTTTTTCCATTGCCTTGGCTATAGTAAAATTATTCAATATTTTCAAGCAAGATAACTGACTCATAAGAATGAATATAAAAAGAACCCCAGCATATTAAAAATCTTCCCTATGCTAATGTGTTCGGATATTAGAAACAAATTGATTACATCTGTACAATAAAGAAAGAAAGGAAAAAAAAGATACCCTCCAGGATGCAACAGGGAGAATTTAATAAGCTGCCTTAAATCACTCAACCTACAACACATCTAAAAGGTTAATTAAGCATCTTTTTTTTTTTTTATCCTCACCTCTGCTCTGTTGGCTTTAGTAAAATCCTGTCTGCCAGCATTACTCTCTACAGGTACCTCCAATTCTGTTTGAAGTTGATGATCTGGGCTTGGCTCATAACATTCACAGTAGATTTACCAGAAAGATCAATAAAAGCATGTTCAAAGCTAGATTGGCTTCATAGAGCCCAGGATTTTTATTAATTCATATAAACTTCCTAAAACTTTCACTGTAGAGAAAAAAGAAGGAAACTTGAGAATATTCACATTGTAAGAAATTGAATTGGTATCACGGAGTCGCAGAATTGGTTTGGAGCCCGTGATCCGCCTCACATGTCAGAATTTGTGGAGGCACCAAATGCTGAGTCTTAAATCTAGGAGGTCTTAGAATCGTCAGTCACATCAAAAAGTGTTTGATAAGCACCAACCTCTTTGTCCTGGATGCTGTGCAAGGTTAGTAACATGGATTTTTGCCCTCCGTGAACAGACGTCACTGAGCTCGTTAGACGATGTGTGTCTAGGTGTTAACTACATATTTTACTAATTCTGTGGAAGAGTTGGAGAGCGTAGAGTGAAGAAGAAGCTGAATCAGTTAAAGAAGGTATGCAGATGCCATGTGGAAAATTGGAAGAGACTGGGTCCTTGGACCTGGGAAAAGAAGGGAAGGTAATATTTCAGGAGGCATCTAGTAATGGAGTGAAATAAAGTGGGCGTACTGGAGCCAGATACAAACCTGGCTGGAGTGGTCTCGCACATTTTCTATCTCCTTGAAACTCAGTTTCTGTATGTTAGTCAAGAATAAGAAAAAAATAACTGTGTGATTTAAAGGAAGGAATCTGTTTTCTCATTTGTAGAATTAAGGATTTTGAAAAACTATTCTGAAATAATCCCTCTTGAATTATGATTATATACCTTAAACAGTGGGAGGTGCTTGAAGGGGAGAGTTTTATAACATATTCTGGGGTTGGGAGAGTCTTTCATGGAAATAGTGGTATTTTTGCAGCTCAGTGTCTAATGTAAGGGTTCTTGGCAAGTGAAGAAAACAGGGAGTTCCAGCCACAGGGCATGGAGTGGGATAATTAATGTGTAATTTGACTAGCATTTATCATTTCCTGGAAAAGTGATCTTATATAGAGACAATTGTTGTCTTCTCTTTGTTGGGGAGAGGTAATACTCTTATTTTTTCAAATTTAGATTTTTTTTTAAAGAAGGTATGTTTTGACTAAGAATGTGAAATTAGGACCTAGAAACTAATCAACCAGCAGAGAAGCTTTGATCTTTAAAATGCTGGAATTATCTTTAATCAGAGGAGATTTAAATTGGCTAAATAGTGGAATTAAAGCAAAATTATCATCATTTTGTTCACTAAAATGTTGATTCTTTTTCTACTAATGGAAACAATTCTCTGAGTAAAAACACAGTTTTCTTTTTTAATTAAATGATCCATTGCTTTCTAATTAGTTCAGTTTTTAAAATTATTTTATCCGCTTAACAGTTTTAATATCCGTATCCAAAATGATGACCTAAGATTTTGTTATACTCACCAATGTTTCAACTCTTTTCTTCTAAGGAATACTGCCTGTAATTTATGTGAAGAAATTTTTTGATCACCACTGTTTATTCCTCTAGAGAAACATCCTGTTATCTGAGCATGGATTTCACCATTTATTCTGTAGGATCCTTGTAAGGGACTCCATGAAAAGTTGATTTGAAATTTATTTTTTACTTATATTTTAAAAATCTGTAACAAAAACAGTATGTATGCTCAGTATTGTCACATAACATATTTTACTGCCAGTACGTTAACATATATTATGAGGTTAATTAATTTTGTGATGATCGTAGAGATTAGAGTCTCCTGATATATGCATATATTTGGTCGTCTTGTAAGTGTGTCATTGATTATTCATTCATTAAATGATCACTGATCAGATTGCAGCTGGGTTTTATAGGAGCTGGATATGTGTGTTGGTGTCCCTAATTTCAGGGTAGTGTTTTTTCTCACGCTGGCCCCCATACACAGACAGCGAGGGGAGACCAAAGAAAGAGGGAGACCGCTCTGGATTGGTAGGTGACAGGTTTAATAATAAGAAGGGAACTTGCATACCAGGCTTGTCTCTGGCTGCAAAACAAGTACATCTTTGAACCCACCTGCCAGCATCTTAAAAGTTTATACAGTATAGAGGCCTTACCTGGGTTCAGTCACATATGCTGTCCAGATGGTCTCAATAACACCTTACTCTCCCAAGACTGCATCCTTGGGACAGCTTCTAGCATGGGGAAGGCAAGCAAAACACACATTCCAAGTCAGGGGAGTGGTGAGAAGCCTCCAACTGCCAGGGGCCAGCCCTCAGGTCAACCACAGTCACATTGTCTTAATGACTCCCTCCAACAGGGAGGAAATTTTATTGTCTATTTATACGCTTGTTAAATTTATCTTTTTAAACGAATGCTGCTATCCATCTCTCAGGTGATAATTCATTAGACATTTATTGAGAAACTTCTTTGTGCCAGATCCTAGAATTGCAATAGTGGACAACACAGTGACCCTATTCTTAGAGAACTTGCAGCTAGTGGGAAAGACTTAAATGATAAGCACACAAACAAACAAACAGTTATGTATTGAACACTTGCTATGAAGGAAATGACGTTAGAGCATTAGGAGAGTAGAATGGGCAACTTAATTTAGAAATGAGGGCCAGGGGAGATGCTCTTTCTAAAGGGGGGTTTAGACTACAGCATGGAGGCTGATGAAGAATTAGGCAGGTGAAGTGCAGCTCTGCACAGAGGATCTGAGAGGGCCAGCTTCTGGACTACTGGAGGACCTAAAGAAGGCCAGCATGGCTGAGCGAAGCAGGTGAGGGTGACAGGGGACAAAGATGGGTGAAGAGGTAGGTAGGGCCTGATCATGAAAGGTCTCAAAGGCACTGACAAGGAACTTAGATTCCATCCAGGATCTGTGAGAATCTATTTACAAGTTCAAGTAGGAGAGTGAGAGTGTATTTAAAAGATGACTTTAGTAGTTATGGAGGATGAATTTGAGTTGGACAAGAATGGTATTAGGGAGACCTGTTATGAGGCTAGTATGAGTCCAGATAAAAACTGATGGTGAAATAGACCAGGATGGGGCCAGTGGAAGTGGAGAGAAGTGGGCTGGGTTAAAATCTATTTTGAGTATGAAATTGACATACTTGATAATGGGTATGAGTGTGTGAAGTGTGATTCCTTGGTTACTGGTGTGAGCACCTGGGTGGCGGGTGGTCAGAGACAGAGGACAATAGAGAAGGACATATTGTGGGGAAAGATAAAAGAATTCTTCTTACCTTTAGTATGATACTCATTACATTTAGCACTTGCCATCTTTAGAAGGGCATCAAGCAAAGCCTTTTACTTTTTTTAATTCACCTCCCAAATCTGTCATAAAATGCAGGTGTTGTTACTTGAAATATAGTACAAGCTCCTTTAGGCCAGGAACTGTGTAGCACACATATTTGTAGTCAGTGCTTGGCTCAGCAAAGTATCTTACAAAATGTTTTGGAAATAATGTTCATTTGTTTCATTTGATTTGACATTTTGCTCTGGAGCTCCATGTACCTTATGGGAGATGAAGAGCTATTTCTAAAAATAAAAATAACTTGATCTTTTTTGACTTAAGACAGTGTCTTACAGATAAATACTTAGTTTTATTTGGGTAGGTTCTCAGTCAATGTAAAGTTCACACATACTGAAAGCTGTTTCTCTCTAAGGGAAACTTCCTTTCCTGTCTTCCTCCTCAGCATGGTGTCTGGCACAGAGGGAGTTAATATACCCTGGGTCCAGGGGCATAATCCACATACATCTTTCTCTTCCTTGGTGTCAGTTAAGGTGAGGCCACTTTCGGATGGTTAGTCTTGCCTTGTCTCTGGGCTTCTGACACTAGTGTTCAATAATGGGTGGCTGATGTCACTAGTTTCTCTTGGACATTGTCCCCACCCTTGTTGCTAAAGCACACAGTGGCTGTCCTAGTCTCTGGTTGCAAGGTTTCTGAGAGCTAATAGCTTGGGATCTACCCTGATCCTTGACTTGTTCGTGGACTCTGATTCTCCTAGACTTGCCCTGCCCCTCTCAAGACTGTTACCTCTGCATCACTCTGGAGTTTCGAGGTTCAGCAAGGCTCACCTACCTAAGCAACTACCTCATTTGTTTGTAATTTTCACCTGCTGCCATGGTGGCTATGGCATCATGCCCAGTGCTTGCCTTCTCAAAGATGTTTGCTGTCTTCCCTATGCCATGTCCATGGGACCCTGTCACTCATGATCTCAGATTTTCCCCAGATCCACTTGGATGTTTTCATATCCTTAACATCTATTCTCCTTACAGATGCTCATGATGGATCTCTTGTCTCAGCTTTCTTCTGTCTCCTTTCCATATCTCCACTGGAACCAGAATGCCTTTCATCATCTTCTGTCTCTATTCTTTAACATTTATTCTTCCAGTCTTATGGTAGTTACCTGTTTAGATTTTTAAGGAACTGCCAAACTGGTTTCCAGAGGGGCTGTACCCTCTTGCATTCTCACCTGCAGACTATTCTACTCTTATCCTGTTCTGATGGTGGCAACTCCGGATAGAGATTCTATAAAAATGGGGTTCTGCTCCAGGTTTGCTCATTAACTCATTATAATAAATTTCTTCAATGACACCGTTTTTTCCAACTCCAGTTTTCCTCATTTATATAATGGATGTGAAGAGACCTACTGTCCTTTGACTTTTGTGAATGAACAATGAGATAGTATATCTAAAATATAAACCACTGTTTATATGTTTTTATAAAACATAAAACCTCTCATGTTTAAATAGGATTTTATGTTCCAAAAAGCTTTTGAGAATTTATCTCAATTAAAGTAAAAGAGTGATCTACAATCGAAAAGTGTCTATTTTTTTTTTTTTTTTTGAGTTCCACAGTGTGAAAGTCATTGGGAAATGGGCTAAATCTAACATAAAAAATAATGTCAAATTACCTCATAATTTGCTTCACATATTTTTAATAATCTTTTCATTTTGAGACCGCAGTAGATTCACAGGCAGTTGTAAGAAATAATATAGAAACATTCCATGTATGCTTTGCCCAGTTTATGCCTATGGTAATATCTTGTGAAACTATAGTGCACTATCACAAATGGTGTAGTGACTTTGATAGAGTCAAGATATAGAACACTGCCATACTGCAAGGATCTCTCATGTGGTCCTTTTGTGGTCACACCTACTTGCCTATCCCCACCCCCTCCTCATCATTAACCCCTGGCAACCACTCTTATCTATAATTTTGTTATTTTACAAATAATATATAAATGGAATCATACAATATGCAACCCTTTGGGGTTGGCTTTTTTCACTAAGCATAATTCTCTAGATATTCATCTAAGCTGCTGCATGTTTCAATAGTTTGTTCTTTTTTATTGCAGAATAGTATTCCATGGTATGGATGTACCACAGTTTGTTTAACAATTCAACCACTGACGGATATGTTGTTTCCAGTTTAGGGCTGTTAGTTATGTTATTTTCTTTGCCTTTAGATTTGAGAAGTTTGACTATGACGTGCCTTGGTGTGGATTTCTTTGAGCTTATCCTGTGTGGGAGTTGCTTAGTTGAATCTATAAGATTATGCCTTTATTCAAGTACTTCTCCACCTGCCCTCTTTTGTTCTTCAGTGACATGAATGTTAGATCTTTTGTTATAGTCCAACTGCCTGAGGCTCTGTCCCTTTGTTTGTCTGTTTGTTTCTTCAAGTATATTTTCTCTCTCTTTCTCACATTGGGTAATTTTTATCTTTCTATCTTCAAGATCACAGATTCTTTTTTCTGTCCCTTCCATCCTGCTGTTAAGACCTTTCATTGACTTTAAAAAAAAATTGCAGTTGTATTTTTCAGTTCTAAACACTTCCATTTCTTTATATCTTTTTCTTCTTGTTTTTAATTGAGACTTTCTATTTTTTCATTTATTTCATACATATTCATAATTGTTTGTCAAAACCTTTTTCTCATGGCTACTTTAAATCTTTGTTAAATAATTCTTATGTCTTTTTCATCTTGATTTTGTTCTCTATTGATTATCTTTTTTTCATTCAAGTTGAAATCTTGGTTTTTGGTGCAAAGAGTGATTTTCATTCGACACATGACATTTTGAGCATCATGAGACTCTGGATCTTATTTAAACCTGTTGTTTTAGCTGCTTCCACTGTCACTGCTCTGGCAGGGCTAGGGTTGGAGTGCTGCTGTGTTATTGACATTTAAGAATGGAAGTCCAGTTCCCCCACTAAGCGTCTTTTGACACAGATGGGGAGGGAGCAAGCAGGTCTCCTCATTACTCCCCTATTAGGCCTCCACTGTCATCATTCTGGATGGGAGGGCTAAGACTATTTGTTATTACTCACACGTTGCCCTGCTGATACCACAGAGGGTGGCCTCATTATGGCTTGATGGTGGTGAAAATCTTGACTCTTTACTAGGCCTTCTCTGACACCACTCGGGCAAGGAGGGTGGGCTGCCTGATTATTAGGGGCTGGAGTGGAAGTCCACATCCTCACCTGGTCCTCACTGAAGGAACTCTGCTGTGGGAGAGGCTTCTTAGCGCTCAGAGTTGATGAACATCCTGGATCCCTACTCAGCCTTCCCTAAGACCACCCCATTAGGGTGGGGTGTGTGTGTGTGCATGTGTGGTGTGTTGTGGGGAGCTTTGGCACACCTCATGATAGGCTGGTAAGGGTAGAAGACCAGGGTCTCTACTAGACCTTTGCTGGTATGGGCAGAAGTGGGACCACAGTGTTTTCCATACTGTTTAGATGTAGTAAAGTGGTTAATGTCTAAAAGTTTTCTGTTTTGCTATGCTGCCTTTTCCTTTGGTTAGAGAGATTGGGCTTTTGTTGGAGATTTTTTGGTCTGCATACTTTGACCTTTCTCAGTTACCAGCATATTTAACTCCACCTTTTGTCTGTTTTTTTGGTCCTGAGATCCCTAGCTAGTCTGCCTTCTTTTTGTCACCTTTCAGAATTTTCTTATGTTTGTTTCTTATGTTCAAGGTTTTTAGTTGTACTTAGGAGGACTGGGGAAAAGTGTATCAATTCCATCTTCCCAGAAGGAGAATTTTGATTTTTTTTTTTTTTAAAGAAAACATTGCAATTTGGAATCTCCCTATGAATCCTCTCTGGCCTCATTCCCTTCTCTCCGGTTTTTAATTTCTATTTCTCTATGTATTTTTGCATATGTAATTATACTCTGGTGATTCTTGTCCCTTGATTTGTTAATTTGCTCCAAAATGGTTTTGAAATCTATCCATGCTAACACATGAAGTCTAAGCTCATTCAGATTGATAGCTACTTGGGGTTTTGGATAACAGAATAGGAAATTGTTTGATGCTGGGTTGACACATAAGGGTCAGTGAAGTGGGTTTTGTATGTGGCCAGGAAATAGCTTTGACATTAATTAACAGGAGTTGCTGTGAGAAGAGGAGGCTATGCCTGGTGGATCTGGGAGAGAGGGCTGGATTGTCTCCCAGGACTGCATTGTCAGGCCCACAGCAGCACCACCACTGGGTTTTGTTTTTTTTGGGTTTTTTTGAGGTACGCGGGCCCCTCACTGTTGTGGCCTCTCCCGCTGCGGAGCACAGGCTCCGGACGTGCAGGCTCAGCAGCCATGGCTCACGGGCGCAGCCGCTCTGCAGCATGTGGGATCCTCCCGGACCGGGGCACGTCCCCTGCATCGGCAGGCGGATTCTCAACCACTGCGCCACAAGGGAAGCCCTACCACTGGGTTTTGTTTTGTTATTTATTTATGTATTATTATTATTTTTAAACATTTATTTTATTTATTTATTTTGGCTGCACCGGGTCTTAGTTGCAGTGCACGGGATCTTTGTTGCAGCATGCGGGATCTTTTAGTTGTGACATGCAGACTTCTTAGTTGCGGCATGCATGTGGGCTCTGTTCCCCTGCTAGGGATCAAACCCAAGCCCCCTACACTGGGAGCGTGGAGTCTCACCCACTGGACCACCAGGGAAGTCCCACCACTGGGTTTTGGCACATCTTCCTGGGCTCATGAGGTCTTCTAAGTGTGGGTTGAAAGATCTGCAAATGTGTGCTCAGGGTTATAGGAAGGCACAGGATTTCCTCTCTAGGTGATCTCATCAATCGACTACAGCAGGGAGGCGGAGCTTAGTCCCCAGAGCACATTACAATGGCTTCTTTATGAAACTATTGGTGTATGCCTCCTCAAGAGTGGTTAGATAATAAGAATTAAAAATATACTTCACTTCCCTCAATGCCAATTAATGTAGGTGACCAGGGTCTCTTGAATTCTTTGTGTTTTTCTGGGCTTTTTCTTGGTTTCCCGGAGGCCAGTTTGGACTGAACTGAAAGATGGTGAGATACTCCTGGCCTTCTGGGAAACTCAGTGACATTTAAAGACTGCTGAGACCTAGCTTGTGCATATCTCAACTAATTAAAATCAAACAATTATTGTAGTACTTTGCTCTATAGAATTCTAATCAGCCTTGAAGCTAATGAACCGTTTAAAAAAGTTCTGTGTTGAAACTTTCTTCACAAATGAGAATTGTATTTTTTTCCATCTGGGCTTATTCCCAGACTTCTTTGGGATCTTAAGTATCATGATTTTGTGTGATAAACTCTTATTGAGGGTGGCAAAATATCACAATGAAAATCTTGTTATATTTTCACTTATATTTTTCTAGCCATTTCTTATTTCTATAATATGATGGCCAGGGTTTCTCTACTGTTTTTCTTCTTCTCTTTCATTTTATATTTTCATTTTGCTAAGTTTACATTTAGGTACATTTGAGCAAAAGTATTATTTGAGCCATATGACTGAGCTAACATTACATTTAGACGTTATTTTATTAGGCTGCACTTTAAGTTTATTCCATTTGGCCTCATTAAACAACTGTTTGTCCCCTCAGGCATTTTAGAGCTAACTTTCTGACTCTATATTGGTTCCCAGGCTGTAAAATTTTAAGCTTATTTGAATTTTTTTGTTTTTTCTCCCTAGGACTCTTTTAAAAATACACACGAGAAAATCAACTTGAGAAATTCTAAATATTTTGTATGTATACCTGTTTTGGTATTTGTTTCACACTCAAGGGATAATACCCACAAATGATAAGGGTAATCTTTGAGTAAATTATTTTCTCTAACTAAAAGGGATATGTGTATATACATAGATATATGTGTTTGTGTGCATGTGTGTGTATATAAAAATATATTTCCCTAAAAGGGATGCATGTGTATATACATATCTATATTTATGTATATACAATGTGTATATTACAGTGAATATTTTCTGGCTAGGATGAGGTGAAGTCAGTGTGCCCCTGTGGTGTTCAAACACCATCGTTAAGCTCCCTCCCCCCACCATCCCTCTGTCCTTTTCTTCCATTTCTTCTTCCCCTTCTGCAGTTCTTCACTGGAGAAACTGAAAGCAACAGGAGTAGGGATGCAGAACTAAGGAGAAGATGGTGTGAGCCATTCTTACAACCCTGCATTGAGGACCTGCATTTCCCACTGTGCTCCAGTTGTACGTTTCCACTGCTCCCCTCCACCCTTCTCCGGGTGGCAGAGAATCAAGACACCCGGGTCCTGCCAGCTTGAAATTAATTGTCACAAATTCTGATTGCATAGAAGTTATTCCATCTCTTTGGATTTCTTGTGCAGGCATTTAACAACCTCTTTAAATTCAGGGATGGATCTTGTTCTTTAGCATCCTTTTCTAGATTTAAATCTGTAATTTATTTTTAATTTTCTTTTTATCAGCCTCTCTGTACCTTAGACTTTCTCATTTCCTATATCAGACTTCTTCCTCTCCCAGAATTTTTTTCCTATGAAACTATTGTGGTGGAGATCAAGATCAGGACCATACAAGTAGCTGAAAAGGTTTTTACCAGTAACAAAGGAGAAAAGTTTCCTTTCTGTTGTCCAAGCTATTCAGAATTCTTTGTTCTCTTTATTAATGCCATATTCATGATGTGTTAACTTGTATTATTAGTTTTGTACATTTTCTTTTTATTCTTCTTCACTGGAAAGGCAATATCAGTAGGGGTGGAAGACAATTTCATTAACTAAATTCACAAATAACAAAACCCTCACTTCCAACAGAATCAATTATTTGTCAACTAGAGGAAAAAACAACTATGTGATCATGAATTTTATAACTTGACTTCAATTTGATATATTCTTTGGTTGCTACTGAATTTTTAGTTTGGAAAATCCTACTAATTAAGAAAATGTTCATAGTGTAATAAATTTCTCAGCCATGTGATTGAGAAAAGGAAAGAATGGAAAGTGACCTCGTTGAAGACCTACTGTGTGTCAGATACTTGACTGGGAGTAACACAAATGTAAACTCTAAGTAAAGGTTGGTACAGAAGATGTAAAAGCTGAATAACTGCTTAATTATTCCTGAATAGTTACAATATAGTTCTGCCCAAGGGTAGAAAGTTCCTTAATCAAATTTTAGGATTTCTAGTGTTCCAACACCTTAAACATTTTGAACCCCATCGTAGACAGCAATATGATAAAGTAATGTGAGGTAATGTGTTAATGGTGAAAATGTACATTTCATGGCCAAGCAGGCTAATTTATTGGAAAGAAAACTCCTCATGGCTATTCTCCATTATAATTATGTGACCTCGGGATCATCTTGAAGAAGTCTGAAGCTCCAAAGCTCATCTGCAAAATGGCGAAGCAGTGGTATATACACAGTGGTTATATAGGTTATATACTAATTGCTTTCTTATCTACAGGACAAAGATCATGGGCAAAAGTAATTGTTCAGATATTCTTCGAATTTACTATTATTGCCACCAACTAATCTGGCTTATGCTTCTCTTTCAAGTAGAAGATTTGGCTCTCTGATAATTTTCTGGAAAAAATTATCCTAAAAGGTTCATATATGGAACAAAAGCCTTGACTGCATTAAAAAAAATGGCAATATGAAAGAACTTTACTTTTGTTTTTATGTGTGGGAGAACACACTTTTATTATGTTCTAGAAAAAGAGGAGCTGAGACTGTCACTCAAATAGCGTTCAAGTCCTGATTGTATCGTATGGATGTCATTTAACCTCTCAATTTCCTTGCCTCAAAGCAATGGTGTTAATACATACCTGCCTTGCCTAATTCATGGTGACATCATTAGGATTAAATTGATTTACATTCAGCGTTTTTTCTCATAACACTGGATGAGATCATTTTGATGTAGAAGAGTTGGCGGGTTGCTCTACTATGTGAAACATTGCTTCTGAGTGTAGTTTTTTTTTTTTCTTCTTAAGATTAGCATCTATCAGTTACAAGTTTTGAAAATTTACTGTATCTTACAGAACACCTACTTGCTTTATTACTTCTAACTCTAGACTCAAGTTCTTTTTTTTTAAACAAGTAAAATATGTGTAAAAAGTGTGAGGATATTTAGTTTGTTCCAGAATGACATTCTGATGCATAGGACTAGAAAAATAAGAGTGATTTGGTTGGGGCTGACAGAATTTTATGTTTTTTCCTTTATTCACAAATGTTAATGAAACTTTCAAAAATGTCAGTTTTCCAAGATAAAAATGGATAGTTTAATTCCATCTCATTCCAAATCTTGTTTTTGAACATTTTCGTATTTGTTAAACTGAAGTGTCTGTCAGTAAATAATATTCAACCATGCTTCTTGCTCCTTCTTTTTAATGTTTTGAAAAATTTGACTCAGAAGGAAAAATACTGATTAACTATTCCAAAACTATTTTGATCATATTCCAAGACCCAAGTGGTACATGAATAAGTTCTTTAAGTTTTATATTTTAAAAATAATTGGATCTTTCTAACCCTAAGTGTCTGTATCCCATGTGTTAGCTGGCACGGAACTAAGTAAATAACCCTTTTTGGTATTTGCATTTTAATTTCCCTTTAACGGTTTTGCAATCTATGTTTTCATACAGAGAATACGCCTGCATTATAAATAGATGTCACTTGAGCTGTCATTTCAAAGATCTATGGTAGGAATCTGAAAGTCTAGAGATGATGTTTAAAGGGGCAAATTTATTTAGAGTTTTTGAAACATTTTTAAACCATGTTCCTTAAGATGGAAATGTATATAGCCCTCTAATTGATAATCACAACTTGTGGCATGCTGTTTATTTATATGAATTACATGTATGCATCAGTTTGAGTTAAAGTTTACAAGATAGTTTTTAAACAAAATTATACATACAGCATAAAGCTGGATTATTAACACACCTCCCTTTGATTGTGTGCATACATAATACATACATACATAAAATCTCATAAACACATTCATTCAATACAGATAGAGTTCTCCCAAATATATGTCCCTCTTCTAGTAAAAATTAAAGACCTTTGATGAAATTCAAAAGATACATTAAATAAATGTAGTAAGTCTCTGGGATGTTTATTTATAATAAATGCTTGAATTAACTGTGACCATGGTGAATGTTTCCTATGAATTGTATTTTTCAATGGCTTGTATCTTTTCATGAATTATATTTTTAAATGATATTATATTGTTCCTGTTCCTTGTTGAAGTATACTTTGCAGTGGGAAATATTTTAAACTAAATACTTCCCATCTGGCCCTGCCAAGGTGAATGTTTCCCTCACAGGCTTGACTTGCAGTTGAAGCTGATGTAAGAGTATGTCATGGTTGTTTTGACAGTCCGGTCCTCCTAATCCAGGGATCCGATCCCTGTGGTTTGTCAATTATCCTGCTAACCCTACAGCGAGAGCAACACTCAAGGCACTGAACTGTCAACCAATAACCAAGAAATAATGTCAGGAGCCAGAGAGGCAGAATTGAGAGGGGGGATGCTTTTGACAACAGAAGTCAGTGTATCATTCAGCATTTATTTTATTTGTGGGGGCTTGTAACAAATTAATTACTGGAAATCACATGATGAAATGTCATCCATCACTTTGGACACTTCTTTGTGTCTAAATTTGAAAAGCAAGGATTTGACTGCTTGTGTAAGTTTTGCTAACATAGGATTTTGGAACATATCTCTATGCGGAAAATGGCTAGACCACCTGAGCTTAATTTGATTGTTAGTGATTTTTTTTCATGTTTACTGTAATATTTTAGGGGAAAAAATAATGCACCTGGGGACTATGTGTGCACTCATAGAAATAATTTTGAAAGTTACTAGGAGTAACTAGTAACTAGGGAAATCAGCATAAATATGGGTGTGTGTGTGAAATTGCGCCTGTATACAACAAAAAATGCATTCAAAACTAAAAATTTCAAAGGGAAATTTGTTTTTGAACAATTCATGATTGTTAATAGTTTAAGGGAAAAAATAGAAGGGACTTTTACGTTGCATGGTGCCTGTCTTAAAATGAGAAAATGACAACAAGGCTTTAAATCTGTTACTGCTCTTGATTGTGGCTCAGTGGAACTCTTAGTGACGTCAGCTAAAATCTACATAGGCTTTTATTCTGCTCTAGTTCATAGTCTGTGTTTCATGTGTGTGTACCAATTCAAATATTTGCTATATACATAAACTAAGTGATGGCCCATAATTAGCAAATACACAAGCTTGGGATCTTCAAATAAGCACTCTCTGGTTATACCCAAATGAGACTTTTTACTTACAGGTGCTTACCCAGGAAAAAGTTGAATGATCCAAACTTCCAGCTTTGTAAAGTGCAAAACAAAAATTGAAATTTAAATGCATTTTGTGAAATTCCAATAAATCAAACGGCTCCTGGGGCTTAATGAAAACAAAACATATTTTTCCTGGTTTGAGAAACTATAAAGTCACTTGTATATTAATGCCTATTTATTTTGGGCAATGCCCCCCAAGATAAAGAAGAAAGATATAAACATAACACATTCATAGATGTTTACTTTTAGAATATATATATAATACATCACATTATATAGATATAGATATTTAGTGTTTTGTTCCCAACTTTTTCATTTAATGAAAACTCTCATATCATAGCAAATTTTGTAAAAATATAATTTTATGACACTATAATATTTTAATATATAAATATACCATAACTCACTTAAGTAATACTCTAATGTTGGATTTCATATTAATTAAATTTGAAAAGATAGTAAATGACTCTGCAAGGAATAACTCTTATCTCTGAGTTATTTGAGATTTATTTCTGATTTTTATTTTAGGATGAATTTGTTTTAGGTAAAATTACTAAGTCAAAGGGTATCAATAATTTTGATCATCTGGGAGAACTTCAAATCTTATTTAAACTTAATAATCAGCATTAGAAATTTCCTTAGCTCCTTAATATATTGCTAATTTCTCTTTTTTTTTTTAAGGCTCTTGCAAGGGTAGTAGACCTGTACTTGTTAGTCATTAAGTTTTCTAAAAAGCAGGAACATGTCATGTTGGGGTGAAAAAATATTTATGTTTTGGTCTAAGCATTGTTTTCCAGTTCTAGTGGCTTAATCAAAAACTAATATGGTGGATTACAGATTCCAATTTTGTGGGTTTAGACCCCACTTTTAATTCATGCTGTACTCTCAGACAGAATACTTAACCTCTGTGTTTTAATTTCTCCTTCTATCAAATGAAGGTGATATTATTGCTCCCATCTTTGGGTCATGGAGAGGATTAAATGAGGTAATGTACATCATCTATGTCATGCAGTGCTTGGCACATCGTGAGCCTCCAGTAAATGTTAGCTGCTGCTATTACTTAATTACAGCCATTAGCAAATAAAAATGTATTAGGGTTTTACAAGCATTGCATTTCTTGTGAGGAAGTAAGGAATGGAAAATATTTTCATTATGCACATAATGCCTGGTTAAACAAACTTTTAATGTAGCAATAGAAACTTCTAAAAAGGTGTAGTGCAATATAGTAGTAATTATTCTTGCCTACTGGGAACAACAGAGAGGTAAGATACTAGTGTCTCTGTTTGGGTTGTGCGTTATGTGTTATTAGCAGTACATGTAAGGATGCTACCTTGGCATTATGTGCTGTAGCCCAGAGTTTCTCAAACTTTAATGTGCGTATGAATCATCTGGGGATCTTATTAAAAGGCAGTCTGATCTGGTATGTCTGGGGTGGGGCCTGAGATTCTGTGTTTCTACCAGATCCCAGGTGTGCTGATTGTTGAATGGCTGCATTGAGTAGCAAGGGTTTAGAATAAAAAATGAAGCTATTGGATTTTAATAGTGAGTTTTTAAATTATTTTTTTTTCCTCTTTAGCACTTTGCTTTGGGCATTTAGTGTATTTGCACATTATGAATTTGAGTCTCCTCAGTGTTCTGCAAATTGGGAAGTCAACAAATTTATATAAAGTTAATATTGTCAAACAACTGGCAGGTAGGAGGAGGATAGAATAAAAGACAGAAACAAAAACCTCTCTATCTTTGGCTGTCTCTGAGAATGTGACATGAATATTTGGAGCCAGGTTGGAGCTGCTTCTCAATGCCATGATCACTACACAAAGGTCTGTGCTGCTCCTTTCATCTGGCTGCCACCAAGGCACAGAGGCAGGAATCAGGTCCCACCAATGTTGTTTGATGATGACCATGGTAAGGACACATCCCTCCATCAGAATCTATAATATACTCTGACTGCTTTTCTCAGTGAGCCTCACCTGATTATCCCAGACTGGGTATGCAGCCAAAGGGTATATAAAGTATTGGACAAGTTTTCCAAGTCTTTTTAGAGCATCCATTTTATTCAAAGACTTGGAAAATTCCATTAACACAAACATGGATCATTTATAGCATTTATAACTTAACGTTTGTATGCATTTAATAAAATAATATAAGAGCTTATAATAGGCCACCTGTGGCTATATTCCTATACCCCATTATTTTGCCATTAAGGCTTATTTCAAGGGGAACAGATGAAAGCTCTTGGAAGTGAAAAGAGCAAGAGAAGAAACCCAGGGAGGCACTATAAGAAAATTGACATAAGTCAAAACACTTAATTTCTAGTCCTTGCTCTGCCACTCCTGTCCTTTATAACTCTTTATCTCTCTGGTCTCCCTCAGTTTTCTCATTTAAAAAATGAAACAGACTGATTTTGAGGTCCCTCCAAGCTCTGACATTTTATGATTTTATGATTGTATTATTCTTTTCTTCTGAGAATTTTACCCTAACTCATAGGTGGTCAGTTGACTATTTTGTATGGTAGAGCCTTCCCCAGCCCTGGGTCCTATGGTAGTCCCCATCTGTGACCAGAGCTGTCAATCATTCTGTGATTATTTCCATTGTTTTACAGAGTCAAAGACCTTACCCTAGAGACGGAGTTTTATTTGAAATACAATGCAGTGCACATGGTGCTGAAAAAATGTGTCACCCCACATGCTATGGGGTAAGTCTTTAAAGAATTTACCCCCAAATGTAGGGTATCAATGAGGCAATGTAAACCACCAGAACAGCTACTTGACAATTTGTCACTCAACTTCAGCAAAACTGTAGAGGAACAGCACAATGAATTAATGAATAGCAACAAATCCCCATGACAACATGTTAGTTCATTAAAATTTTATCAGCATTCTTCCTAAGGAAAGTGTGCCTTCTGTTCTATGTTGAGTTTCTTCAACATTGTTTTACAGCCAATTCACAGCATTCTGGTGCTTCAAAATTAGTTCCTGTGGAGAGTGAGATACACATAGACTCTATACTGTGTCACACATGGGTCTCCTGGGTGTCACAATGAAATATTGCCTGCTTTTTTGTGTATCTTATGGCTTAAACATTAACAAGTATTTCTCTACTGCCTTTTTTGGAGAGTAGGTTAATTAAGTGAAAATCCATCTCTGTGTTAATTTTTAGCAAATGTATTAAATTGCATTTCATAAATGTCTAATATTCAACAAAAAGGCATCAAATAGAGGGAAAACAGCAAAATATTTTTGCTTGCTGCCACAGTGGCATGTTCCCTCTGGATTTGGAAAACAATAATAACACACAAGCCTTGACATTTTCCTTGGATTGTGTTCTCTCCTTGAAAAAAAATGTTTTAATGTGTAACCCAAATGCCAGGGGTCTGGGTTTTCCCAACTCTTCCAGCATAATAGCGACACACTTCCCTTTTATAATTTAAAAAAAGTCTCATAATCCCATCCTACAAACAATAGGAAAACCAGCATGGTCCCCAATGTTTTTGAGGATTTTTGAGGGGATTACATTCTTTCTATTCAGTGTCTGCTATTGGGTCTGCTTCTACTGAATTCTAAGTCATACTTATGCCTTTCCTTTTATAAAAGTACCTAAATGGACATCTATATGGGAGTCAGCCCTTTTTATATTTTATTGACTTGAAATAGCACACATTCCCCAATTAGAGCAGTTTAGCAACCTCTCATTTAGCCCCACAAATTGAGGATTATGATCTCGCTAAAGATCACAGACTTAGACCTTTCGTCCATATATACCTTGATCTTTATTTTTCTGGCACAGAAATTGGAGAAGTGATTTTCAGCATGCCATTAAATGTGTTTACAATGGACACTATGAATTTGTTAATTAGTGTAACTTTTTATTGTGAAATTTAGCAAAGGATATCAAATAATATTGCATATATCCCTTGACCTGAAAACTGTTTCTAGGATATGTGAAAAATTATCAGACATTTGTACTAAAATTTATGCATAAGAATATTCATGACCACATTGCTTATAGTAGCAAGAAAAATGGAGTTAATCTAAATATTTGATAAGAGATTAATATAATTTGTTAAATCCATAAATTTAATACTAGTTAGTCATTAAAAACAATGAGGTAAATCTTCATTTACTGACATAGTGGATTATTCACAATAAATTGTTAAATTACAGGAAAGTATAACATGATTGGTTTTTTTGTCCTACAGTGTCTATACCAATGTGAATATTTGTGTGAGATGAAATCTATAAGAAAAGACACCAGAAAGTTAATAGTATTTATCACTAGATTATGGGATTTAAGGTGACTTTTTTTCTTCATGCTTGTGTTTTTAAATTTTTCTGTGATAACCATGTAATATTTTGTAACTTCTTAATACAAGCAAAATGTTTTTAATCATAAACTTTAGACAAACCAATTGTAAGAATTACTTTTATAAGATAATTAAATGCGTAAAATCAAATTAGTTGCATTATTTATAGCAGGATTTCTCAACAGCTTCACTACAGACATCTTGGGCTGAATAATTCTTTGTTGTGGGGACCTGTCCTTTGTATTGTGTGTAGACTGTGAGATATTTAATAGCATCCCTGGCCTCTACCCACTTGATGCAAGTAATATCCCCCAGTGGTGACAACCAAAAATATCTCCAGACATTGTCAAATGTCTCCTGGGGGACGCAAAATGAACACCCAGATGAGAACCTCTGATTTATAGATATCACTTAATTGATTGATACCATGTACCATGATTCTTAATTCAAACGTGGAACATTTACCTTCTCTCACATGTTCATCCTTCTTGTAATATTTCCTTTTTTCCTGTCTCCATCTTGAAGGAGAAGTTGTATTGTCTGCTCTTCAGAGGAAGCACCAATTCAGAGATTGGAATAGAAAAATTGACAAGTTGTGACTGGCTTAAGCCAATGAGTCTGAAAGGATTATCTGTTAATGTGGTCACCATGACTAATTGATCAAATAAAAGCTAACAAGGGAAGACTTGGGCCCCCAAATCCACAGGCCCTAAACCTTATGTCTACCTGAACAACAACAACAGAATATTTAGTTAGATCATTCCTTAAGTCCCACATTTAAAAAATAATTAGTCTAAATATAGATATATTCATATTTTCAGTAATTAGGCTGAGTCTGGAAAAACATATGATTCCTAAGACCAGAAGATGTGACTTTGAGCTCTGAGCCTGCCACTTGCCTGCTAACGTGACCCTGGACAAGTCTTTTAACCTCTTTAAGCTGAAGTTTTGTCCTTTAGAAAATAAGGATAATATCAACAGTCCGACTTAATTACTTGATTGTAATAAATAATGAGTGCTTTTATGGCTTGAAAGTGCTGTGTAAACTGCCAAGGCCTCCGTTCCCATTGGGAATTCATTTCTCATGGAGGTTATTGGTGGCCAGGGTTGCTATGGCAACGTTCTGGCTTGTAATGTTCCCAACACAATGCCTAATACATACCTGCCATCTATTTACATCTAGAAAGCAAATAGAAATAATTAAGGAATTTAAATTTGTGTTTTTAAACATGTTTTCTGAATGTCTCAGTTCCTTTTGTCAGTGTTTCAGTACACATAGTAGAAATTAAATAAATCTTAGATGCTGGTGAATATGAAATATAAAACTAAAGAAGATAAAAGGAAGAGAAGTAAAATAAGGTGAATTCTTAAAAAAATAAGAACATCACAGAAATTAGGAAACACAGGTTTGAGCTCATTTCAAGAATTACCAGTGTGAGATTTCCTCTGATAGTTGTTTTCTCAGCTTTATTCAACACTGTTAAAATGAATCAACCAATGGGGCTTCTGCCATATCCCCCAGGAACCTCTGCTACACTGTAATATAACTAAACATTAGAATATCTTTTTCTGATTAGCTGTCTCACAGCTTCTCTCCAAAACCTCCCCTGTGGATTTCAGAAAATTATTGCAAACTAGCACCTGAACAAGAATGGAAGATATGCCAACTCCTTTGCCTGATAACAACTATCCCTGCTAAGTTCAAGATTGTACGTTGACAACTCCAAGAAAGCAATAATAAAATGGATTAAAAGGCACACACTAACCAACCACTTGATTTGACTTTCATTTATTCTCACTTTCAGTTCTTCAAAGTTCAGATATAAGGTCAGACTTAGATATGATGCCTGAACAGAAGATGACAATAAATACTTGAGTGAAATATGGGGTGAGTGTGTGTGTGTGTGTGTGTGTGTGTGTGTGTGTGTGTGTGTATGTGTATGTATGTGTATGCATTGAACAATCTCTGAAAAAGGACAAAGTGGTGTGGATAGCCCAAACTTGGAAGACATGTACAAGCTAATATTAATTTGCTGTCCACCATGTGGAAAGATAATATTACAAAACCTCTGATTAGCAAGAAATGTATTTCAAATTATTTTCTAAGAACTTGGAATAGATTTGGGATTAGCTTCTTTTGTTTAGGTTTGTTCAGTCTTCATGGGGAGTGGACACATTTGAGAAATGAATGCTCTGTGTAGGCTTAGATCAAGGAACAGCTTTAAGAGAGTTAGCCATAAACTTATAGATATATAGACCTGGAAGGGAGTTAATGTGATTAACGAGATGAGAGAAATGGTATGAGAAAACTCAGTTTGTCTGGGGAAATGATTGGATCCATTCTGGATAGCTGTAATATGAGCAGGATATGCATATACCTATGTAGTCATTCAGCAGTTAGTGGAATTGACACTATCATGTCCAGGAAATAAATTTATGGTAAAAATAGATATGAACTTGATTACTCACACTAGTTGGAAGTTAGAAGAGTGGATGAGATGACAAAGGTCAAGGAGCAGATGCATGAAATTGTTAAATGTCACAATTGGTTATTTAACTTTTAAAAAATGTATTGTCTGTCTTTCACACTAGACCTTAAGCTCTGTGAAAGCAAAATCTCCAATAATCTTGTTTACCATCATATTCTATCCTAGCAGAATGCCTGGGACATGGTGTCACTGAATGAATGCACAACAGTAGAGTTTATTTGTAAGCACAGAAATGAATTTGTATTTTATTGTTGTTGTTATTGATTTTTAACTGGAGCAATGTCATCAAGAAAAGGATTTTAAGGTAATTTTCCACTCCCCTCACATAGGCTTCTGTATTCTTTACTTGTGGATTGGTGAGTGGTATTCGGGTCAGGAGGAGGAAATTAAACATATTTCTCTGTTTCAGGCTGGGTAGGGGTTGTCTGTCACGAAGACACGCTTCTTTGTTTGAAGGGTCTGTGTTCCAGCAGGGATTATATAGATTGGATTGACTTGGAAGAAATCATTTGTTAACGGTGTCTCACCCATATCTAATTCTAGAGGATTTTCTTTTATCTAGTCTTTCCAAAGATTCAACTTTCAAAAAAAAAAACCTTCTTTTCTTTTTACTCATATTTCATTAGTATATGCAATATTTAATAGCATTTTGTAATTACAATAAATTTGAGATGAAACACTGATGACTGTTGATAATAAAATTGTTAAACTAGACAGGTCACATTCAGTGTGTATGGTTACCAGTAACTATGCGTTACTGAGGGCATGAAGAGTATCAGTTAAAGTGGAAAACTGGTAACGTACAGATCAGCCAAGATAACTCATAACATAGCTCCACCGGCTGGCTTGGTTTTACATGCCCATCCTTGACATAATCACTGTGGCCAAAGGAATATATTACAGATAACCTTAGATGGTTCCTCCAAAGTGATTTTCAGCAACCTCTATTTCCCTTGGCTTTGTTGACCTGAAACAAATAGACTGCCAGATGATATTTCTCCAGCAAAGATGAATTTGGGATCAGCAGACACTTGCAATTTGAGGTCTGCAAATGTGGGGGGCCACATGCAAGTCCCCACATGGCAAGGGAAGGAGAACATTTTTGGAAGGGGAGAAAGAAGTTGGAAGAACTGTAGTAAACAAAGAGTCCTTGGCTTTTTATTGGCTGAGTCCTTGCAGGGAAAGCAGAGGAGTATGTCTTCTTCCTGTTGGGCTCTGCTATCATCACAGGGTGTGAGAGCGGCCCCTTCTGGTCTCCCAACTCTATTTAATTGAGGTTTCTGTTTATTAATATTTTCCAGCATCTTCACCTTCTTCCCACCATACAAGCAGAATAAGCCAGACACTTGATTTTCTATTCCTTATTGTAACTAAGGATAGCCATGTGACCTAGCTGTAACTATTTGGTAGTCTTCTGGGGAATTTCTGGGGTAAGATTTCTCTCCCTGATAAAAGGTGAATGAGTATGAGAAGACTGGCTTTCTCTTTCTACCGTGACATGCACCTTTCCCCCACTTCTTGCTTGTGGATGCAGTCATGTGACTATGAGGGAAAAGCAAAGAGAATCTTAGGGAGGTCTACCCCGCAGCTTGAAATTATGGAGCTGCTGAAATAACTTGAAATTGGTTATTTAATTATGACTAGTCACTTTTAGTTGGTTTCCTCTTACCTATAAATGAATGCTTCCTTACTGATGGAGAATGAAATCTCACTCCCAGGGATAGGGTGTGTATGTGTTGAACAGTCATGGACTGAGGATGGGGGAGGGTGGTTTACCCAAAGGAAACAAAGGCACTGTTATTAAGAGAAAGTAGAATATTACTCAGCCATAAAAAAGAATGAAATAATGCCATTTGCAGCTACATGGATGGCCCTAGAGATTGTCACACTGAGTGAAGTAAGTCAGACACAGAAAGACAAATATCATAGGATATTGCTTATATGTGGAATCTAAAAAATGGTACAAATGAACTTACTTACAAAACAAAAATAGACTTACATCTGGTTACCAAGGAGGAAAGGGGGGGGAGGGATAAATTGGGAGATTCAGGTTGACATATACACACTACTATATATAAAATAGACAACTAAAAAGG
The DNA here is from genome assembly GCF_005190385.1 of Monodon monoceros. Lineage (NCBI taxonomy): Eukaryota > Metazoa > Chordata > Mammalia > Artiodactyla > Monodontidae > Monodon > Monodon monoceros. The sequence goes on from NW_021703780.1 coordinate 27,067,541, forward strand.
ACCTACTGTATAGCACAGGGAACTTTACTCAATACTCTGTAATGACCTATATGGGAAAAGAATCTTAAAAAGTGTGGATATATGTATATGGATGACTGATTCATTTTGCTGTACAGCAGAAACTAACACAAGATTGTAAATCAACTATACTCCAATAAAAATTAGTTTAAAAAAAGAAAGCAGAAAATGAATCTTGGACAAAAACAAGACGAGTCCATCTTATGTGGGCATCAAAAACACTCCATATTTTCTATATGGATCTAAAGTAAAAATGCAGATGTTAGATGTTGTTTCTAGAGAAAACTAAGTGCTAAACTCTACCGCTCTGCTTTTCTAAGCCCTGCTAACGTTTCCTTTCCCCTCTTCTCCTAAGATGTTAGTCACTGTTAAATTAGAATTCCATGTGGAGTAGGCAGCTAAGTTGACTTGAGCTAGAGTCAAATGAAACTGTCAAAAGAAGAATGCCAGTCACTTTAAGCTGCTGTCTGAAGTCTGCCTGCCTGTCTCTTTCCTGTAGTCTCTGTAAGACAGCTCTTGTTAAAGGTGTATGTCATGTCAGTCAAACACCATAGGAGGTGTTTGGAATTTGAGGTATTGACAATAGGTATTTGCTTTTGTCTTACATAATCCCATCTCAAAGGTGTGTGGTAGGTACAGATAACTCTTGAAAGAAAGGGGACAAAAACGATGGATGAAAAATTGTAGATAGATGGTAGCAGGTACTATCTATTATTCCCTGACTTATCAAATGGATACTACATTTAACAACATTTTTTCCCTTTATTTGAGCACATGATCATTCTCATGATGGATTTTATAAAAAATAGTAGCTTAGTAGAAAAATGCATGGTTTGCATAAGCCTCAATTCAATAAAAGTTACTGAGAGTCTGCTAATTTTAGGGTATAGTTTATGACATTGCAAAGGATAATATAAAAATTAGAAGACACAAATTCCCACCTTTAAGTGATTTACAATGAGGGTGGAGGTTGGGGAAGAGGAAGGCAAGGTAATTATATAATTATAATTCAAGGAAATTAATTAAGCAGTAGAGTAGAGCTACAAAATATAGGTGTTCTGAATTGACATCTGGTTATAGGGTCAGGGAGTAATCAAGATGAGGATGATAGTCAATATAATATTGTTTTTCTGGACTGTGAAAATGAATTCTATGTTAAGATAGGAACACCTGTGTGTTAGGCTCAGACCTTTAGTAAACTAGAAAAATCTTACCTTTATTAATTTTTGGAAAATTAATACCTGGACAAAATTTACCTTTATTAATTCAGATTCATCTATAAGATGAAGTGTTTTATTAGTGATAATATTAGCCTGGAATATTTATGTTTCTTTTTTATCTAGGGAATTGATTAAATTATTACATAATATGTATGTAAGTATAATACTTTAAATACAAAAGGGTAATAGAGTGGTAGGCACTTTTATAATTAATACTTTTATAATTAATTTACCTTGATGAGCCTGAGTCATGAAAAACCGCCAGTCATTAGAGAAGTATTGTTTGTCCATTCTATTCTTACTTCAATGGAAAATTGAACTAATATATTTTTGGAAAATCTTTGACAAGAGTTCAAACAAAATGATTTTTCCTGTTAATCTGGAATTAAGTAGAAATTAAATTAACCATAGCTCTGCATTCCTTGAAAATTCAAGCTTTTGCAAATTTTTCTGTGAATATAAGTATTTAGATACTTATTGTTCTCTCCCTCATACAATGTATTCAGTTCCACCAACAAAAATTCCTATTAAATGCAATATTATGATAGAATATATAGAAGAGAACATATCCTTTGCTGTTAAGTCAAAATGCCCAATTCACATTTGCTACATTTTTAATTGTTTTAAGTCCAAGGAATTTTCAGTATGACAGTGATTTTGTATTTTTAATGACGATATGATTTATTTATTGAGCACGTACTATTTGCTGGAAAAAATACATACAATCTAATCATTTTAATACTCTAACCAGGAAATGCCTACCTTCAACTATGAGAGAACTGAGTTTCAAAAGTCTTCAGTCAATTATCAATGTTCTATATATAATTGATATCATTCGAAGCCAAGACTGGGATCAGCCTCTGTCCACTGAATTATACTTTTGCACAGAGACCCTTGAAAAGAAAGTTCCACTGCCTTTCTTCATTAGGCAAATTATCTCCTTGGGCAACACAGCTAAGGGATGTGTTTTCTTATGATCAACTTAACTGTTCTTGAATTTTTTGGAGGGGTGGTATTCGAGCAATCATACTGTCAACTGAGGCTTTGATAATTTTCTATGTCCTGCATAGCAGGTCATATAAGAGTGATGAATGTAAAATTTTTCCTTACACTACACATTTGGTCTCTTTGCTCTGCTGAGTTTTTTTTTTTTTTTTTTAGGAGGTGTAACAACTGAAACTTTAATAGTAAAAATAGATCTCATTCCCTTAGGAATTCAGGAGAATAAGTCTGAAACCTAGTCTGGAATTGGCACTTCACAGAGACTTCGTAGCCAGTTGTCTAATTCTACCTAAGTAGGTTTTAACTTCTGATGTAGTATTAACATATCTGTAACAGGATCTATTGACCACTACAAATATGTCTCATCTTTCTATTAGTATCTGATCTAACATCATTGTTTAAAATTTAATAGTTAAGAGAGGAGTCCTTGAAAATGTAAAGTTGCAGTTACCAGCAGACATTGTTTTGAGAATGGCTAGTGGCATCCCGAGTCTGACATAGCTCAGAAATTCAGGTTCAACAACATAGGAATGCAGGGACTTCCCTGGCGGTCCGGTGGTTAAGACTTCTCCTTCCAATGCAGGCGGTGCCAGTTTGATCCCTAGTCGGGGAGCTAAGAGCCCACATGCCTCGCGGCTCTCATCACCCTCTTGGGCATCAGCACAAGGTGGGAATCAGCTGCATTCTTTATTTATCCCTCTGATTTTTCTGGAACCTTTCCTTCTAGAAGAAATCTCTGGGCTCTGCGGGAACTGTGAGTGATAACCATCAGGTAAATCTGAGACCAGACCAAATTCAACCAAAGTAGTTTTCAGAGACAGTCTATGCCAAGAAAGGTAGGCACTGGGAACACGAATTCATGACCTGCCCCCCAACTCACTAAAAGCAGAAATATCAATAACAACAAAACAGAACTCTACCTTGATGATGTAGGAAGCGCTGGAAACATTATCTATTCACTCAGGAAAAAGAAATTCTAATATAAAAGAGTAGGCTGCTTAAAGAGTCCCTGGAATGAGATCTGCAAAGGAGGGGAGGAGGGAGAGAGAGCTATTGGACATATTTACATCTTATTTTGGCACACATTCAACTAGTGTTGCAAATAGGTTCCCCTAGTCTCACTGCTCCTCCTTCCACTTGTTTTTGTCATTTCACTAGCATCAAAATGTGTTTATAGGGGCTTCCCTGGTGGCGCAGTGGTTGAGAGTCCGCCTGCCGATGCAGGGGACACGGGTTCGTGCCCCAGTCTGGGAAGATCCCACGTGCCGCGGAGCGGCTGGGCCCGTGAGCCATGGCCGCTGAGCCTGTGCGTCCGGAGCCTGTGCTCCGCAACGGGAGAGGCCACAGCAGTGAGAGGCCCGCGTACCGCAAAAAATAAATAAATAAATAAAATAAATGTGTTTATCATTGCTGAAACATTCAAAGGAGTTTGGATTTGGAATATGGAAGAAAGTCTGGGACAAGGATATGGGGTTTTGAGGAGATTATATAGGGATGTAAAGTGAAGTTGTGGAAATGAGAAGACCATGAAAGAAAAACTGAAAAGTAGACTAAGAAGAGTTGACATAGGAAGTAGTCTGAGTATAGTCTGCATTATTTCTGATCCAGAAGTGGGTGCTTCTTCCTCCTTGTGTTGGGAATGCTTCAAAGGGTGTATCTCTCCTTGAAAGTGAAGAGCTTCTATTGTGTCCTGGTAGAAGGCTATTCTTAGTATTTTCTGAAATGATAGCTTATGTATTAGTAAAAAGCAATGCTAGCTGCTATAAATCTTTGGGGCTTAAGACAATAGAAGTTTCTTTCTCTCTCATGTAACATCTAAAATGGGTTCATGATTGATGAGTGCTCAAAAAAAGTGAGTCTTTTTTGAGCAGTGATGAAGGTATCTAGCCTCCTTCCATCTTGTAGTTTTGCCTTTTCAACTCCTCGCTTTCAAGACCACTCTGCTATCTGCCTTACATCAGGGGATGGAGGATGGTGATCATGCATGAGATTTGTGACCAGGCTTGAAAGTGGTGTACACTACTTCCATCCTGTCCACACCTGACTGTAAGGTTACTGTGAGCTTTGCAGGAAGAAAAACCTGTCTTGGTGAAAGAATCTGTCAAATTCAGGGAAAACTTTCAAGTAAGTATTCCAGTGTCCTCACTGATGTCTGATATTCTACTCTAAAGCATCTTTCAATTGGTTCTTATCTCTGTTGACATATAAATTACAGAAGTAGGAGTTTGGGACATTGATGGATATTTAGTCTTTATTATAAATTGTTGCTTTTTAATTTGTGAGCATAACCCATTAGCAGGTTTTGACATCAATTTAATAAGTCAAGTGGTGACCTGCTTTTAACAAAAATGAAAAAGAACAGAATAGAATAAAAAATGTCTCAGTGCATTACATAAAGTACAGGAAAGTATTTTTGTATAACTTTTGTTTCAATTGTATATATATTTTTCCTTTATTTTATTTAAATTTTTTTCCAATTTTATGTATATTAAATACATACATTACATTATATATGCAGTATATAATTTCATATAACATATAAAATACCCACTAATATATAATTGAAACAAAAGTTATATGCTGTCTATCTATACATGTATATGTGGATTATTGTCTGCTGTAATGTTTTTCTTCCTAGGGTTGCATAAAAAATGTAAAATAGTAGTGTAACTAGTTTACCATACCTTTTCATACAAAGGTAGGACTTAGTGTGGATTTGGGGAATAAAATAAACCTATCCTATTTCACAGTTTTGCTTGGGGTTGTACAGAGGGAGTGAAATAGAGTGCCTACATAAGTTCCAATATAACCTGAATTTTCTTTTTTCTGTAGATAACAATGACAGGGCAGGAGATTTGTGAAATATCCTAAGAAATTATCACATTTCTACACAAGGCAAAGGATGAGTCAGTAGCAGAATTACAAACTTAACTCCCAATCTGTTTGCCTTCTGTCAGTTTTGGATAGATATTTGTTTTTAAAATCGTCATTTCAAGAAGTATCAATATACATGCATAATATCAGTCCTGTCATCTGAAGTTCTTTATATAAGCAGGTGGTTTTGGACCTTGCCTGCAGCAATAGCCTTTGATCATTTAGGGGCTACTGATGTACCCTAGGCAGCTCCAGTTAAACAGTTGTTTGTAGTAATTTAGTTATATACCTTTACACTATAGCTTTAATCTTTTTGCACTTATAATAGGCTCACAGTATGAGAATATTTGAAAAGATTTTCCCCCCACAGTTACACTTCACCTTTTTTTCCTGGGGACATACGTAGTAGTTCTTTTCCTGTATGAATGTAATTGAGATTATACATAAGGATGAATAGTTGATATATACAATTATAGATAAGGCTAGTAAAATCATCTGAGATGGTTTTTTATTAGAAACTAAATTCAACTAACTGTTTTTATTTGGATCTAACTTTTGAACCTAAAATCTAGAGTTCTTCAGGAATCCCAGAACGATAATGATATTTATTTCACTCCATGTATGGTTCAGAAAAAATGGAATATAATATAAAAAGTGGCTAAGGAGGAGGAGGATACAAAACCAAAGGACTGGGCTTCGCTGGTGGCGCAGTGGTTGAGAGTCCGCCTGCTGATGCAGGGGACACGGGTTCGTGCCCCGGTCCGGGAAGATCCCACATGCCGCGGAGCGGCTGGGCCCGTGAGCCATGGCCGCTGAGCCTGCGCGTCCGGAGCCTGCGCTCCACAGCGGGAGAGGCCACAGCAGTGAGAGGCCCGTGTACTGCAAAAAAAAAAACAAAAACAAAAAACCAAAGGACTGGTCAGTTTGGTCTCTACTCTTTTTTTGACATTAAATCTCAGATATTCCTAGTTTTTAGGGATGGGACAGCTATAAAACTACTGATGCTACAATGAATTCCCATGTGGTATCTGAATGAAGGGTGGGTCTCAAATACACAGCTGATTCTGGTGGAGGATGCAGGGTGAGTTCAACAAGAAATTCTAATCTAGTGGCTGCATGAATTTGGAGAAAAACATATCAGTTTTGGATGCAAAGAGAAATGCTCTTGAACCCTGGCTCTGCCATTTATTCTAGTTGTGACTGTAGGCTAATTATTTAACTTGTCTATGCTTAGGCCTTCTCATTTATAAAATAGGAATGATGATACTTTATCAGTCAGGAATGTTTATTGTGAGTGACAGAGATCCCAGTTCAGACTGACTTAAATGAAAAGAGAATTTTGGCAAGGGGATGGGGGGCACCTAATAGAAAACCCAGAGACATACAGCATCAGGGGAACTGTTTGATTTAGGGTCATGTGTCTTTAAGGTTCCAGCTCTTTCTCTGCATCTCTCACAGTTTTGCTGTTACGTACTTTTGAGCTTGGACATCATACAAGATGTATTAATGGTAGCAAAAGTGACTGGAAAACATCTAGGCCACACAATTACATCCTAAATGAAGCAGGGAGAAAAGAGCACATTTTAGAAAATAGTTTCTGTAGAAAAGTCAAAAACTTTCTTACCTAGAAATCTCCCATAAAAAGCTCTTCTTGCCATAAATTTGATCATATGACAGTCTCTGAAACAATCACTGCAGCCATAAGAGTGGGATAAACTATTAGGGTCCAACCCTGAAATAGAGGGTCAGTATATCTGCAAATAAATTCTGGCTGACATGGGTCTCCCAAAGAAATCTAGGTTTTGTTTAGGAGAAAAAAGATGCTGGGGAGGCAAGTATCTGCTACCCGCTGCTTGACTACCCTACATCCATATGCATTCTTCTTCCCATCAAGATATGCTGAGGCTTATGTACCTGCCCCGTCTCCTTTCCAAGGAGACCCTCCAAACTCGCTTCCCTGAGTGGGAAAGAGTTAACACACCAGGCCTGGTCGTTCAACATTAGCATAGTATCAGGAGGGCCTGCTGTGTGACTGAGCCTTGGCCAACTCCTGGAGACATGGCCCTTGGAATGTTCCCTCTGTTATTAATTAATTAGGTTGTTTTATATGCCTGAGACACCCAACTGTACTAGACCAACTTGTCCAGATAGTTTATGCCGACACTGTGATTTCCGGTGGACACTGGTTTCCTTCTGGGGTTCTGGAGATGAGGAAATCATGGCTGGCCACGCAGGTGAATGTGCTGACTGTAACCAGCCCTCAGTAAGAGTCCTGCAGTCTGAGATGCAGGTGTGCTTCCTTGGGTGGAAACACTTTGCCCGTGCTACGGATCATTGTTGGAGGAACGGCGCATCCTGTGTGACTTCCATGAAGGAGGGCTTTAGAAACCTGTGTCTATTTCCCAACAGACTCCACTAGGTGCATCTTTTCCCCTTGCTGATCCTGCTTTGTATCCTTTTTGCTGTAATAAATATTAGCCTGAGTATAACTGTTTCTGAGTTTAGCAAGTCCTAGGGAATCATCGAAAGTGCGTGTGGTTGTGCTACCCCTGAAACAATCACACTGCTGCACCCAGAGCCAGAACTAGGATTCTCTAGGTTAGGGGTAGACAACTATTTTTTTTAAAGGGCCAGATCTTAAAACACTTTATGCTTTGTGAGTCATAATGCCTCTGTGGCAATTAGTTAAGCCTGCTAGCTATAGTAATGCAGTGTGAAAGCAGCCACTTAGACAACTCATAAACAAATGGGTGTGGCTGAGCTTCAGTACAATTTTAGTCACAAATGCAAGTGGCGGAAAGGACAGGTTTGGTCCACACTGTAGTTTGTTGGCTCTTGTTCTAGGTAGTGAGCCAGATTCTTGGTTTTATCCAAATGTAGCTTCCTGTGGTGTGATGATCTGACCGAATTTAACTGGGAAGTGTTAACTTCTTACAGTAAAATCAATATACAGTGGCGGGTAACAAATAAAAATATATATTAATCAATGGTCTGTAAGACACATATTTCCTGCTGCACCAGAGTAACACAGCCTCCTTGACCTGGGAGCAAAGTAAGTTCCTAGCGGATCTGGTGCTTCTACATCCCCTTGGAAGTTATCTCTTATCTACTGGCACTGTGATCACAGCTTAGATAGGAATTTGGGTGGAATTTACCTTTGGGGCTTCAGGCAGTACTCGTTCTCTTGGTCTGGGGCCTGAGAATTGCCTTGGGAATAGAGTCATCAACAACCTTAATTCCTCATTAACTGGAAACTCAAACTGTTTCCTTAATACTTTAATTGAATTTTAAGCAGACTTTAAACTACTTTTATTGAACTTCAAGGGATAGTAAACAAAGCCAGGGATGTTATTAGATCATAGACTTTGAGTTTATAACATGCCCAGAGAAAGTTGTTTCTCAGAAATAGGTGTTCACTTAATGGCCTCTGCCTTGTTCTCTTCTAGGGAGCAATTCAGAACAATAGGCTGATGGAGTGGGGTTTGGGGGAGTCACTCATCTGCATCTTTGCAATGTGAGGTGATGGCCCCCTTTTCCCGTACTGAATACACAAGACGTTATTTGGGAGGTGCCCAGGCAATAAAACTTGTCTCAGGCTCTAATTTTATCACTTGATAATTTTTCTCCTCTATGATTTTTATTACAACTGATTTTAGCATGGGGCTGGATAATTCAGTTTTTTTTCTACCTGTGCAAAGACATCTCCTAGTCAACTTTAATTACTTGGAACACATCGAAAGAATCACTCTGAGAAAAGTGGATGTTCTTTCTTTGGCCCAGATTTTCCTATTTTCTATAGGTCTGGTTTCTCCTATTTTCTTCTATAGAAGACTACTTCAGTTTCCTCATCAGTAAAATGGAGATCATAATTTAATACCTGTGCCAGGTATTAAATGAGCTAATACAAGTAAATTGTTAGTATAATGCCTGGTGCATAGTAAATAGTTAATATATGATGGCAAAAAAAGGCTGTAAGAGGCAGCTAACACATAAATATCTTAAAAATTTCCTACTAAATCTTTTAATGCTTCAGATTCAATACACGGTCTGAGCCTAAAGCTGCAAGTGCTATTTTTTGTTTGTTTTTGTTTTGTTTTTCTGGATCTTAGGTGCATTTATTCTTATACAATCATTACAAAATCAGGTCTGGGGTAGTTGCATGCCCTCACCTCCACCCCAGTGTGCAATGGCTCACTGCTAGCGGCCTTCTCCAGGAAGGCCTCCAATCTTCACCTCCAGGCTCCAGAAGAGCAGGGTGCAAACACACCCCACTGAGGGCCAGCAATAAAGTGCCTGATGTAGAGTGAGGGGATAGAACCCGGGCCACACAGATCCTGGCTGGCCCCCTAGACCTTCTCAGGCCCAGTTTGGGGGAGACTCTTGGACAACTCCTGCAGCTGCAGACAAAGGTGCTGCAGGAAATCCCAGACTAGCTTGGATCCCCCACTTTCTCAGCCCCCAAATTTCCTCCAGCAGGTGGAAAACCTCATTGCTGGATGGCCAAAAAGGGGCCTGGCTCTTTAAAATCCCAGCTAATGGCAGCTGAGGGGAGGGGCTAAGGAAAGAGCTGAAGGTTTGTCCCTTCTTATCAGAGTCCCCCAAACCAAACCCTGGGGGAGTCTATGAAAAAAAATAGCCTCAAGTTTCTAGGAGGAGGTTGGGAAGGTTGCCTCAGACCCTCAGGGAGCTGAGCCCCCCAGCAAGGAGTGGTGTGGCTGGAGGGCCCAGTCTTATGGAGGACAGACCCAAGGTGGTTGGTGGGAGAGGTGGGAGGGTTCTCAGACATTAGAACCTGACACAGGCAGAAGGATGCTCGGAGAGGGGGCAAGGGGTTTGTCCAAGGCCACTCAGGGAAGAGCCAAGCCCCAAACACCAGCCTCCCACCCCTGGGCCCTCCAACCCCACAAATGTCCCAACCTGGCCTCCAGATAGCTCCCACCTCCACAAAACCTCTTTCTGGCTCTGGGAAGGGAGGGGGCAACACAAAGTTCCCAGCTTCTTGGAACAGGACCCCACTGTCCCAGCCAACGGGAAGTAATTTGGGGTCCATCCTGGGGCTCTGGAAAAAGAAATCATGGGAAAGGACATGTCCTTAGCCTCAGATTACTCAGAAATAACCTGTCTATGCTCAGACCCTGACTGGACAAGAAATACCCACAACACCCGATTAACCACATAGAAGCCCAAATCCCTGATTTGGCCAAAAGATACCCCCAGGCCCTGAATGGCTGGAGGATTCACCCACTTCAAGGCCCAGATTGACCAAAAAACACTCGGACCAGCCTTGATTAGCCAGACATGGCCCTTGGTCGAGAGGCTGGGTGGAGAGCCACTTCTCCTGTGTCCCTTGTGAGGGTCCCACAGGCAGGGTGACCTAGGTCCAGGAGGGGTGTGGGAGAAGGTGATTCTGTACAGCTGGGCCCAGGATGAGAAGACCCTCTTCTCTGTGATGAGCCTGTGATGCCCTTGCTGCTAGGCCCATTCCAGATGTAGGTGATACTCGTCCAGCCCCTTGGGCTCGTAGTAGCCGTAGGGCATGCACTGCAGGCGGGGCTGCTGGCTGCAATAGTTGGGGACGGGGTGCAGGGCGACCATGCTATAGACGTGCAATCGCCGTGGCGAACCAACCCGTGCTCGACCGCGAACGGGACTTTTCCCTGACCTTGCCTCTTTCAACCCGGAAGAGGTCCACAAATTGGCGCATGCGTCCGAGAGGGAGCGCACGGGACTCGGTGCTGGGCACGCCAGGCCTGCGCACTGGGTGACGCGCGCCAGGCTTCCCTGGGGTTCCTGGATCCTGTTTGGGGGACCCCAGAAGATGAACAGAGTTTCGGGGCCCGGCTGGCGAACTCCGGGGGCCTCCGCAGCACACAGTATACCCTGGAACGGGCCGTCACGCGGAAGGGGGTTTCGTTGCCCGCGTCGGCCGAGGAGCCCCAGGTGGGTGCCTCGTTTGCGCGGATTGTGCTCGCTGGATCTGGGGCCCAGCTTGGTGCCTAGCAGGTGGCTGAAGATGGTGACAGTCACATACTTGTGGCACCGGGAAAGCCTCGTTTTGTTGCCAAGAGTGGGGCTGGAGCCATCGGTGATGCTCCACTTCTACAGGCTGACGGATGCGGCCCGGGAGCGTTAATGAAAGACCCCACTGGCACCGTTGGGAGTTTGTTGCTACTGAGGGGCAGGGGACAGAGTCCTGCTGGCAGCCCAGGGGCAGGGGTGTGGGGCTACACTGGCTGAGGGGCCTCCGGAAGTCATGTGACGTCTCTGAGCCTCCGTTTCCTCATCTGCCCCGGGGAGCGCCTGGCCCCTTGTAGCCCCCAAGCCCCCTCACAAGGCGCGGGGAGCCGAGGGCCAGAGTTCGCGCCGCGCCGCTCGGGCCGCCCAGGCTCCGCCGCAGCCTCCGCCCTCCAGGTCCTAGCGCCGCCGCTCACCTCCAGCGCCCAGGCCTGGGCGGTGGACCAACTGTTACTGTGTTAACAAGGAGTTTTCATACCCTGTAACAAAGGTTGCCAGTTTTCTCAGCTCCAGATGACAGAGTCCTCATGACCTTTTTCCCTACTTCAATGTAGACAATTCTGCATAAGTTAAATCTTTTTCAATACCCCATTTCTGGTTCTAAGCGCTATGTGAATAAGAATCATTTAGTTGACAGAGATGGAAAATCCCAATCAAGATGGCTTAACCCAAAAGAAGGTATATTGGCTGAGTTAACATAGCAGTTCAAGGAAGACGGGATTCAGGCATGGCTTGATCTAGAGGTGCGTGATGTCATTGGAGCTCTAGTTATATATTTCTCTATGAAGTCCCTGGCTCTGCTCTTCTTCATTGATCCGTGTCATTTTCAGGCTGTCTCCCTTCAAGACGGTGAAATGGCTGAGAGAAGTTAAAGACTCACCTGTACTTACTACACTATTCAGAGAGTAAATCCATTCCAGTTGCTCCTGTTACAAGGATAAACTGAGGCATATTACAGTATTTAGGAGTTCATTTGAGCAAAAACGAATTTGACTTGGGCAGCACCAAAACGGAAGTGGTTAGTGCTCTATGGACAGGGAGAGACTTTTCTAGAGAAAGGGCAGAAGCAAAGTAAGGAAATTATTGATTGGCTGCAGCTCTAAGCCTAGTTGGCTATTTGTGATTGGTGGTGCTTGGCATTTTGATATTGTAACCTTGAGGCATTTACAGGCTTAGATTTTGGTTTGCTTATGAAGGCTGCCATGGTAATAGAGTCGCCTCCATCTAATGGCCTCCTCGTTTAATTAGTTTGTCACTCATTAGGAGGAGAGGAGTCTCCTTAAGAGGACAGAGACTCAATGTCACAGAAGACAGAGATTTCATCTACCCAGTTGACTGCTTGTGACAGATACTGCAGACTGGATGCAAAAGCTCCATTCTTATTCCTCTGTAATATCCTTCACTTCACTTGTGAGACAGGGACATTTAAAACAGTTTCTAAACTTCTTTTCAGATGATGTATTTATGCCAACAAAGCCATCCATGTAAGATTTGCAAGGTGGAAGGAAGCCAGTCTCTACTGTATTGCTTCAACGAGTTCTGAAGGTAAGCACAGTTGTGGAGATTTTGGTCTTCCTTTGTTTGCTTTTTCTTCATCAATGTTATTAGAGTTTCCAGTGTCCAATCTTGTGCCAGGAGGCAGGGCATAGGGCTTGAATTGTAGTCAAGGTGATGTGATCTTAGGGCCAACAGCTGGCTTCCTCTTGCTGGGATCTTGAAGGAAACAGTGTGATACTTGAGTCAGCAATTGAACCAGCAGCTTCCTGATTACCCAGCTTTCTGGTAACAGGGAAGACAGCTGCCTTATTAGGCTAATTCCTTTATGGTGTTCTGGGAATCATTTCTAAAGACTGAGGCTTGGTCTGGCTCCTTCAGCTCCTCCAATGATTTTGTAAGCTAAGGACCCTGTACTAAATGCCTTTCGGCTTAAACTATCTAGAATAGCTTCTGTCGTCTGCAGCTGAATCAATGCCCCCCTATATTCTAAGTGTCTAGAACTATTGTTGATACATTGTACATATACAAAAATTATTTGTCACCTGGCTGATTTTTATCCCCAGAAACATCTACCCCCAAATTTCCTGTTTTTTTTTTTAATTGAATGAAATAAGATACCAGTTACTGCCTCAAATTTTAGGACCTGGGTGATGGACTACACTGAACCCTGGAACTGAGGGTAGAGCATAGTAGACCATATGGCTGAGACTGAAGGAAGAAAAATTCCCTAAAGCAATTGAGGTATTTTTTGTGGAGAGCAGGAAATACTACCAGTGGAGGCAAACAATGAGTATGTACTAGAGAAGTCTGCTTTTAAATAATTGTGTGCATTCCAGGAGATGATACTTGTTTACCTCAGCCAATTCTGTTTGTGAGACAAAAATACCACAGAGGGAATACTGAGAGAACAATAAAAACAAATTGTTTGAGACAATGCTATTTACACACCCTCTTTCCCCATTAGCCACTCACCCCTTCTTCAGTAGTGTCAGAATCTCGATTTTTAGCCTGGCATATTGCTGCCCAAGTTAAAGATTTATTTCCTAATTTTCTTAGCAGCTAGGTACAAACAGGTGACTAAGTAAGGCCAATGAAATGTAAGCAGAAGTTTCGTGTGTGGCTTCCGCAAGAATTCCTTACAAGGGAAGAGGCAAACAGCATTTTGTCCCTTCCACTTTTTCACTTTGCTGGCCTGCAGATGTGATGGTTAGAATTCTGGCAGCCATTTTGGACGATGAGGTGTCCTTGATGGTACAATGGAAAGAGTGGGTCATGATCTCATTATAATTTTGGAGCCACTGTGACAATTCTGGGCAGCGGGTTTTCAAAATCCTTTTGTGATCGATAGGAAAACTTCTAACTTGTTTAAACCAGTGCTGTTTTGGAGGTTTTCTGTTCAATGCAGATGAACTCAATCATATCCAATACCTAAGGAATAGGGATGTGACTTTAAATTCTGTAGGGGGATGCACATTATAGACTTAGGAAAGAAGACAGAAATGGAAGAATTGAGCAAAATCAGAGATAAGAGGTGAAGAATGTAGGACAGTTTTCACAGTGGCAAACATTAATATCATCTTGTTGTTAATATTTATCTTTACAACTCTCTTTATAGCATCTGAATCTCCTTCCATTTTGTGAGTGTACTATACAGTCATCTAGGCTGAGCCAATCAGACCACTCACCCTGGATCTTAAATCAAAAGCAAATGATACCAGGAAGGGAGAGCAGTAGAAACTTCTTGGTTGTGCCAGTCGAAAGTGGTGTCACCCAGCGTCCAGTGCCAATAATGTGGGAGGGTGCGATATGGGATTAAGAGATTCGTGGTGGCAGCAACAGGGTTCCGCTTGGCAGTAGCTCTCCGGTTGGAGTTTGGCTGTGGTTCGGGCTGTGTCGTTGCTACATGATTCCTTCTCTTCTCCAGGCTCCTTAGTGATTCAAATCTGGGTCCTCCCCTTATAACATCTTTTAAAAACTCCTTTTTATTTGCTTACATCAGCCAGAGTCAGTTTGCGTCGATAGCTAAAGTGAACTCCGTCTGGTACACATCTTCTAATAATCATGCCGTATGTAATACTGCAAAGACAAACCTTGATTTAAATAAGAAATTTCAACCTGTCTTTTTTTTCTGAATTGATTTTAAATAACATCCATATGTTTCTCCAGGGGTGAGAAGGCTTAGGCGCTTCTTTGATTAGTCTTTCTGCCTTTCTAAATTCATGTTTCAAAACCAATTCATTTAAACTTGAAAAAGATGAATTTGGATTGAAAGAATGAACCCATATGTTTCAAATGGATTTTGAATTTACCAAGAATAAGACTCCTTAAATCCACACTTGATAAATACCCATCTAAACCTGTTACAAATGTGACATTAATGTGTGTGTATTAAAGGAATGCAGAATAACTAGGACATAGTATCTGTATTGTCAGTCTTTCCAAAATTTTGTCCATTTATCAAGGAAACTTCTATTAAGTGCCTGGCTCATAGTTGATCCTTAATAAATGTTATTGATAATTGAATTTGGTAAGAATAATAGGATGACTTTTCTGGGATTCTGTTTATGTAGAATTCTTGTAGCTTAGAAAGATGGAAATAATTTAGCAGCAGGAGGGTCGACAGCAGTAGAAAATGATATGTGAGCTGTAAAATTTATTACGCTGATTACATGATGGCTAGTAGATGTTTTAAACAGAGCACAATTCTGCTTTCTGGTTATTTAACATTTCAGTGTTCATTTCCAAGTGCACACCACCTCCTTCTCACTGCCAGAGTCAATAAGTATTTACTAAATAGGCATACGTGCAAGTTACCTTATCAGGTATACATTCATAGTTTGTACCAAGCATACTGTATTTCATCCCTTGAAGGACCATGCTTCCTGACTGCTGTAGGTGAGGTATCATTATTTATTGAATGTCATGATTCATCTCCCTCATATACCTATAGCTTGTTATGTGGATTAAAATTTGTTCTTCGTTTCTTTCAGACATACAGGTTGTCCATGGTTATAATAAAATGTCCGAATGTATAACAAAATAAGGTTTGAGAATCACTGTTTTGAGTGCTTTGTTACTGAACAATCATTTTACATATTTTTTAACATTTAAAAATATTTTTATTTTCTTTTACATTCTTTTTAACAAAACTCCTTTCATCTTTACCCCTCCCCCATTGTTATTAAAGGAAAAATCTGTACTTTTTGCTGTGTTTACTTGTTGGTGTTCCCTCCAAGACTGGGTGCTTCTCAAGGTCAGGGCTCATGGCATTTTTCTTTCATTATCATCTTGTCTGCAATATATTTGTAATATAATTGCCACTTAATAAAACTGTATTGTGTAGATATAACAGATGGAAATGGGCTTGAAGCTTTTTACTATGTGAGACAGTGCACTTAGGTGGAAAGAACTCAGACTTTGGGACCAGAAACATAGTTTCAAATTATTCCTTTATTAATTATGAAATAAATTATACTACTTTATTACTTATGTAACGAGTAATATTACTGGCTCTTACACTCCTAGTCTTCAGTTAGAAAAAAGAAATGATGGGGGATTGAGAAGATTAATGGAAATTATTGTATAATTTATTTAGCTCAGTGCCAAATGTACTATAGGCACACAGTAATGTTTGCTCCCTTTTTTTTTTTTTTTTTGCGGTATGCGGGCCTCTCACTGTTGTGGCCTCTCCCGTTGCAGAGCACAGGCTCCGGACGCGCAGGCTCAGCGGCCATGGCTCACAGGCCCAGCCGCTCCGCGGCTTGTGGGATATTCCCGGACCGGGGCACGAACCCGCATCCCCTGCATCGGCAAGCAGACTCTCAACCACTGCGCCACCAGGGAAGCCCTGCTCCCTTTTTTATTGGCATTAATTCCAGGCAGTGTTAGGTATACCATTTTACTTAAGTAGAGAAAGCACTAGGTAGACAGTTGAGAAAACTGAGTTCTGAAATTCATTTTGACCTTGCATGAGTTTGGATAAAGCCCCTAAACATTCTGGGTCTCAGTTTCTTCCGTCTAAAATGAGAATAACATCAGTCAAAGGATAGAAGTTATTAAAGTTAATAAGATGAAAAGCCTTGGAAAAATTTCAGTAACTACACACATAAAAGGTGTTACTATTTTTGTTTCTGTTTTAATTGTTCACAGCTCAGTAAATTATCATTTGTTAAAATTAAATTATATATATACATGTATATTTCTTTTGAGGCTAAGAAGATGTTACTAGTAGGTCCCTGAGGGTTCACAGAAAATGTTGATTTAAAACATTGAAAAGTAATCTTAAGGAAGAAAGTACTGTGGTGAAACAAGAGATTTGAAAGATGATTTTAGCTGTAAGATTTTGGACAGATTGAAGAGAGAGCTAAGACAGGTGGTGAGGAATGGGTTTTGGAATACCAAGTGTGAAATGACAAGGACAGGGACAGAGATTTAACCGTGGAAAAATAATAAGTCCTAGAAATGTATAACTGATTTTCCAAAAGAAAACTGTTCAACTTGTCTTTGGGTGTAGAATTTTGCAATAGGGTCTTTTATATACAACTAACCCTTGACTACTAAAGCGGGGAGCAACGTGTTTATTATTTTTCTTCATCTGGTAATAAACCTGTTGTGTTTTGCTCCATTGCAGCCAAACTCTCAAAGTTCTCCATCCAGTGTTTCCAATTCTTCACTGCCACTCTTCAAGACATTCTTTTTAGTAAGTGTTTCACACAAGAAAATTCTGTAAATGTTTGAAGAGGAAATCTTTATTTGTAAGAAGCATATTAACGACTGTTCATTAGACTTTATGTTTAGAAGTAAAAACTCAGGCAGAGAGACATCCAAGGAAAACGAAAAGTTCCAATTTGTGGGGTTTACACCCTAAGTACTTAAATACCTGCAAGCCTCATTGTCATTTTTTAAAGGAAAGTGCAGGGTATTAGGGCTGTCAACACACACTCTCTTTCAATCATGTTGATAATTTTGAAAAATGGACATTAACTTCTCAGTTTCTTTTCTGGGAACTTCTGCCCACCTCTTAAAGGTTGGAATTCACCAAGGGTTTTTCTAGAGCCCCTTATTTCGTGCTCATATTCTGTCTGAGTGATCCTGGCTGTTCTCATTATCTCTAACCTTTACTAAAGACTTCCAAGTTGATGTCTCTAATCTGGGCCTCTACAGTATAGTTACACAGCCCTTTGCTAACTAGACCTCTCCACAGGATGCCTTATAGGCATCTCTCTCAATACTTCTGAATATGAGCACTTTTGTTTCCTCTTAAGAATTTTCCCTCACCCTGTATTTTCTATCTTACCTGCTGATATTACTTTCCATCCAGCAGCCACACAAGAAATCGCTGCAGACCCCACCTTTCTTGCACACCCTACCATACATACCATAAAGTATTGCCAACTTTCCCACCTCAATAGCCCTGGGACAGATTCTTTTCTCTTTGTCCTTATAACAAGGTTTTGGTTTAACCCTCATCATCTCACGCAGGAGATTCCAAACTCAACTGCCTGCCTCCGGTCTTATCCCATTATGACTAATTCTTCATCCTGCCACCAGAGTGATCTTCTTAAAACTCACATTTGGCCATGTCACAGATTGGTGTGTAACCCTTTAAAAGAGTCCTAACTTTTACAGGCTAAATATCAAACCCTTTAATATATATGCTGATATCAATATATAGCATATAAGGAACTCTATCATTTAGCACCCGCCAATGCCACCCTCACACCCTTTTCTGGTAGTCACTTGCCTAGAATGCCATTTCTACTTTCTTAGCCTACTGGTCTATGTGGAATTCCTGCTAATGTTATGAAATTCAGTTCAGATCGCCTTCTCCAGGAAGCCTTCCGGACTCTCCTACTTGCTCTCACTGTGTTCCTCAGGAAATACTTTGCTCTGAGCTTTTCTCACAGTTTTGCACATCTGTCATTGCCTTCACTGCGTTGCATTTTGATGACCTCTTTGTGACAACCTTCCAGGCTTGGTTGTGGGTGACTTGAGGACAGGAATCATAGCTTGTTCTTTACCTCCAACATGCTTAGCACCAAGAGTGTACAGAATAACAAACTGTGTTTTTTTCAATGGATATATTGAAGGGCAATGAAATTATAAAAAGAGGAACAACATCTTTAAGACATTTCATCTATGTTTTCCTGTTTGTTCTTCCTCAATTTTACTAATATTGTGATAGATAATTCACAGTGAACATAGGCTGTCTAAGGGGAAAAGAAAGGAGATGGCCTTTTAAGCTGAGAGGTCATTTCCTTGCATTTCTCTAGATCTGAGATCTAATTAGATCTCTGAAGTTTAAGCCTAAGTCAGGGTAATTTGAAAGATAGTGTATCTCTTTCTTACCTTTTCATTTTAATGGTCTTACTATTGGTTGAACAGTTCCAAATCACTGTTGAAGTCTTTCTAAAAATATTTAGGTCATAATCATTTGAAGACAATTCTGATCTATTCTGTGGATCTGAGGATAGATGGCCTTATTGCCTTTCTATATTTTTTGCTTTGTATTATTTGTTTTTTCTCCAGCAAGTTAATTTGCTGTACTTAATTCTATATTTAAAAATAGAAGATAAGTTTAAGTTGTCAGTCTAAGTATAATATATTTAATGAAATAAACACAAATATTAAAATAAGTAGTCAGATGCCACCTTCTGGCTCTTGAAGAAAAGAGGAACGTAAATCAATTGTTGTACACAAACTGGCATAGTGAAGGTGACTGTCGGTTCCTTTGGGTTGATTTTGTCCCCCACTTGTAAACACATACGGTGTATCATGCCGTATCTTCAGGCTGTGTCAGCTACACATAATATAGCAATGGTAAGGAAGAAACACAAAATGCAAGACTTTGACCTTCAAAGTTACCTAATTTGCCTTTGCTCAAAAGCAGTTGTTAGAGCTGCAGAGTTAAAAAGTCTTCTAAAGAATGTAAATGGCCGTCTGTGCAACTTCAGTGTCAGGCATAAATCCAGAGAGCCAGGAAACACTGTCACCATAAATCCAAGTGGCAACATAGGTCCACAGGGAGAGGAGAGAATCGTATTTCTTTGGTAACTAGAGTTTAAGCTAGTTTCCCCCTAAGAGGAGGAAAGACTCTTTTACTTTCCTTCTGCTTCTTTTCAGACTCTGGGTACTACAAGCCCCTATCTTCAGGAAGGTGATTAAAAGTTATTTATATAAGGTGATAGAAGAGTTGCATTTGAAATCTGTGCTTTATGTATTCTCATCCAATTGATAATACAGCTAAGTAATGAATAGATTTTGTCAACAAAATGGGTTTTTGATGGTTGGGGAACAACTCTAGGATACCAGAATTTTTTGTCTGTGCCTATAGTTGTTATCAACTGATGTTTCAGAAAGATAAAAATAAGACTCAGGACATGTAGGATCTTGCCGTAGACAGCTGGAGGCAACCTTCCTAAGAATTTGTAAACCAATTTCAAAGAGCCCTCAGTTGTTTTGCTGTTAAATGTTGGAAATTTAAAGTCAACAATCCTTTGTTTAGCAAATCATCTTCATGAATTTCTGAGTGTGCAAACATGAGCCTGGACATTATTTGGCTAGTGGGTGGAGAGCTGAACTGCACTGCATAAGAAATTACTGGATAAGGCCAGACACTATAAAACTCTTAGAGGAAAACATAGGCAGAACACTTTATGACATAAATCACAGCAAGATCCTTTTGGACCCACCTCCTAGAGAAATGGAAATAAAAACAAAAATAAACAAATGGGACCTAATGAAACTTAAAAGCTTTTGCACAGCAAAGGAAAACATAAAGAAGACGAAAAGACAACCCTCAGAATGGGAGAAAATATTTGCAAATGAAGCAACTGACAAAGGATTAATCTCCAAAATTTACAAGCAGCTCATGCAGCCCAATATCAAAAAACAACCAACACAATCCAAAAATGGGCAGAAGACCTAAACAGACATTTCTCCAAAGAAGATATACAGACTGCCAACAAACACATGAAAGGATGCTCAACATCACTAATCATTAGAGAAATGCAAACCAAAACTACAATGAGGTATCATCTCACACCAGTCAGAATGGCCATCATCAAAAAATCTAGAAACAATAAATGCTGGAGAGGGTGTGGAGAAAAGGGAACCCTCGTGCATTGTTGGTGGGAATGTAAATTGATACAGTCACTATGGAGAAGGAGGTTCCTTAAAAAACTAAAAACAGAACTACCATACAACTTAGCAATCCCACTACTGGGCATATACCCAGAGAAAACCATAATTCAAAAAGAGTCATGTACCACAATGTTCATTGCAGCTCTATTTACAATAGCCAGCACATGGAAGCAACCTAAGTGTCCATCGACAGACGAATGGATACAAAAGATGTGGCACATATATACAATGGAATATTACTCAGCTATAAAAAGAAACGAAATTGAGTTATTTGTAGTGAGGTGGATGGACCTAGAGTCTGTCATACAGAGTGAAGTAAGTCAGAAAGAGAAAAACAAATACCGTATGCTAACACACATATATGGAATCTAAAAAAAAAAAAAAAGTTCTGAAGAACTTAGGGGCAGGACAGGAATAAAGACGCAGACGTAGAGAATGGACTTGAGGACACAGGGAAAGGGAAGGGGAAGCTGGGATGAAGTGAGAGAGTGACATGGACATATATACACTACGAAATGTAAAACAGATAACTAGTGGGAAGCAGCAGCATAGCACAGGGAGATCAGCTTGGTGCTTTGTGACCACCTAGAGGGGTGGGTTAGGGAGGGTGGGAGGGAGACGCAAGAGGGAGGAGATATGGGAATATATGTATATGTATAGCTGATTCACTTTGTTATAAAGCAGAAACTAACACACCATTGTAAAGCAATTATACTCCAATAAAGATGTTTAAAAAAAAATTACTGGAGTAGTGAGTTGGAGACTATCTGGTAGAGACAGGAGAAGAACACAGAAAGTTGGGTCCAAAGTAGGCCATGATTGATGAGAAATTCCTCAAGGTAGGAAATGCTCAGTTGAATGTAGGGGAATGGTATCTAATAATCAATTTTAAGATTTTAAAAACAATTATATAGTTGGGACTTCCCTGGTGGCGCAGTGGATATGACTCTGCGCTCCCAATGCTGGGGGCCCAGGTTTGATCCCTGGCCAGGGAACTAGATCCCATATGCCTGCTGCAACTAAGAGTTAGCATGCCACAACTAAGAATCCTGAGAGCCACAACTAAGGAGCCCACGTGCTGCAACTAAGGAGCTGGCAAGCCGCAACTAAGAAGCCTGCAAGCCGCAACTAAGACCCAGCACAACAAAGTAAATAAATACATATTAAAAAAAAATTGTATAGGAAACTTGGCACCCTTTGTTGCTTAAAACCTTCGGTAAAAATAGGCTCTCTGTAGATAATACAGCCTTGAGTTAGGCATTTTAGAGAAATGAGAGAAATCAGAGGAATGTTGCATGTGATTTGAAGTAATGTAGAAGAGGAACAGGATAAAGTGAAACTAAACTTTTGACTGACTCAGGAAAAAGGAGTCAGTCTTAACTAGAAAAAACATAAGGGCTTCCCTGGTGGTGCAGTGGTTGAGAGTCAGCCTGCCAACATGGGGGACACGGGTTCGTGCCCCAGTCCAGGAGGATCCCACATACCGTGGAGCGGCTGGGCCTGTGAGCCATGGCCGCTGAGCCTGTGCGTCCGGAGCCTGTGCTCCAAAATGGGAGAGGCCACAACAGTGAGAGGCCCACGTACCAAAAAAACATAAGAATGCCTGGAGAAATTAATGAACCAGGTTAAAGCCTTTTTATTAAAAATTTAAATGACTGGTTAAGCCCAGGAGGTGGGAGAACTTTCAATTTCAGGTAACTCTATGGAAACTTACAATCTCACATGTAAACAAACCCTTTAAAATATTTTATGTAATTCATGAGTGGTACTGCTTTCACAATAGTAACATCTAATGAAGCCTGGACAAATGAAAAATAGATCCACTTGGATTTGCATTTTCTTCTATACAGTATATGTGCTTTGAGAATAATTGTTTTTAAATTTAAAAATCCTGCATTTTGTCCTCTGGCATTACTTTTGCTCACCCAACTTCACCAATCCTCTCAGCCCCAAGTGTCCAGCCTTATGTCTCATCCAGCTGTGGGTGTAGATGTGGTCAATCCAGGGTGCATCACAGCCCCTGAACTAAAAATCAACAAGACACAGGCATCCCAAAGTTTAGGGCTGCTCTTTACAAGAACCTCGACTTTGGTACACCTTATATATCCCAGGAAAGAGGAAAATGGATAAAGAAGTTGTGGTACTTTTGTGCTCTGTCCCCCATTCTCTCTCTGCTCTGCCTCCTGAAAGCCTGTAACTCATTCAAAATTCCTTCAGCATTGCTTCTCCTATAACCACAAACTAACCCCCCATAGCTGCTCTAAAAGGGAATGCTACTCACTCATTCTTTTAATAAGCACTTATCTTTGGTTTTGGCCTTGCTGCGCAGCTTGTGGGATCATAGTTCCCTGACGTGGGATCTTAGTTCCCTGACGAGGGATCAAACCCGGGCCCCCTGCAATGAAAGTACCTGAGTCCTAACCACTGGACCACCAGGGAAGTCCCTTAATAAGTACTTTTGAAGAGCTTCTCGTGTGATCAGTTTCAAGCAATGCAGATGGTACTTGTAAAATCATGTTATGGAAAAAACTGAATTAAATTGAAATATTGAAAAAGAAAATCTGAGCAACATTCCATCATAGAACACTTCACGGAAGCCTAAATGTTATAGAAAATCAAGGTGATCTAAATGCCAATGCAGACTAGAGTTAGATTAGAAAAGATTCATAGAGTTAGAAGGAACACCTAACAAGGAGTCAGAATGAATTTACCAAGAGCAAAATGTGTTGGGCCATCTCATTTCAAAGTTTTGTCATTGTTATTGAAATGAGAGGTCCAAAAAATGATGTAGACATACTGTACTTGGAATTTTGAAGGCATTTTACAAGGTATCTGACAATTTTCTTATGGATAAATAAACTATAAAATGTATATGATTACAGCTTGGTAAACTTATTAAATGACAGAACCCAAAGGATACTGATGATGGGTCTGTATAGGGAAAGTTCTATGCTTCTCCCCTCTTCCCTTTTATATTTTATCGTTTTAGTTATTGACTCAAAGGGACACATAAAAAGCAAGCTTATTAAATAAATGTGAAGATAACACAAAGCTGGGAGGATCCCTCCACCCCAAAGGTATGAATCTCCTGGACTAATAAATCAGATACAAAAAAAGATAAAAAATTGAATATTTATTATTATAGTGGTCTATACTATTGACTGTAGGCCAACTGCCCAAATAAAGGGTGGAAGTGAGGGGCTTACCAGCAGCAAATTGTGAAAAGGCATGGTTTCCAGGATCCACTGAGTTCAAGATTAGTTAGCAGTGTAACGCAGCTCCCAAACCCAGTTAATTCTAGTTTATTGCCAAGGATTGAACTATGTCTCCCCTTCCCCCCTCATTCTTATGGTGAAGTCCTAACCCTCAGTGTGATAGTGTTTGGAGATGAGGTCATGAGGGTAGAGCTCTCATTATAGGATTGTGCCCTTATAAGAAGAGATACCGGAGAGCTTGCTCTCTCTCTTTCCCTGCTTTGTATGGGCACATGGCGAAGGTCATCTGCCAGTCAGGAAGAGAATCCTAACCAGAACCTGGTGATGCCGGCACCCTGATCTTGGACTTCCACCCTCCAGGACTCAAACAAAATTTCTGTTGTTTTAGCCACCCAGTCTTTGCTATGTTTTCATGGTACCCTGGACTCATACAATTAACCTGCACAAATAATATTCTTTGATCTTAAAAAATTTTTTTTTGTTTTGAAAGCATCTGATTACATTTAATCTATTCATTTTATTTTTGATACATTCTTAGTTGTTCATGGCTCATAACGTCCTTCTGAAATTGAGCCCCTAGGGGAACTCAAGTCACTAATTATGTAGCAAGCTCGCCCTCAGACTTACTCTCTGGAGATGAGAGTACAGATTTTTAAAGGGGCACAAGTTAGACCAAATAACTTGACCTTAATGTGCAGGTCTAATATGTCCTGGTAAGCACATTTATACTATTCATAGTTGACAAAAAATTTGTTTTCTTAGCCATGAAATAGAATATAGACGCCTCTCGAGTCACAGTCAAACGGGTACTGGGGGATAGGGGTTGAGGTTAAAGTTGCACGTGGAAACAATGGAGAGTTTTCATGGATGCAGGGTCAATCTAATGGTTTGAGTTTGGGACCCACATGTTAAGAACTTGAACTTTTTCTTCAACATACGCACTTGGACTGTGATCTTCTGTAACAGCGAATGAACCAAATAAGTTGAAGAACTATTTCTGAAATCCATCTTCATATTCATTTCTTCAACACTTGTGAGAATGTTGCTCATGGCACTTGATGAATTTCTGCGAATTCCCTTTTTTAATACCTTAGTAAGGAAGTGTGGAAGAAACCATGATGAAATTAATGCTAAAACATTTCCATAGGCTAGAAAAAAATCTGCCTAGAGATTAGGCCTGGAGGAGGAACAAGCAGCCCAATGTGAACTTTTGGTTGCTGTTGAGTGTTTTTGTTTTTCTAAATGTGGGCCTGCGAAGGAGAGGTGAGAGCCGTGGTCTCTAAGGAAATCCTGTGCTTCTTGCTATCTTGGCGCTGGAGTTTGGTAAATTGCTAGAGGTGGTATACAACATACGGAAGAGGAATGGATGTGATGAGACAGACATAATTTATCTGTCTTTCTCATTTCTCTGCTATTTTCCCACTCCTTCCTATTTATAAATATTGTCAAATTTCATCTACTTCCCCTCTCTTTCCTTCTGGATTTGATAACATTGATGTCTCCTAATCCTTATTAATTCTGATTTGATTTTTAAATTTAGTTTGCTTTTGAGGAAAGAGGAAAGGAAGCAAACAGGTGCACTAAAAACCATAGAAGTTGATATAAACATTAATGCAATGGAATAGTGGGGTTTAGACTGCACTCAAGCTAAAGAGAGCCAGAGATAAATGGAAAGGAGAGAAAAAGCATCAAGGTAGTGGGTCTTCTCATCAGATTAACCTCCAGCTATGGTTCACATTTCTCAGTTAAGATTCTAGAGTTAACACATGCAAGAGGACATTTTCGGCTATATGGAGATGCACAAAAAGGCTTCCTCTGGCACATTCTCTGAAACCTTTATCCCACCGTAGGGAATTTGACCCAAAGAGCATCTGATCCACAGAACAGGTGACCTGTAGGGTTTCTGCAAAGACTCACATAACAGAGATGGAGGGTTGATTTCCCCAGTGCTTTAGAGAACCTCTGGTGACTGGCAACAAAAAACCAATAGTTTAGCCAATGTTGGATATTCTTACCCTAAATTCAAAATATTTCTGTGCCTTATTCATTTAATATTTGAGACATGTACCACACATTCTTCAAGGAAAGCCCCGAAATGTTTTCGCGTGCCCATTTGTAGTTAATTACTGCTCCCACCCACAACTCAAGGCATCAGCTGACCTGCTTTCTGTTTCTATAAATTTACGTTTTCTGGGCATTTCATATAAATAGAGGTAGGCAATATGTAGTCTTTTGTGTCTGGTTTCATTCACTTAGCATAATGTTTTTGGAGGTCCATCCACGTGTGGATAGTTCATTTTTCTTATTGAATAGTATTTCATTATGCAGGTATCCCACATTATGTTTATCCATTCACCAGAGGGTGGACATCTGGATTTCTACAATTTGGGTTATTGTGAATAATGGTGCTATGAACATTTAAGTCTTTGAACGGACGTATGTTTTCATTTTTGGGGGGGTAGCTTTCTAAGTGTGGAATTGCCAGATCATATGGTAAGTTTTCTTTTTTTTTTTTTTTAACAGCTGAATTGTTCACATTTTTTCTCAGTTTTTTCGAGGTATAATTGACCTACATATTACCATTTTTATCTCAGGAAAGCAAGCATTTTATTTCATCTAAAAAAATAATTGACATAACAGCACTGTGTAAGTTTAAGGTGCACAGAATAATGATGTGGCTTACATGTATCTTGAAATAATTACCACAGTAAGTTTAGTTAACAGCCATCATCTCATAGAGGCAAAAAAAGGAAAAAAATGGTTGTTTTTTTCCTTTTGATGAAAACTCTTAGGATCTACTCTCTCAACAGCTTTCAAATATACCATATCGTGGTGTTAGTCATCATGTATGACAGCCCCAGTGCTTGTTTATCTTTTTTTTTTTAACAAGTGTTGCCTTGATTTTATTTATTTATTTATTTATTTAAATTTTTATTGGAGTAAAGTTGATTTACAATGTTGTGTTAGTTTCTGCCGTGCAGCAAAGTGGATTAGTTATACATATACATATATCCACTCTTTTTTAGATTCTTTTCCCATATAGGTCATTACAGAGTATTGAGAAGAGTTCCCTGTGCTATACAGTAGGTCCTTATTAGTTATCTGTTTTATATATAGTAGTGTGTATATGTCAATCTCAATCTCCGAATTTATCCCTGCCCCCTCCATGGTAAGTTTTTGTTTTACTTTTGAAGAAACTGCCCAACTCTTTTCCAGAGCGGCCATACCATTTTACATTCCCACCAGCTGTGTAGGAGAGATCCAACTTATCTACATCTTTGCCAATACATGGTTTTGTCTTTTTATCGCAGCCATCTTAGTGGGTGTGAAGTATCTTATTTTGCATTTATGGATATAATTTTTTTTGTGTGTGTGTGTGGTACGCGGGCCTCTCACTGTTGTGGCCTCTCCCGTTGCGGAGCGCAGGCTCAGCAGCCATGGCTCACGGGCCCAGTCGCTTCGCGGCATGTGGGATCTTCCCGGACCAGGGCATGAACCCGTGTCCCCTGTATCGGCAGGCGGGCTCTCAACCACTGCGTCACCAGGGAAGCCCTCAGATGCTTTTATATCTGCCACATTCACTCTTATATTTGCCAGTCCAACTACACAGCCAGGAAGATTCTAAGACCTGACCCTGATACATATTCCCAGAGAATCTGCATTAAACATGCTTTTGAGATACAGGGTTCTCAGAAAGAGAACAGGTATATTTTAATGGGCCATCTTTAAATATTTTCTGAATGATAGAAAAACAAAACCTTGTGAAATATAAAGGTTTAGTATAAATTTGAGTAGGTTGGAAAGTAATATAATGTACACCTTGACTAGCTTCCTGGTAATAGAAATGCAATAGTAAATGGGAACATGAATTTGTTGGACTTAAACTCTATAAAACAACTTGTATAGTATCAACCTACAGAGATGTGAGTAATTTAAAAATTGTGTATTTTCTGTTGATTCCTTTATCCTATACTGCTTTACTCACAGTCTTCTATTTTCACTTCCCTAAAGCTAAACAACTGGTGAAATAAATATGATTAGAATTTATTACTATTTGGTATAAAAAAATTATTCCCTAGGTTTTAAGGGATAACCTAAATGACAATGGAATGTGGTGACAATCATTAGGAATTAAAGATACTGTTTTAAAAATTTTAGTGTTTCCTTAGAGCTCTAAACTTTCATTATTGTATTTCCAATGTATTAAATTAGGTATTTTATTTTCAGAATAAAATTTCACAACACCGTGTTTGCAAGTATGTCTTATATCAGCACATGTTCATCATCAACATCAATCAAATTATCTCGAATTTAAAAAATGCTTAAAACATGATACTAGTATTCATACCTTATAAGAAACTCCATAAAGTTGTGAAGAAGACAAACCTTTGGAGTCAGATCTGAGACTGAGCCTTAGTCATTCCACTTGCTTGCTGTCTCACAAGAGTTTTATAAATATTAAATGGGATAACCTATATGAAAGCTACTAGCTTAGTGACAGGAGTTCTTGTAGATGCTCAAAATAATTTTCTTTCCTTTTTCATTCCTATTTTCATTTCTCTTTTTTTCTATTCCTTATTATCTCTCCCCCTCCTTTCTCTTCCATTTTTAAAAATCATTTTTCTTATAATTTCTTGCTTCTCTCAGATTAGCCTTTTCTGTCTTTTGTTCTTTTGTAACTCATTTGAGAGCTTCAAGCTCACGTCCTTAAAGATATAAGTACAGTAGAAAAGAGCCTTTCTCTACGGAAGTTCCTCTCACAAGTTCAAGGATTCACTCTGATTGGACACTTGGTGTCTACTCCTAAGACAATCAGTGCTTCCAAGCGATGTGGAGTGCTGACCGATACAACCTGTGTCATCTAGTGCAGCAGTGAGAATGTGTGGGAAAAACAGGGGATAGAATGATTCCTTAAAGGAAATTTCAGGTATTTCTATCAGAAGAAAATGATTGGAAGCTCGGTAATTAAAACCCAACAAGCATTCATTACATTTTCATCCTTTACGGAGCTCACAGTTTAGTTGAAGTGACAAAATGCATCATATATACATCATTCTTCAGTTCTTTTCTGAGCCACTTTCTTTTCCCAGTCTGTATAGTTCCTCACCTTCTCCTGTGACTCCAAATATAATGCATGAGCTAATGGCTTCCAATCTATATTTCCAATACAATTCTCTCCTGAGACAAAAATCTTTATATACATCTGCCAACACCTCCAATCAGATACCTAGAGGGAATTAAAAATCTCAACACATGTAAAATGGAACCATTTATCTTCCCCAACAAACCGTTGCCTCCTCATGTGTTCATTACCATCTACTCAGATGCTGATCCCAAATTGGGTTTTCATCCTTATTTCCGCTATATCCCTAATTTTCTAAATGTCTTGGGTCTTTCCACCTAACTACCCTAGTGCCATAACCTTGTCCTGGCTGACATCTTTCCCCCTCTGGATTCCTATAATTGCCTCCTAAATGATCATTCTGACTCCAGGCTTGTTCCTCTTTAATCCATTATACGGAGCTTTTAAAAATCATCCTCCAAATGACCAAATGTGGTTATACTACATCTCTGCCTGAAGGTATTCAATGGCCCCAACTGCCCTCAAGGGAAGCCCAGATTGTTACAGGCCTTCATTATGTGCTTTCTGCTTTCATCTTTAGTCCCAATTTTATATTACTTCCTCTCCCTTACCCTGGTTTTCTCCACTAAACCCTATTCTGCCCTCCAGGCTTTTATACCTGTTGATCCCCTCTCCAGATTATTTTTCTTCCCTCTTTTTGTTGTATTGACACCATTAAATCATTCATTCTTTGATTTTCTCTACTCCTTTGTTTCCATTTTACTAAACTCACTAGATTTTCCACATGCTTCAGGTACCAATTTTGTCTCCTTTAAGGGCTCTTTATCTTCTAAGATCAAGCATGTTGTTGTCCTGTCCTGGAATAATCAGTAGGAACCTCAAGATTTCCCAGCTAAAGGTCTGCATCATCTTCCCCATGCACTTCATTCTCCTTGGCAGTCTCCATTTCAATTGATGACCTTTCACCCACTCAGATGTCTGTATTAAATTCTGGGAATTATCCCTGATTCTTCTTTCTTTGTTAGACGCACATCCAATGAATCTCCAGAGTTTCCTAATTCTACTACCTAAATATTCCTCAAATGTCATCATGTTTCCTCCCATTCCTACTACTGCTGCCTTAGTTTAGATCCTCATTATGTCTGATAACAAAAATAGCTAATGTTCATTTTTGTGGCCAGCACTCTTTTAAGTGTTTCCATAAATTATCTTAGTTAATTCTCATAGAAAATTCCTTTGAAATAAAGAGTACTGTGATTGTCTCTACACAGTTGAGGAACTGGAAGGTTGAAGAAGTTTGGCAACTTGTCTAAACACACACAGCTGCTGTAGGGTTCTTGCATTTTTATAGGGGCTCTAAAATACAAAGGCTAATGGAGTCCTTGATCTTGTAATAGTTCCTCTTAAAATCAGATACTTGTTTTTAAACACTTTCTTGAACTGTAGTCATAATATGTCGCATGGCTTGCCCCAAATCCTGCGTTTTATATTGAAATCATTAAAAATATTTTCTGTGACTCTTTCATGCTGACATTGAGGCTACCTTTCCAAGTGAATTTGGGTCAAAAGAGTAATAATCAGAAACAGCTACTGAAGGCAGAACACTTTCTTCTCTCTCTTCCCTTTCTACAGTGACATAAGCTTCCTTAGAGCTTTTAATCCTCAAACTCTGGAAGGGCTTCAGCAGACTTAATATTTTGTTTTTTAACCTACCTAAAGGAAAACTCAAACAGTGCTTCTCCAAATAACCACGTTCTCATTTTCCACCTTATCCTTGCTAGCTCATTAGATGTCCACTCCTCTCCTCCCAAGCAGCTTTCCTAATTATGTCAGTGGTGCACAGCTTGCCTTCTTAAAGACTGTGTTTTGTACTCCATTCATGCCATTTCACTGGAGAGGAAATCTGCATCCATGCTCCAGTGGAAGCCATAGGTCACCACGTGAAAACTTGGAGGGCAAAAAGTGTTGTCAGTAATGAGATCTTAGGCATTTGGAAAGTTCACAGGGTCCTTTGTACAACACGGAAAAATCCCTCTGTTTCCTCTGGTGCTGTTTCATGCTAATTTCAGAACATCAGCCAGTATAAGGCATCTCAACTGAAACTTCAGTTCACAGTGGAGCCCCTTTTATCCTTTTTTGCAGCTAGGCAGTTAGATTTATCTTGTTGATCTTTGGAAAAAGGGGAAAAAAGAAAAAAGAAACACAGTCACATGAATATAACAGATGGAACAAATTGAGGGGTTTGCTCCTAACACTTTTCTCCTGATTAAAATGAAAAGGGAAAATTGTTTTTCAGTGGGGTACACATCATTAGGGTTATTTAATATTTGAAAATTATGTGACATGCTAAAGCTCTAAAAGTTGCTGATAAAGGCTGAAACAACAAATAGATTATGTCACAATTACAGGGATTTTCATCACTTTGCCATTGATTTTTGCCCTGTGACTCCTCTGGTTATATCCAGTGAGGGAGCAGAAGGCCAAATTCACCTAAATTTCCCTATTTGTGACCTGTTTGATCCTACCACAGAAGAGAAAGAAATAGAGATGGAGTAAAGGAAATAATTGACTCTCTGACCTCCTACTGTGTACTATGTTGCCACTGCATCACATTTAAACTGTGAAATTTGATTTGAAAACAGATATGCTTGGGAAATTCTGGAATTACTCCCAGAGAGTTGCCTCATTATATTTTGCATTGTCCTAGTTCTAAAACGTTGTGATTACACTTCTAGGAATGTGCTTTCACGGTACAGGAAAGAAAGAACACAGGTAAACTTCATATTAGATTGGACTCTAACTCCCCAGCCCCAAGTATTTGCATTGTAGAATCAAAGAAATTCTAGCAAAATTATCTAGTTTAATTCCCCACCTGTAGGCTGAAGAGTAACTAAGATTCTTGCTCTCTGCTCGTTCTTCATTAGTCTTTTTTAAAAAGTGTTTTCTATTGAGAAATGAGTCCTAAATTTGCCAGTCTTACAAGTGGGGAATGAACACCAATCCTGTGTCCCCCATGCTCTTACATAAGGCAGTCAGCGAAAGATCCTTTGAAATTGAGAAATTGTTTTATAGAGCACAAACCATGGAATCCACTGTACCGTGTTATGATTTAGCAGTTATGTTGGTTTAAAACACCAAATCATCTATTTTTCAACCTTGTTGATGTCATCCTATAGACAGGGCGTTAGTATAAAACCATTTGTGAAATACTGGCATATAAAGGGTAGTATAAATCATAGCTTGAATAAGTGGTGATTTTTATTTAAGGATCAAGATTTTACCTAGTTTCTTATTTACTTATGTCATTTTCACTATTATTGGACAAGGTTAAATGCTGTACTTCTCCTCACTTCCTCCTCTTCTTACCTAACTACCTACCTAACTTTTCATGTTTCCAGTGTGGCCTTATATATTATTTTTTTGGAGAAACTTTATCTGACTTGTCCCCTGATCCCCACCATGTCCTGCTGATACCATTTTACATTGCATATTGTGCTTTCCTTTGTAGCCCTTGTCAAAGGTGTAGTTATATACAGACTTGCAAATTTACTAGTATAACGTTGGTCACGCCCAGGAAACTGTGAGCCTAACCAGGGTGGAGCTGTGTTTATTTTGTTCAGTGTCATATCCTGTAGTGCTGGGCAAATCTATAAATGATTTCCGAAACTCTACTTAGCATTTGACTCAGTGCTTTAAGCAGAATTTATAACAAGAAACTCTTTCACTCAATTCTAAAAATTTGGAGGGAAGAATCACAAAGGCTACCTAGGAGAAGAAAGATGTAATCTGCAAAGGACCAAGAGTGAAATTAGCAAGATTTATTAATGGGCGCAAGAAATACTAAAAGTAAATTATGCAATATTTCAGGAGTTTTGCAGGAAAAATATTTTAAGCCTAGAATCTCATACTCAGCCAGAATTGCATTTAACTTTGAGCATAAAAGAATACATCTGGGGATATTGATAAATTCAGAAGGTTTATCATTTGCACACTTTTCCAACAAAGATTACTGGAGGATATACTTTACTAGTCCAAGGTAACTATGTACACACACATATACACCGTATGCCTTTCCTCTATGCCAACACAGTCATGCAAAAATCACTAGTAAACCTGGAAAACAGAATCTAGGATCTATACCTGGAAGGTGTTTGAACCAGACAGTGGCAGCTATGGGCATACTTGGGGATAAGGGGAGAGAGAAGTTAATAGATATTACCTCGATGTTGGTACTGTTTTAATGAGTTTGCTCAAAATTTAGTCATAACCATCGTAATGTATAGAAGGAAAATTTCTATTTCACCTCAGGAAAAAGAAAAATCTCTCAGTGTAACAAAGGGAGAAAGGGGGGGGGAAAGCACAATAGGGTGAAAGGTGTCAAGATAAGATCAAATATAGTGGTAATTAAAATATTTAAAAGAGAAGATGCAGAGAATGTGTTCAAAAAAGATACAGCTCTACAGTGTTAACAAGAGATACACCAAACTAAAAATAAATGTAAAATTTAGAAATAAAGGGGCATAAAGGAATGTATCTGGCAATGGTCAGAAAACAAAGCATATGTAGCACCTTTAATATTGAACATGGAAATTAATACAAAAAACTAAAATCTTACTAGGTGAAGGGTATATTATTTTTAAAAGATGTAATTTACCATGATGTGAATCTTGATTCTTTATATTAAAGATTGAGTCTTTATATTAACATGGTAATCTTTATATTATTTCATTAACAATCTGTATAGTAATCATGTTAATTAATAACATTAATAGGCTTTATTTGCTTCCTTATACATTTTTCATACCAAAAGAGTAAAGAACTTGGTATAAGTCGTCATGGATGGCAGAATGTGTCTGCAGGGCTCCAGAGCGGGGCTCCAGAGTAGCAGGAGCCATCTGAACCCAAACCTTCCCAAGCACCTTGCTCCCTGTTCCATGGGTCAGGGGGAAGGGTGGTCACCTTGTTGTCCACTATCAGTATCATTCTTTTTTTTTTTTTTTTTTTTTTTTTTTGCGGTATGCGGGCCTCTCACTGTTGTGGCCTCTCCCGTTGTGGAGCACAGGCTCCGGATGCGCAGGCTCAGCGGCCATGGCTCACGGGCCCAGCCGCTCTGCTGCATGTGGGATCTTCCCGGACCGGGGCGCGAACCCGTGTCCCCTGCATCGGCAGGCGGACTGTCAACCACTGTGCCACCAGGGAAGCCCCAATATCATTCTTAAATGGTGGAGGAACAAGTTATGAATTGACTTAAACACATTTGAATCTTTTCTTTCACCATTGTGCTCTCCTTTCTCACACTACTAGCCTGTTACTCTAATTAAAGAAATATTGAGGCCATCAAAATGGAAGCTTTTGAATAGTAACCTACCCTCTCTGTTTATGATTTAATCCTTCCTTTAGAACGGCATGGACAGCTCTTTCGGTGTTTGTTTCTAGATATACACATGTAACCATAGAGGACAGTGAACCATCAACTATCCGTTGTTGGATAGTTCTAAACCCAAATAAGGATGAGGATGACCAGGCCTTTGCTGTTGCTTTACCACCCATATATCAGTAGGATATATTTTTTTTAAAAAAATGAGCCACAGAAGTACAGAGCTCTAACTGTATACAAATAAATGAAAGATTTTAGAAGTGGAAAGTTTTATGCTCAGAGTGTTGAGAGAGAAATGATCCTGACAACAACTTTGGAAGATTTTTAAAGTTAACTATACAATTAAAGAATGGCTAGGAAGCCTGAATTAGAGATTATGTAACACTTTCTTAATGAAAGTGTTAATGAAATAATTTTTCCAGCGTGAGTCCCAAGAAAGTATTAGAATGTAGTTTTCAAGTTTATGAGAAGTAAAGACATATTTATGCTACATTTCTTCTTTATTTGCCCTTCTAATTGATTTAGGGCACACAGAAACAATATTAAAAACACTTCACTTTTTAAAACTATAAGATATCTCTATAACTTTTTAAAATATAAATTAGAAAATGCTTCTCTCCAGTTTTTTTTTGTCTTTGAATGACTGTGAAGTTTTTAGATTTGGCCAAATTAGTCCACTGAGATAGGAATGTTTGATTTACTTGAATTGGCATGTGCCCACGTAGTTTTGTAAAAGACGTGGATACGTGAGAGGGAGAACAATAAGAAACTTCTAGAGAGCTTTATATCCCCAAATTGCACAAAGTACAGCATTTTAGTCAACTGTGGGATGATTTGAATATTTAGTTTCTGCACTCCCTGTTCCAGGCATGTTTTATCGTCTATCTGCTACCTTTCTGTAATAAAAGAGAAGGGGAGGCTCGGGGTCACTCTTGGTTTATTTGAACTGGTTTCCTCTCTCAAATAAACCCAGCAGGTAACAGTTGATACAGATGGAGAATCACGTTATAATTACCATCCATAGCATTGCCTTCTCCACCCTGCCCAACGCCACGTGTTTCTGGCAGGACACTCGGAGCATCTCCACTCGGAGGCCTGCTTCTGCCTAAACCATGTGCATGCCTTTTGATATTCCCACAGCATGCACAATATACCCTGGAACACACACCGCTCAGGGTAATGTGCCTCTAATGCGATGAAATCAGTGGGAACACAGCCTTTTTTGCTTGACAGTATTGTCAGAGTGTATTATCTGGTTTAGGCTGTGGCTTCAGTTCATAGCAGTAGTCAGTTAAATTTCCCTTTCTGAAGCTGAGCAAAGTGTGGTAATGTCACAGCCACAGGCGACTGCTGTTCATAGGACGGTTACCCGAGAAGCATAGCCTCCTGGCTTGTCACACTGTATATATCTCAGGGTCTTCTCTGCCTTCCTAGTCAGAGGTTTCCAAGAATGTTGCCTGGAGCAGTCATGGGATGCAAAAGAGAGAGATTTTTGTTCTGCACTTAGCAACATTACCACACTTCACACTCAGTTTCTGAAAAGGGAAAATTTAACTGACTTGCTCTGAACTCTATCTATCAGATAATACATTCTGACAGGGCTGTGGATAAAGGCTAGAAAACCTACTAATTTATGTTTCATTATCTTTGCACTTGGCTTAATCTGTTATCTTTTGCTAAGTGTTACAAAGATAACAAGGAGAGCTGAACTGAAAGGGGAAAGGGGAACCCTGACTCCACAGGGGATGCAGGAAGGCACACTAGATATTCAGCCTCCTGTCTGAAGAAGGCATGTGCCAGGGGATACACTTTGCAGCTGGTGTCAGAGATGAGAAGAGGCAGGGCAGTCTTGCACAGGTGAGGAGTAGATGGGGCATTCCTAGCATCTGCTGCTTCTTACTGTGCATCAGAAAACAACCCAAGGATAATGGAATTGTGAAATAGCACATGTTGATGCCTGGGCTCTTGTTGACCCATATCTCAGATGGTACCACTCACGAGTAAGAATAAAATGATCTTCCCAGAACTTAGCCATTGTTATTGAAAAAGACACTTGTACTTAAGAGTGTATCGGTACTTTCATTGGAACTGATGAACTAATAGGGGTGTTAAAAGGACCCCTGTTTTGTTCAGGGACAAATCTGCTCTCCTCCAGGGTAGAGGATGGCCAGTTGTCATAAACACCGCTGGAGGTGGAGGGCTGGCGGTTAACGTCCAATTCCTAAGCAGGAATGTAGCAGTACAATTTGGCACTTCTTTATAATATGGATAAACCTACACTGAAGTTGTCCAAGCTTTGAAAAGAGATTATAAATTAGAGACAATAAATTCAAGGACTCTCTGGAAGTATGTTGAAGGCTACTCTATACATTCAGTAGTATTTATTTATAAGGCACTAGGTCAGACACTGGGAATCCAAACATTTACAAAATTTTCTCCTTGGAGGAGAAAGGAGAATCAGAGGTCACCTGATTCTCTTTTTGATCTGTGTTGACAAGGAGCATACAGGAAGGAGGGTAGATACAGGAACATAGACTTCAGTTCAAGGTTAGCTCTGTCTGTAATTTATTCTAAGAGGCATTATACCTCTCTTGGGGGCATATGCAAAGCAGAGAGTTGTGAACTAACTGTATATCTTTGCTCTCAGAAAGGCCAAGCTGTACTTCTCAATCCAGAGCAGACGATTCCTACACTCAGAGCTTCTGCCTCCACGTGGATGAAGTGGAGTGATGGTGGGGGGAGTAAGAATGCAGGCTCCAACCATATTTTAGGGATGAAAAGTGCCAAAAAGAAAGTGATTATAATCACAGGATTTTAGAACTCAGAGGAACCACAGAGATTATTTAGAGGAAAAGAACCAAACTAGGAGTGAGAATCTGGATTCTAAACCCAGCTATGCCATCCACTCCCTGCGTGTCTTTGGGAAAACACTTTCCCCTAAAGTCTCAGGGACGTCTTCTGTAAAATGAGAATATGTGAATAGTTTACCTCTAAGAGACCTTTTTACTTTAATTCTTTACAGTGGTATCTAGAGAAGTGGGAATCAGCCAGTGTTACAAAGGAGGCTGATGAAGTAACTAGTACCGGAATTTCTGATTCTCATACCAGTGTTTGTCTTTTCTCTTTTTTATGTCATGCTCTTTGTTTGTTTTGTTTTTTGTTTGTTTGTTTTTAAAGTTTGTTCAGATCCTTGGAAAAGTACCTTAAAGATTCAACATTGGGTCAAGAGTCACGATACATAAATACTAGCTGTTATTGTAGAGAAGCTTCTGACCAAGTCTTTAATGATCCTTAATGCTATGAAGCGGCTACTGAAATAAATGACGTATACAAATTTCAAAGTATGGTACTGAGATGCTCATTGAAAATACAAGAATAACTGTATGTTATCTTTAAAATATGTCTTTGCCTAATGACGCACCCCAAATATCTGTGCAAAGGTAATGTCAGCTCCCAAGTTTTTCTGTTCACTCAGAATATGGTGTCCTGATTTTAGGCCTTGCTGGGATCAGCTCTCAAAATTCTGCCAAACTGCTCTTGACATAAGCCGGCTGAGAGGCACTCAGTTGTTTTGTCAATTTCTCCAGGGAACTGCTACAGTCACCCCTAGGGAGGTGGTGATAAGGGCTTCATCATTTTGAATTTTCTCCACCTCCCACACACAACCAGTTTTGGTTCCAGGTGTGTGTGTGTGTGTGTGTGTGTCCTTAAATGCAAATTGGGAAATGGCTTTCTTGCTCTTACAGGGCCCTTCCTATTAAATTTTGCTGTGCTCAACTTTCTCTTCTTCCGGGAAGCTCTCCCACCGACATTAGTAAATAAAGTAGATCCTGCAATTCCTCATTTAACTTACAACCTAACACTCAATTTTGAGGTACTGATGAAAGCTGTATGTTATTATTTGTGAACACTTCATTCCTGATGTGTTTCTTTTCTGTAAAGGGAGCTTTGATAGTGTAACTCCAAGTCTCTCTCCAACTCATTATTTATTTCATCCCTGGAGGGATGAAAAGAATTACTTGACTAGCAATATGGGAGTAATAACTGGGCAGGTGTGGCTTAGCCCCGCCTTTTTTTTTCTCTTCTGTCCACTGTCCCTCTAGTATTTCTGTTCCCTGGAGGGGGAGAGGGAGTGTTAGGTCAGCTTGGGCTCAGTCTTGCCTCTGCCTTGGGGTTAATTCTGTCTAATTCTGGGATTCAGTCATGAGGCCCATTGGGCTCTCACACTGAAGTTCACCCTCCATCCTAGTTCTTATTGGTAATAATGGTGACATTATCTTTCATGTTGTTCAGCCCTTGGGTAGGAAAGAGGGGAGTTAGTTGTTGAAACTCCCTCAGAGACACTACCTCTGACAGGAAGAAGGATTAAAATGATGAATTATCTCAGTTGAGTGAACAAACCCTTAGTGATCATCTACTAAGTGCCTGGCATGTCATTAGACATTGGGGAAATAAACATGAGTTAGACAGTTCCTTTCTTAAAGGAGCTCAGAGTTCAATGGAGTAGATTTGTGGGGAAGACTAGGGACACCAGAAGGAAGGGGACACATTAGGGCACACAAATGTTTATCCCTAAATTTACCTAGGAGTGTGGTTGGGAGTCTAAATTTACCTAGTCTAAATTTACCTAGGAGTGTGGTTGGGAGCAGGGAAAGGAAATAAAGGCAAAAGATAAAAAAAAGTTTGTGGGCTTCCCTGGTGGCGCAGTGGTTGAGAGTCCCGCCTGCCGATGCAGGGGACATGGGTTCGTGCCCCGGTCCGGGAAGATCCCACATGCCGCGGAGCGGCTGGGCCGTGAGCCGTGGCCGCTGAGCCTGCGCATCCGGAGCCTGTGCTCTGCAATGGAAGAAGCCACAACAGTGAGAGGCCCGCGTACGGAAAAAAAAAAAAAGTTTGTAAGTAGATTTCACGGATGCTTCATTTATCAATAGCAAACCATTTCACTTTTTCTTGTAGTCATCTTTTAAAATATTATTTCAAAAAATACAACTCTTCATGAAAATATAAACTTTTCTGTAGACCAAAAAACTTCAGTCTAAATATATAGCAAATAGACAAATGAAAATTGAAAAATTAAAAATGTAATTTTAAATTACATGTGACAAATTAAATGTCTTGGTGCCTAATATGTGCTTTTCCATGCCCGAACAAATTAGCCTCATTTACAAAGTAGGAGTCACAGCAGCCACCTTGTGGGGTTTTTGTAAAGATTAGCATTAATGAATTACAGGCCTTGGTGGGAAGTAAATGAGTAATTAGTAAATGGTAAATATTATTATTTATATTGTGGCAAACATCTAGTTTGAATTTGATTTGAGTAATTCCTTGAAACTGAAGTTCATAAATATCTCTTTCTGTTGCATAGGGGCATAATGCATACCTCTTAACCTCTTAGATGTGTTTGATGTTATGTAATCAAAGTGGAACATGATAGAAATTTAGATAGGCTTAGATTATGTTGCGGCTGGGGTCAGGGGGCTGAGTAAAATAAATTGAGGAAAAGGCAGAAAAAAAAGAGAATGTTAATTTATAGACAATCAACAGTCAATTGTCCCTTGACTTTTTAAAAACAGGCTGTTTAGAGCAATGCTTATCATTTAATTAACTATGTCTATTGACTTGAAACAAATTATCCTTGCTTCTGCAATTTTTAGCAAAAATTACTGACCTTGCTTACTTCTATTTGAAAAATCCCACAAAGTACTAGGAGTTATAGAAACAAGTGTTAGCATATTGGAGTCATTCTGATTAAACAAAATTTTCTATATTCTGTGGAATCTGAATGAAGTTTTTTTTCCCGATTGTCACAGTTTAATATCAGAAAAAATAAATATAAATTACTAAAACCTACTTAGAAGATTTTATTTGTTGGCCGTGATTCACTGTAAAGGCATATGCTATGTAGAAATAATACTGTGTTCCTTTTTTTCCTAGTTCTTCGTGTTGGGCTAAATTGGAAGTGGTGGTGACTGGGGGAGCGAGGGGGGGGGGGAGAGAGAGAGAGAGAGAGAGAGAATGAATGAATATCATTTT
Source organism: Monodon monoceros (assembly GCF_005190385.1). Taxonomy (NCBI): domain Eukaryota; kingdom Metazoa; phylum Chordata; class Mammalia; order Artiodactyla; family Monodontidae; genus Monodon; species Monodon monoceros. Next base: position 27,108,017 of record NW_021703780.1, read on the forward strand.
CACTCTGAAAGAGCTGTCACAATACTGTTTCACTCTGTGCTTTCTCCCTTCTGTATCCCCCCAAATTAAGTAGTATTTTACTTTGAATCTCTTCACGTTCACTCCTTTTTTTTCCAGGTTAACCCACACTGAGTAGACATTACATTTTCTTTCCGGTTCTCAGGCCTATTTACATTTCGAGCCCACTGATTGTTGGGGGGGACTATATTGTTCACTGTGAGATGTTTAGCAGCATCCTTGGCTTCTACCCACCAGCAACTAGTGACATCTCTTCAGCTGTGAGAATCAAAATGTCTCCAGGTATTGCCAAACATTCCCTGGGGTGGGATGGGGTGGGGGGCAAAATTGTTCCTGGTTGAAAATTATTGAGTTAGAATGAAAAAGTAAAGGATGTGCAGAGCTCTATCATCTATCTATCTATCTATTTATCTATCTATCTATATCAATCCATCTATCTTCATCCATCCATTATCTATCTATCTATGTATCTATCTACGTATCTATGTATCTATCTAATTTATCCAACTATCATCCATCTATCTCTATACCTACTGACCTACCTGACTTAAAAAAGGAAAAGTGCTGCCTGATGAAGCTTCCATGTTCCCCTGTTTTTTATCAGCAGCCATGAAATGGAATGATGACTGCTTTCCCTCATCACTAGTTGCTGGAAGTTAGGGGCTCGAGACCCTCGGTCATCTCTAGTTTGACCTTCCTGTTGTTAGGCTGGTGAGACTTTCCAAGGAAAGATTATAAGAAGTTTCCCCTATACAAGAAAATCTGGAATTTGCTCCTTTTTGGTTATCTCTTACATGTCTCCCAGTCACCAAAGTGGCCTATAGGTTGTAACACAGTCCTTTAGGTCAGATACCTCTTCTACATTAGACATGCTAGCTGGCAGAGACTGGCCATATTTCCTGCATTTCCAATCTCATGATTGCTTTCTTGGACTCCCTACAGTTTATTGCCCAAAGCAATATTGTAGAAGTTTTCAATTGGCTGGTCTTCACTCATTATTCATCATTTTAGCAAGATCATAGTGTGATTGGCTGCTCTCGATTTGCCTTTAGATCATGATGTTCCAAGGAGATAGGCTGATGCACTGATTGTCAAATCTCAGAATTGGTTCTCAGCTTTGGATATTGTCTGATTCATCTTCCCAACGTATCAATCCACTGTCCTTCTTGTGAGATTAGCCTCTTTGACTGGGTTTGAATATGGCTTTATGTTTGATTGGTTTTCCTCTTCTTTTCTAAAACCATTTCCCTTTATTTATAAAGGAAAGATCTTATCAGAAAGACCAAATGAATTGGTCATGCCCTGTGGCTTCATCCTCGTGTGTGTTCATAGCCTCTTCATTTGCTTCATGGAGATTTACAGGTTTATACTTCCATCAAATACACTTTCAAGTAGCACAGACAGAGAGATTAAGTTCTTGCTATTTACCTTTACTCAAAAAACGTTTTCAAAAAATTTCCCTGCCTTCTTAAGCAAATATGCACTTGATTTGTATTTCACTCAGATTATGTCTATAGGTGGTGAAACTTTGAATCTAAATTTCTATGAACCATATTTAGACACTGTTCCATTACTCTTTCCTTTGATAAAAAAATAATGATAGATCCGTGCCCATTATCATGTGACATGTATGGGAATTATAGAGGTCCCTGCCTCCGTAACTTTATGCTTGGCCATGTGATATGTAGGTGATGCGTTTCACTCAGTGGCTATGCGTGAGAAACTTGAAGGTCTTGTAAAACAATTTAGAAGGTCTTGTACAAGTGTGCCTAGGCAATACATCACATCATAAGTTAGTATGAAAATAAAGCCATAATTAATCAAGTGGATTGACTTTATTCTTTGATTTTTGGTAACATTATCTTCCCTCAAACATTAATAAATAAGGCATTTGGTTTTGTAGAAGACATCCAACTATCATTATATATCAATTGTGTACCAATTACTAATTGCCACATGTGTATGAACATTAACCTTTTATGTGTTACTTAAGACTTAAAAAAGATAACTCTCTTTGGATGTGAAAATTTTAGACTCACACGAACAACCCAGAAAGCACAGGTTAGACATGGTTTTCTTGTTGACTAATACTTGTTTGTTCATTTGTTTGTTTTGAAGGATGACTATTCGTTGAGCACTTATATGAGTGGGATATATTGCTAAGGAATGTGCCTTCCCTAGTTGGAGCTTCACCATCTTTGTGTAAGATAGCTTCTATTATTTTATACATTTTCTAAGGAGAGAACTGGCTTTGTAAGGTCAAGCATCTTATGCAGTTTTATAAAGCTAGTCAATAATTAAGTCAGAATTGACTCATACATTTTTCTCAGATTTTAGAGCTTGACCTGTTAACCACTACTGCACTATTTTTTTTTTTTTTTTTATTTCCGGTATGCGGTCCTCTCACTGTTGTGGCCTTTCCCGTTGCGGAGCACAGGCTCCGGACGCACAGGCCCAGCGGCCATGGCTCACGGGCCCAGCCGCTCCGCGGCATCTGGGATCTTCCCGGACCGGGGCACGAACCCGTGTCCCCTGCATCGGCAGACGGACTCTCAACCACTGCGCCACCAGGGAAGCCCCCTCTTAATCTTTATAAGATCTCTTGCCCCCCTCCACCATTCTCCCCTTCTTATATTACATAATATTGCGTTCTTGACTAAAAAAGAAACTTGAGGGTTCTACATTTGAGGCTTTTATTTGCTTTACAATTCTCCTCTTTCAGTTCACATTTTAAAGAACATTCTTTTTTAAAAAGAAAACATGTTATGTGAGTAGTCTACATGCCCAATGAGTGTCTATACCTCTTTAGTAATGTTGATCCTTTGCCAACAGCCTCCCTAAGAACAAGCCATTTCTTTCATTAAATGAAACTATTATAGTTTAAACTGAGCGACTAAATAGTCTTAAAGATTTTGTTTTCCTGGGACAATTACACTGCCTTCAATGAATGTTAAATTTAAGCCAAAATCTAAACAAAAACTGAATATTTAAAGTGAAAGACAACTAGGTTATTTCTTTTTAAAATACCAAGTTACTCAATAAAGCATCGTCAGCAGGCATTTGCTTTACCTTTTCGCACTGAAACTATTTGAAAACTTTTCTTTCAAAATAATTACAGTGGCTCAGAAGAGGAGAATCTCACTTTGGGACCATAACAGCAAATATAATATTAGATAGTTCTTATGTGGCTGAGAGATAACTTTATAAGTTGACCTGGATCTAATAGACTTTCAGTTTGGAAAATATAATTTTATTTGGAATTTTGAGAGACTTTTATCTTTTGATTTTTGCCCTTAATATGATCTACTTGTAACCAATGGGATTTTTTTTTTTTCTGGGTCCAACTACTGATACTTCAGTCTATGGGCGATAGTACCCAACAAATCTTCAGTCAGTTTTGTCTGCTTTAGTGCATATAAGCCCTGAAAAAACAAAGCAAAACAAAATAATTTGGAACTTAGAGCTAGAAAAAAATTAGTAAAAATGTATTATTGAGTACTGATGAAGAGATGCAAATAAAACTACACATGTTTTAATCATAAATGCTTCGGTTGCATTTCAAAGATACGGTGATCCAATAAAATGAAAAAAACCCCATAAAACTCCTTTTGAGAAGTTCCTTTTAGATGAGAAGATCCTATAGTAAGTCAAAATCTGTAACAAGTTTTGGCCTGAGATAATCCAGAAATCATATTTCATAACTGGTTTAGGGATACTTAGTATTTTAATAGGAGATACGCCTTCTGAATTGTTTGCTTAAGGCAGATATTCAAATTAATCTTCATTCCCTGACCCTCAGCCGAAGGATTGCAAGGAGAGTGAGCTAGAAGAGCATGTGGCTGCTGAAGGATTGGTTACAGATCATCTAGAAGGTGGTTAATCCACAAATAAGAATTTAATGAATCAACCATGTAAGAGTTATCTGAGAGCCTATAAAACCAGGGCTCTTCTCACAGAATCATAGAAAGATTCACAGATATACTTAAAGTATGCTTATCCGCCTATTTTCCAATGAAGAGCCCAAAGTAAACCATATCCTCGTTCTTACTAGCTGAGAATCTTCCTTTTCACTTTAATTCAGGCCCCGAGTGTTGGCACCACAATTTTGCTCTTAAACTACCTCCACGGTCTCACAAGCTTTTCCGTGACAACCTTTCGCTGATAGGCACATTTTAATTGTTTATGTTCTGACAAATGCTGACTCCTGTATTTCACTCCAGTCTTCTTTTTGTTGTAATAGTCTATCAGTCAGAAAAATGTTCAAGTGTGATAGCTGGTTTTCAGAGGGAATACCATCTTGTATCTGTGGACTGCATTTTAAGGATGATTCCATGAAGAGTGAAAAATGTCCAGAAGCCAAATATAGTATACTGTTATACACAACCACTCATGTTGGAAGCACAATTACTTTAATTTTATCTAAGTTTCTATCATGTTCCATAAAAAATTAATAAATTTGATAGGAAACCAACATTAATTATACTCATTTATAATTGAACTGTTGAATCTTTAATGTGAAACTGTTTTGTTTTGTTTTTTTCTTAATAAAAAGCCTCATAGGATTCACTAACCTTTCTCACATCTGTGTCATAATGAGGGCAATTCTCAGGAGAGTAATTAGCAGAGGCCTGGCTGCCATTTACATATTTAGTACACATCTTAATCTTTGCGAAGTCTAATTTGCGTTGTTTGGCTTTCTTCATTTTATCCTCTAGAACTTCAGTAATGGTTCTCCATCTGAATAGCTATAAACAAGAACCTGGCGGATTAACTTACAGGATCATAGATTTGTGTTATCATAAGGCTTTGCCTGATCTCGTCCTTGCCTAACGTTTAAGCATCTTCTTACACTACCTTCTTTTAGTTTTCTACTCCCTGCTACACTAGCCTACTCTTGATTCCTAGGACCAATGAACTCTTCACTGTTTTAGGTACTTTTCAGTAGCTCTTTCCTCTAAATGGAATAATCTTCTCACTAGCTATCCTCAAGTCAGGTTTACTGTCATACTTGGTAGTTTCAGTGTCACCTTTGCTGAGAGACCATTCTGTTTACTCCACCTAAACCAATTCCCTATCTTTGCTCTCCCTACCATTAACCTATTTGTGTTCTTCTAACACTGTTAAGGGTCTGTGTTCATCTTCCCATTTTATTTGTCTGCTTGTTCTCCAGACATCTTCTCCATTAGAAACTGTCAGCATCCAAGCACTCCAGTACAAGTGACTCAGCAGGAATGTGAGGTTTGGAACGACAGCCTTAGCAACCCTGTGTGTTTAGGAATCATGGGTAGTGGATTCAACCTAACAATATAGGGCAAAGGATAAATCAGATGGTAACACGGGCATGGCTACTCAGTGCCTTTTTTACCCCTCCTGCAGCCTGTAGGGTAAGTTTCACAGGTCAGAGGAGGACTGTCTTTTTATTCTGACAACCCAGGGCGGGCCTCATCATCCACAACTTAATCAAAAACTGACTCTCTAACTCTCACATCAGATGTATCCAAATGATGGGGTTCCAAAGTTTGTCTATACACAGGACCTAAGGTTCTAACCTAAGACTTACACGAAACACAATTTTTCAGTCGTGGGCCTTCCACAAATATAAGATGTGTGAGAGCAAGAGCTTCGTCTCTCTTTACCACTTAAACGCCAAAGATCAATGCATGCTTGGAGTTTAGTACATAGACGGTAAAATTAATTGTATGCGTGTGTAAATAACCGAATGGACAGAATGAATGGAAAAGTGAAATAACCATATGTAGCATCCATCTTTGGGTGTCTTGTAGACATAGGTTTTAACTTTTAGTATTGAGAAACCTACAGTTTGTCTTTCGGCATTAAATAATTATTTTCCCACACGCGGAGCCCTTTTCACCTCTTCTCACATCCTCTCCAAGAATCAGGCATATGCTGAGCCAGGAAAAGAACACTTTGCCTCAGTGGGTGGGCTGTGTGCTTCCAAAACGAAAACTGACGCTTTACAAGTATTGCAAAAAAAAGCAAATTATCAGGGTAACAGAAACAGACTCAAGCAATGCCTTCTGCCAGATTCTCTCCAGATCTGGCCCCCAGTAGGAGTATGTGCCTGGGGGTGTGGAAGTGGGGATGCCGTGCATGCAATGAGTCTGCAGCAGCCTTTCACACAAGCACAGTGAGGAAAGGCATTTGTGTACTTCTATTTCTCTTCTCCATATCCCTCACATAACCCCATACAGGACTTCCATCCATGGGTTTAATTAAGTAAAATACACTCTGAGCTGTCAGTCAGGGACTGAGTTCACCTAGGGCACTGACCTCCTCTTCTGAGGTATCCCAGATGAAGCTGCCAACTTTCATCCTGCTCTGATTAAAAGTTGTGAAAAGTTTTCTTGCTTGTTTATTATTTTTCTCTTGAGTATATTTGTAATTTTATTATTTAGGCAGATTCTTGAATTGCCTTTGGAAATACTATTTGTTTCTTGAGACAGTCATCATTCATCACGTGGTTTAACTTATTTCTTAGTATTGAATTTTTACGTAAAAACCATTATTTCCATCAACAACTTAGAATTATAATTCAATGTATATTCTTTATCTTTTACCCACCAAATTAAGAAAATAGTTTATCTTTACATTATTTCCGAGGTAATTCTTTGCTTTAGTGTGTCCTTCTGCTTAGGTCACTGTTATCACCATCAGAGTCATCTTAGTTTTTGAATACAATCTGTCATACTAAATCATGCTCAGTTTCTTCATTTGTAAAAAAAACAAAAAAATTTTTTAAACTCCTATCCCAGCATATCATGAAATACAACTAGAGAGGAAATACTTTCCCATGTAGCATATTCTTAAGCTGTGAAACATCATCCCCAGTTATATGCTACAAATTTTCTGTGTTGGTTAGAGTTCACTTTTTGGTGCCCTTTGTTTACATTTCAAGAGATAGGAAAATAGGGCTTCCCTGGTGGTGCAGTGGTTGAGAGTACGCCTGCCGATGCAGGGGACACGGGTTCGTGCCCCGGTCTAGGAGGACCCCACATGCCGTGGAGCGGCTGGGCCCGTGAGCCATGGCCGCTGAGCCTGCGCATCCAGAGCCTGTACTCCACAACGGGAGAGGCCACAACAGTGAGAGGCCCACGTACCGCAAAAAAAAAAAAAGAAGAGAGAGGAAAGTAAATCATTGACATTGAAGATTACATTTTCAAACCAAAGAGTTACAGTGATTGGTCACAGGTAGTTGGGTAGAAGTTTACCGAGCTGCTTCTTCACATACGAGACCTTTCCGAATAGAAGGATTCTGAAGACCCAATGTGATGAAGTCATAGTGACTCATAAGATAAAATTTATCAACAGTGTGAAAAGTTACCTGAACTACTTCCAACTTCCTGGCAGTGTCTGTTGTAGTCTACTGGCATACCTATCACCTATGTCTGCACTTACTCTGGGGAACAGTCCCCACCCAAGCTGGATGTTTCCAGAATTTTAACTGGACCAACATTCTTTTATGTTATTCATATTGGACCCCATAATCTCATAACCAGTGGCTTATGTATATTAATATTGGACTTCATGTTTTCTTAATCTTTGATAATTTCATTGTTGGGTAATAACTTAAAACTTCACATATCAGTAGAGTGAAATTTGCCCACTTATTTCATATGAGAAGCTTTGGATAAGTCTCTCCAGCTTCCAGACAAGGAACTCAGGTTTGTAAGACTTTCATCCTTCTATGCACTTAGTGTACATTTTCAGGCTCTTGTTTCCCTTGTGTTTCCAGATCCTTTCATTGACCAAGTTGTAGTGTAGTCAACTTTTTATCATCAGGACTTTGTGTTTTATCAGCTGAAATAATAAATAAGATGTATTCAGTTCCAAAATGCAGTCTCTTACTACTATAAAATATTATCAAGTCTCTCATTTTTTCTTATTTTCCCAACATTTATGCATTGTGTATAAGATCACACTGAGTTGAGATAAATACAGAATGTTAGAATTGTGTCATCAATAAATATTCTCATGGATAAATATTTTGAGACCTAAAACTTGCCTAGCCTTACAAAGACATGGAGAAAGAAAAAAATAAATCTAAGAACGTTGTTGAGATAATTTTTATTTCATAATTTAAAAGCAATGTGGAGTATCTCTTCATACAATGCATTAAAAACAAATTGCAGAATTAAGGCAATAACCATAGTATTATCCACTTATAAATAATATCCTGAAAATAGGTAAGAAGAAAATAAAAATCTGATATTAAAGAATATGGTAAAAATTTATTGGATAAAGACAATAAATAAGTACACTCCTAAGAATTTAAATGGGTAACAATTAATAAAGAAAAGCAATCAATTACTCTAGGAGTCTAGTAATGAACTGTATTTCTCAATGTGTCTACCACACTGAGAAAGTTTTAAGAGCTGCTACATCTATTGGTGAGATGGAAGAAAAATGCTGTATCAATCAACATACTTAGTTGCAAGCACCTAAGACTTGCTCTGGGTGATTTAAACAGAAAAAGGAGTATATTTGAAGACTATACTGTAGCTTCTAAACTAGCCGAGAAGGCTGCAAAACCAAGCTCAGATAATAAACAACAAAAAAAGGAGAAACTAATTAGCAGACACAATCACAAGTAAAATCATAAGAGAGGACCTGACTGGTGAGGCTACCACCTTGCACCCTAGGTATAGCTGCTATGGCCTCAAGGGTGATTCTCCAGTGCTTCCCCTAATGTGTCACTAGGCTCCAGATTCAAAGTCCAAGGTGGGTCCATCTGGCTGATTAAGTCTAGTTTACAAATGTGAGCTGCAGTGTTGATATTCTGGCTTCCTGCTGAGGGTCAGAAAGAAAAGTCCTTTTGTGTTGCTGCGATGAAGAAATCAGGACAGTAAAACTAAGGCGAAATAAAGGATTATGTATTGACTGGATAACTTCCAATAAGGATAAATCATTAACGTCTTTACTTTTGTTCATTGTAATTTGCACAGTTACCTGATTTTGGTTCTGTAGACATGGTTGGAAGAGGGAGTATTTGGAATAGTTGGCTGTTTAATTTGGGGTTCTGACCCACATCAAAGGAAAGTAAGAAACTATCTATACACAGGAGGTTTCCACAAGTGACTATAAGATGAAAAAACTAAAAAGTAAAGATTGGGTCTCAGCAGTGGGATGGTGAACATTCCAATGAGAAGTTCTTTTCTGCTCCATTATTTAATTCTTTTAGCCCAGCAATCCAGTTCTTCATAGGAAAGAAAGGAGTAGAGAGGTGAGCTGGGTGGGAGGCAGTTTCCAGCAGGAGGTCCACCTGGTACAGAATGTCTGGATCATAGGGAGAAAAACCACTTGGGTGCAGCACTGAAGAGGCAAGGAGAAATGGCAGAGCAAGAAAAGAATCCAAGTCAGGAACAAGCAAAGACAGTAGAATGAGAATTCCCAGGGGAAAGGTCAGAAAATGTGAAACTAGCTTGAAGCTATGGAAGGTTGGAGATTTGTTCTATTCCACCTGTGGATATTGAAAGCCCTGAAGAAGCCTCCTAGACCTTCAGAGTTTGAACAAAAATTCTACACACCAGCTGCCAATCCTTGTCCACACATCTGTGGTGTTACTTTGAAGGTAGTCACTGCCTCTTTCCCTCAGCCTCTCTCCTTACACTCTTAAGGGCATCTGGGTGCTATTTAAACATTAACCCTGCCTTTGTGCCTCTACTTTTATTGCTCCCCAACAAACTTTGCTTTATTTAGCATAATGGCTTTGGAATTTTGACTACAAGATAAGAGACCCCTCATTTCTCTATATAGAACCATGGCCGTATGTTTAGACATGATTGCAAAATACTCTTCTTCTTTGTTAGTTTTCTCTCTTTCCACATACTGACTTCTCGAAACAGTTTGGGAAGGGTTCCCCTCCCTCCGCCCCGGACTAATGCTGTATCTTTCAATTGGGTTTCTTCCCAATGGGACTTCTGTATGGTGTCCATGAGAGAAGGTTTGATTGCTTTAATCTTTTTGGTTAGTAATCCCATTCTGACATATGGGGCAAGCAATTATAATCTGAGAAAATAATGCTGAATTATAAATGTGCTGCAATTTATTTTTTTTTAAATACCCCATGAGAGAGTATATCAGCAAAACACATCTATATCATCAGCACTCTAACGGCTCTATGTTGATTTAAGGTTATGACTCCTTGCTCCATAGTTCAGGTAGTATGGTGTGTGTGTGTGTGTGTGTGTGTGTGTGTGTGTGAGTGGGTGTGTGGTGTGTTTTAAAGAGTTAAAGGAAAAAAAGTCACTTTTTAGGATTGCAGAAGAGCTGTTCATTCAAATTTAGAAACACTGATTGGTTTAAAAATTATGTAATGGTTTATAAAATGAGGAGTTTCTAATTATACTGCCCTGATATACTTGGAGTCTGTCACCAAAATAGGAAGGACCATAATAGATCCAAATATGTTTGGGGGAGGAACTCAAGCCTGTGTGGTGAAAATATGAAACCTCATTATAGGAATCTTGAAATCAAAAGCTAAAGTGCCAGAATGTAAAACCAATGGAATTCAATCATCATGCAATTCAGATTAGTATTTTCACATTTTTTTTATGTCAGACTCCATACAAAGGATGATATAAAAAAGAGTAAGAGGTGGATCCTGCCATCTACAAACTCTCCCATTCATTTATTCATTTTATTTATTCATTCAATCAAAATTGAGCACTTCATCTATGCAAACCTCTTTGCTAGAAGAAGGAAGTCTAATAACTCTAATTCATGACTGATTATCATACCTTTTGAAACACACATGGGTAAAGAAAATGAGAAGACCTGGCACGTCAAATCTGTAACGCCCATGAAGAAAAGTGGAATTTCTGCCCAGAGATGAAGTATTGCTGAAGTGAATCAAATAGAGCACAGAGGGTTTTAGTCTGTTTTTCAATCCTTTTTCCTTCATGTGCTAGGTTTAGGTATAAGAGTCCAACATCAGTCATTTAAATACAGTGGAAGTTGCATGGAAATGACCATCCTCCCTCCCCCCCGTACACACAATATGGTGGGCTTGTAGACTCTGGTTATCTTGACCTTAGGGAGGTCTCCATCTCTTCCTGATACAATGCACAGTGTGCTTTCTGGGAACTCCTACTGTGGTTTTCCACACATGTGTGTCTCCGTACTGCACTGGCCCTATCATTACATATTTTCACAATTCTGGGAGAGAAAAGAAAATGCAAGGGAACGAAATCCATGGCTGTGCTTAGCTCTGACCTGACCATGGACTTTAGAATAATTATTTTCTTCTTACTTTGCCACAATTGTCTGTAGGAAATAAAAGCTCTTCTGTATTATTATTTCTATCAAATTAATATTAACACCAGCTAACCATTTACTGCATACTTACATATCCTAATCCCTGTGTTTTGCAAGTTACATACATTGTTTTATTTAATCTTACACAGGCAGTGAGATAAGGTGGATTATCATCATTTTCCAGATAAGGAAACCTAAGACTCTAAGAGAAGTTAGGCAATTTGCCTAAAGTAGCATAAATAATAATTAGTGAAATCGGAAATGATATTCAAATCCAAGTTTTGTGCCTCCTTTGCCTAGAATTTACCTCTATTTCTGACTCAGTCTTCTTTATTTTTACCAGTTCAGCATTCTTAATAATCTAGTGCCACCACCAGAAGGAAGTGAGAGCTTCACACCAAAGTCTCAGGGAGTCCATATGAGGTCTGCCTGCACCCTTCCCTTCAGGTCCCATTCCCTTGTTCAGGTAACCCTTGCTTTGGTTTCGTTTTGTAGCTATCTTCCAGCTTTCTGCCTTTTGGGTTGGTGCTTTTGGGTGGACTCTGGTTGGATGGATTATGGCTCTTCTCAAGGCTCATTATTTTGGATGGTGCTTGATTCTACCCTGGCTTCAGCCAGATGGCCATCCTGACATGCTTTGCCCACAGCCTGAGTACTTGTAGCCTACCTCCTCGGATCTTTTTTTTTTTTTTTGCGGCACGCGGGCCTCTCACTGTTGTGGCCTTGTGGCCTCTCCCATTGCGGAGCACAGGCTCTGGACGCGCAGGCTCAGCGGCCATGGCTCATGGGCCCAGCCACTCCGCGGCATGTGGGATCCTCCTGGACCAGGGTACGAACCCGTGTTCCTTGCATCGGCAGGCGGACTCTCAACCACTGCGCCACCAGGGAAGCCCCCTCCTCGGATCTTTTAATTTCACCTCCTTTGCCTTATTTCCCTCTCGTTGGTATCCTTTCAACTCAGGTTTACGTAGAAACTCAGTTCTACAGGGAATGCTTTTTTAGGCAAAACGTCAAGTGGAAATGTCATCTGAGTAAGGACCTAAAAAACAGACCAGAAGAAATGCATACTAATTTACATTCTTGGGTTTAAAAGTGATGAGATATTATGCATAAATTATATAAACAAAAGCCCATAAATTAATGGGCTTTGATTTAAGATTCCTAATACTTATCTACTCTTTGAGAAAATTACTCCCATAGCTCCATTGCTAATTGTCTTTTTGGCTGGAAGTAGTGGTCTCTATATTAAGAAATATGTTCCTGGCACAGAGCTGGGTTCAAGGTAGAGAATCACAAAGTTTTTGTTTAATTAAACGGTGAATGAATGCACAGGTGCTCCAGAACTCATTTGATGGGCTTCCCTGTTTTATAGATGGTGTAGTGTAGATTTGAGCATTAAAATTAGATATTTTAAAAGGAGTAAAAAAAAAATCAAATATGTCATTTGTTGTTGAATAAACCCTGTTTGCAATAAGCATTCTTCACTTTCCACTCCTGAAATAGAGAAAAACTTGTGCTATATAAAAGATACCTTAGTTAACTTAGGTATAGTCAATATTCTGTCTGTTGTTGTGTATACCTTTATTAATTGCAGTGTTCTCAGTTTGTCTCTTCAGAGTGAAAGCATAAGAAGTCAGTGGTTATATTTAATTTATTAATTTAACCAACTCAGTGCTTTGTACATAGAAGAGGTTGATGCATTATTTTGCATACTGGTGTTTCTCCTTTGCAAAGAGATCTTTATTTGGTCTGCATGGTGAACTTTTGACAGTTGGCTATGGAAAAACAACTGCAAAGATTCTAAGTGGTATTGCTGTATGCAGCCTAATTAATTTACATCGATAACGTCCCATTCTTTCCGTTGAGAACAGCGCCCCCTCTGTCAGCCTCCCCCCCATAACTGTTTATTACAATCTAGTAACCTCTGGGAAACTGCGTTCTCTAAAATGCCTTTCCCTGTGGCTTAAAGATTTTTTTAAATAAATAAATACAGTTTATGTTGGGCATCTACCACTTGAAGGGCTAATGATTATTGACTAGCCTCCAGCAGGTATCAGGGAGTCTTGCCTCAGGGCCTTCCAACTAGCCCCCAAACATGCCGAATGTTAACACGTTTCTGGATTCTGGCTGGGATTGGACACAAACAAGGCAGTCAGAATGGACCATTTAGTGTACAAGTCAAGATGACAGATCTCTGCTTAATACAAGGAAGAGAAAAATTCGTATCTTATTGAAAACGGCAGAAGAGCCCCGGGTGCTTTCACTTTGTGATTCTGCAGCAAAAAAGTGGGTTGTGTCAATATAAGTTTATGTCACCAGCTCACAGCTGCCACCCTGAATTGACCCTGTTCACGGCAGACATAAAGGCCTTCCATTTCCAAATTCTCTCTCATGCTCATCTGTGAATGGGAGCAGAATGTGGAAAAAAAGCCAACAAGTCTTCTTAGCTATAGGCGAAGAAGAGAGACAGAATTGCCTTAATGCAGCACAGCGATCTGCGGTGTGATTTCTACCATCCGGCAGCCAAACCAAGAATACTCCAGCTCTGACAGCAGCAGCTCATGCTTTGCAAATCATGAGCCAGAAAAATCTTCGTACCCTTCTAGATTCTTCTAAATGGCACAGGGCTGGATTAAATAGCGCAGGCCTGTGTTTCAGAAATGGGTGGTGAAGATGGCCTTTCTCAAATGAGGTGCTACAGAATGTATGTGAAATGTCAATAGGAATTCTTGCAGAGGGTTTCCGTCGTCAAAATAATTTTTTGGAAAGGCTTGGATTTAAAGTGATTATTAAATTTTAGGACATTTCAGTCATATTTTGGGCCCAAACTATAAATAGCTAAGAAAGATACATAAATTTCATAGTTTATTTGAAGGTGGAGATTTTTTTCTGAGGAAGAGGTTTAAAGTGTTCTATGGACCACTCTTTAGGAACGCTGAACTACAAGAAGAAGCAGTATTGAAACTCCATCATCTATTATATTAGTGTTGCCAAATTAAAATATACCTCTCCATGTGTACACTACTGAATGTAAAATAGTTGGCTGGTGGGAACTAGCATAGCACAGGGAGATCAGCTTGGAGATGACCTAGAGGGGTGGGATAGGGAGGGTGGGAGGGAGGCTCAAGAGGGAGGGGATATGGGGACATGTGTATGCATATGGCTTGCTTTGTTGTGCAACAGAAAACAACATGGTATTATGAAGCAATTATACTCCAATAAATATCTATTAAAAAAATAAAATATACCTCTCACCCCAATATTTTAAGTTAATATGTTCATTTCAGCAAATATGAATTAGGTACCAACTACATGTAAGGAATTATATCAAATATTGTGGCATGGAATCAAAGAAAATAACAAGGTATGCTTTCTGCTATGTGGAGCTAATGATTTGATGATATTATAAAATATTGAGTAGTTTTGGAGTAAAACTAATATCCTCCAGGTTATACTCAGGATTTGCTGCTTTTTGTTATTATTTTTAGAATAACATAGCCATAAAGTAATTGAAAGGGAAAAATCTTATTCTAATAAATTGGAGAGGACACTTATTCTGTCACCCTCCTTGTGGACAGGGCTATCTATAAATCATCCCAAATGTTTGTTGTTTCTGAAACTCATTGGACTTGCTCTTTTCTCTAGTTAATCTAGAATTCAGCTTCTCTTACAGGTAAATCTCTAAAAATTTGGCCAATATTTTGTTTGGTAAAGAGTAGGAAAGAAAGACATGTGTTCAGAATTAACTAAGATGAACTAGGTGAATGCTTTAGTTTGTCATAATGGGATTCTTAATTGAACATAAAGCTTCATGAAGAAAGGAGTTTATTTCAATTTCAATTGAACCATATACACACAGTGCAGACCCCATGCATTCAGAGCCTGAATAACCATGGTGTCCAATTCCGCCTTCAAATGTACTGGGATTCAACTGGATTTACCTTATTACTTAATTTGATTCATATATTGACAGATAACTTTAAAAGGCAGACAAAAGAGTAAGTCTTTGTACAGTGTAGTCGAAATAGCAAATCAACAAAATAGGCAACAGAAACAGACTACTTCTAAATATGTTTTTAGTAGCATTAATATAAATTATGACTAAAGAAATACTGTACCTGGCATGATAGTTAAAAAAAGATTTTAGAATTGGCAGAAATATCAATCTTTTTACTCTATTATTTCTTATTCTTATGGTCAAAAATTGCTTTAATCAGTTTGATTATTATTATTATGTACCAAATTTGGCGCACAATTGTTGGCTATTTTCAAAAAGGGAAAGCTGCCATCAAAAAATGAACATTTGCCATTATTAAACACATTTGTTAGAGCCACAACTCAAGAAAGATAAGCCAAAAATGTTCCTTTGTTCACTTGGTAATTTGACAGTTATTGGCAGACATACTATATGCCAGGAACTGCATTATATATCATAGGTATCCAGAGGAATAAAAAAAATTCTTGAGTGCAGATTATTCACAAATGTTAGAATAGTGGAACATTGCTAGATTAAATGTAGAGCTTTCCAACCTGACTTGTGTAAAGAGGTAAAAGTTCATTGGATTTATAAATTCTTAGAAGTAGTGTCATTACCATCTTCATTAGCTGACATCCTCTTAAATAAAGTCATATATATATATGAATGTTAAATGTGTTTATTTGGTTAGGCATCATGATATGAATAAGATAGTCTCCACTTCAAGGTGCTGATAATTCAGAAGAATTGAAATGTGTACCAATGTCCTTATATTATTTAACCATGGCATGCAAATGATACAAATAAGGGAGTTATAGGGGTTCAGAGAGAGAAATCAGTTTCAATTAATGGAATGAGGAGCGGTTCTGTCGGTTTGAGAATGTTCTTGAACAGTGTAAATAAAGACATACAAGTGGAACACATCACTTGATATATGATGGAGTGTTGATAGAGAAAAGGCTATTTTGGACCAAAAGGTGAAGATAGCTTGAAGTTCAGAGTTTGGACATTATCCCTTCCTTCTTCCCTCCATATTCTCTCTCTCTCTCTTTCTCTCTTTCTTTCCATAGGTTTTGGGGCAGAGGGTGCAGGGAGTGTCATGGAGGATGTGGTGGAGGATGTGGAGGATGGTGATGGAAAACAAAAACAGGAGATAGTTCAGGACATTATTTGCAGGTTTAAGAGAAGATGATGAAGAATTATATAGGACAAATGTTGTAGAGGCAGACTCAAAGGGACTTGTCAACTGATGCTACACAGGCTTAACAGAAGGATGAGTCAAGGATAATTGATTCTTCAAGCCTGGAGCCATAGGAGTAGAGAACATCAATAGGGTATATGTAGACAAAAGCCCAAGGGTCCAAGGAAAAATAAGGAAGAACACATAGGAGGGCTTTAATGAGATGGAAAGAAACAAGGAACCATCAAAGACGCAATCAAGGAGTGATCAGTGAGATGGAGAGAGAAACAGGGTAATACAGGGACCTGGAACACAAGGAAGAGGATTGGGTTAAGGAGGTTTTTTTTAAAAAATATATTTATTGGAGTATAGCTGTTTACAATGGTGTGTTAGTTTCTGCTTTATAACAAAATGAATCAGCTATACATATACATATAATCCCCATATCTCCTCCCTCTTGCGTCTCACCCCCAGCCTCCCTATCCCACCCTTCTAGGTGGTCACAAAGCAACGAGCTGATCTCCCTGTGCTATGTGGCTGCTTCCCACTAGCTATCTATTTTACATTTGGTAGTGTATATATGTCCATGCCACTCACTCACTTCGTCCCAGATTACCCTTCCCCCTCCCCATATCCTCAAGTCCATTCTCTATGTCTGCATCTTTATTCCAGTCCTGCCCATAGGTTCTTCAGAACCTTTTTTTTTTTTTTTGTATTCTATATATATGTGTTAGCATACGGTGTTTGTTTTTCTCTTTCTGACTTACTTCACTCTGTATGACAGAATCTAGGTCTATCCACCTCACTACAAATAACTCAATTTCGTTTCTTTTTATGGCTGAGTAATATTCCATTGTATATATGTGCCAAATCTTCTTTATCCATTCATCTGTCAATGGACACTTAGGTTGCTTCCATGTCCTGGCTATTGTAAATAGAGCTGTAATGAACATTGTGATACAAGACTCTCTTTGAATTATGGTTTTCTCAGGGTATATGCCTAGTACTGGGATTGCTGGGTCATATGGTAGTACTATTTTTAGTTTTTTAAGGAACCTCCATACTGTTCTCCGTAGTGGCTGTATCAATCTACATTCCCACCAACAGTGCAAGAGAGTTCCCTTTTCTCCACACCCTCTACAGCAAATATTGTTTGTAGATTTTTTGATGATGGCAATTCTGACCAGTGTGAAATGATACCTCGTTGTAGTTTTGATTTGCATTTCTCTAATGATTAGTGATGTTGAGCATCCTTTCATGTGTTTGTTGGCAATCTGTATATCTTCTTTGGAGAAATGTCGATTTAGGTCTTCTGCCCATTTTTAGATTGGGTTGTTTGTTTTTTGATATTGAGCTGCATGAGCTACTTGTAAATTTTGGAGATTAATCCTTTGTCAGTTGCTTCATTTGCAAACATTTTCTCCCATTCTGAGGGTTGTCTTTTCATCTTGTTTATGGTTTCCTTTGCTGTGCAAAAGTTTTTAAGTTTCATTAGGTCGCATTTGTTTATTTTTGTTTTCATTTCCATTTCTCTAGGAGGTGGGTCAAAAAGGATCTTGCTATGATTTATGTCATAGAGTGATCTGCCTACGTTTTCCTCTAAGAGTTTTATAGTGTCTGGCCTTACATTTAGGTCTTTAATCCATGTGGAATTTATTTTTGTGTATGGTGTTAGAGAGTGTTCTAATTTCATTCTTATACATGTAGCTGTCCAGTTATCCCAGCACCACTTATTGAAGAGGCTGTCTTTTTTCCATTGAATATTCTTGCCTCTTTTATCAAAAATAAGGTGACCATATGTGTGTGGTTTATCTCTGGGCTTTCTATGCTGTTCCATTGATCTATATTTCTGTTGTTGTGCCAGTACCATACTGTCTTGATTACTGTAGCTTTGTAGTATAGTCTGAAGTCCGGGAGCCTGATTCCTCCAGCTCCGTTTTTGTTTCTCAAGATTGCTTTGGCTATTTGGGGTCTTTTGTGTTTCCATACAAATTGTGAAACTTTTTGTTCTAGTTCTATGAAAAATGACATTGGTAGGTTGATAGGGATTGCGTTGAATCTGTAGATTGCTTTGGTTAGTATAATCATTTTCACAATGTTGATTCTTCCAATCCAAGAGCATGGTATATCTCTCTATCTGTTTGTATGATCTTTAATTTCTTTCATCAGTGTTTTATAGTTTTCTGCATACAGGTTTTTGTTCCCTTAGGTAGGTTTATTCCTAGGTATTTTATTCTTTTTGTTGCAGTGATAAATGGGAGTGTTTCCTTAATTTCTCTTTAAGATTTTTCATCATTAGTGTATAGGAATGCAAGAGATTTCTGTGCATTAATTTTGTATCCTGCTACTTTACCAAATTCATTGATTAGCTCTACTACTTTTCTGGTAGGATCTTAGGAGTCTCTATGTATAGTATCATGTTATCTGCGAACAATGACAGCTTTACTTCTTCTTGTCTGATTTGGATTCTTTTTATTTCCTTTTCTTCTCTGATTGCTGTAGCTAAAAGTCCAATACCTATGTTGAATAATAGTGGCGAGAGTGGACAACCTTGTCTTGTTCCTGATCTTAGAGCAAGTGGCTTCAGTTTTTCACCATTGAGAATGATGTTGGCTGTGGGTTTGTCATATATGACCTTTATTATGTTGAGGTAAGTTCCCTCTATGCCTACTTTCTGGAAGGTTTTTATCATAAATGGGTGTTGAATTTTGTTGAAAGCTTTTTCTGCATCTATTGAGGTGATCATATGGTTTTTCTCCTTCAATTTGTTACTATGGCTTATCACATTGATTAATTGCACATATTGAAGAATTCTTGCATTCCTGGGATAAACCTCACTTGATCATGGTGTATGATCCTTTTGATGTGCTGTTGGATTCTGTTTGCTAGTATTTTGTTGAGGATTTTTGCATCTATGTTCATCAGTGATGCTGGCCTGTAGTTTTCTTTTTTTGTGACAGCTTTGTCTGGTTTTGGTATCAGGGTGATGGTGGCCTTGTAGAATGAGTTTGGGAGTGTTCCCCCCTCTGCTATATTTTGGAAGAGTTTGAGAAGGATAGGTGTTATCTCCTTTCTAAATGTTTGATAGAATTCACCTGTGAAGCCATCTGGTCCTGGGCTTTTGTTTGTTGGAAGATGTTTAATCACAGTCTCAATTTCAGTGCTTGTTATTGGTCTGTTTATATATTCTATTTCTTCCTGGTTCAGTCTCAGAAGGTTGTGCTTTTCTAAGAATTTATCCATTTCTTCCAGGTTGTCCATTTTATTGGCATAGAGTTGCTTGTAGTAATCTCTCATGATCCTTTGTATTTCTGCAGTTTCAGTTGTTACTTCCTCTTTTTCATTTCTAAATCTATCGATTTGAGTCTTTTCCCTTTTTTTCTTGATGAGTCTGGCTAATGGTTTATAAATTTTATTTATCTTCTCAAATAACCAACTTTTAGTTTTATTGATCTTCGCTATCGTTTCCTTCATTTCTTTTTCATTTATTTCTGATCTGATTTTTATGATTTCTTTCCTTCTGCTAACTTTGGGGTTTTTTTGTTCTTCTTTCTCTAATTGCTTTAGGTGTAAGGTTAGGTTGTTTATTTGAGATGTTTCTTGTTTTTTGAGTTAGGATACTGTTGCTATAAACTTCCCTCTCAGAACTGCTTTTGCTGCATCCTGTAGGTTTTGGGTCGTCGTGTTTTCATTGTCATTTGTTTCTAGGGATTTTTTGATTTCCTCTTTGAATTCTTCAGTGATCTCTTGGTTATTTAGTAGTGTACTGTTTAGCCTCCATCTGTTTGTATTTTTTACAGGTTTTTTCCTGTAATTGTTATCTAGTCTAATAGCATTGTGGTCAGACAAGATACTTAATATGATTTCAATTTTCTTAAATTTACCAAGGCTTGATTTGTGACCCAAGATATGATCTATCCTGGAGAATGTTCCATGGGCACTTGAGAAGGAAGTGTATTCTCTTGTTTTTGGATGGAATGTCCTATAAATATCAATTAAGTCCATCTTGTTTAATGTGTCTTTTAAAGCTTGTGTTTCCTTATTTATTTTCATTTTGGATGATCTTTCCATGGGTGAAAGTGGGGTGTTAAAGTGCCCGACTATGAATGTGTTACTGTCGATTTCCCCTTTTATGGCTGTTAGCATTTGCCTTACGTATTGAGGCGTTCCTCTGTTGGGTGCATAAATATTTACAATTGTTATATCTTCTTCTTGGATTGATGCCTTTATCATTATGTAGTGGGCTTCTCTGTCTCTTGTAATAGTCTTTATTTTAAGGTCTATTTTGTCTGATATGAGAATTGCTGCTCCAGCTCTCTTTTGATTTCCATTTGCATGGAATATCTTTTTCCATCCCCTCACTTTCAGTCTGTATGTGTCCCTAGGTCTGAAGTGGGTCTCTTGTAGACAGCATTTATATGGGTCTTGTTTTTGTATCCATTCAGCCAGTCTGTGTCTTTTGGTTGGAATGTTTAATCCATTTATATTTAACATACTTATCGATATGTATGTTCCTATTACCATTTTCTTAATTATTTTGGGTTTGTTATTGTAGGTCTTTTCCTTCTCTGTGTTTCCTGCCTAGAGAAGTTCTTTTAGCATTTGTTGTAAAGGTGGTTTGGTGGTGCTGAATTCTCTTAGCTTTTGCTTGTCTGTAAAGGTTTTAATTTCTCCATCAAATCTGAATGAGATCCTTGTTGGGTAGAGTAATCTTGGTTGTAGGATTTTCCCTTTCATCGCTTTAAATATGTCCTGCCACTCCCTTCTGGCTTTCAGAGTTTTGCTGAAAGATCAGCTGTTAACCTTATGGGGATTCCCTTGTATATTATTTGTTGTTTTTCCCTTGCTGCTTTTAATATTTTTTCTTTGTATTTAATTTTTGATTGTTTGATTAATATGTCTCTTGGCATGTTTCTCCTGGATTTATCGTGTATGGGACTCTCTGCACTCACTGGACTTGATTGATTATTTCCTTTCCTATGCTAGGGAAGTTTTTAACTATAATTTCTTCAAATATTTTCTCAGTCCCTTTCTTTTTCTCTTCTTCCTCTGGGACCCCTATAATTCGAAAGTTGGTGCATTTAATGTTGTCCTAGAAGTCTCTGAGACTGTCCCCAGTTCTTTTCATTCTTTTTTCTTTATATTGCTCTGTGATAGTTATTTCCACTATTTTATCTTCCAGGTCACTTATCCATTCTTCTGCCTCAGTTATTCTGCTATTGATACCTTGTAGAGAATTTTAAATTTCATTTATTGTGTTGTTCATCATTGTTTGTTTGCTCTTTAGTTCTTCTAGGTCGTTGTTAAACGTTTCTTGTATTTTCTCCATTCTATTTCCATGATTTTGGATCATCTTTACTATCATTACTCTGAATTCTTTGTCAGGTAGACTGCCTATTTCCTCTTCATTTGTTTGGTCTGGTGGGTTTTTACCTTGCTCCTTCATCTGCTGTGTATTTCTCTGTCTTCTCATTTTGCTTAACTTACTGTGTTTGGGGTCTCCTTTTCGCTAGCTGCAGGTTCGTAGTTCCCGTTGTTTTTGGTGTCTGCCCCCAGTGGCTAAGGTTGGTTCAGTGCGGTGTGTAGGCTTCCTGGTGGAGGGACCTGTTGCCTGTGTTCTGGTGGATGATACTGGATCTTGTCTTTCTAGTGGGCTGGACTTCGTCTGGTTGTGTGTTTTGGGGTGTCTGTGACCTTATTATGATTTTAGGCAGACTCTCTGCTAATGGGTGTTGTGTTCCTGTCTTGCTAGTTGTTTGGCATAGGGTGTCCAGCACTCTAGCTTCCTGGTCATTGAGTGGAGCTGGGTCTTAGCGTTGAGATGGAGATCTCTGGGAGAGCATTCACCGATTGATATTATGTGGAGCCGGGAGGTCTCTGGTGGACCAATGTCCTGAACTCAGCTTTCCCACCTCAGAGGCATAGACCTGACACCCAGCTGGAGCACCAAGAATCTGTCAGCCCCTTGGCTCAGAAGAAAAGGGAGAAAAAAGAAAAATAAATAAGATAAAATAAAATAAAATAAAGGTATTAAAATCAAAAATTTTTTTAATTATTAGAAATGAAAAAATTAAAAATTAATAAGAAAAAACTTTTTAAAATAGAAAGAAATGAGCATCCAAACCAAAAAACAAATCCACCCTTGATAACAAGTGCTAAAAACTGTACTAAAAAAAAAAAAAAAAGGACAGACAGAACCCTAGGACAAATGGTAAAAGCAAAGCTATAGAGACAAAAATCACACAAAGAAGCATACACATACACACTCACAAAAAGAGACAAAGGAAAAAATATATATATATTCCAAGTCTACAGTTGCTCCCAAAGTCCACCACCTCAATTTTGGGATGATTCTTCGTCTAGTCAGGTCTTCCACAGATGCAGGGTACATCAAGTTGATTGTGGAGATTTAATCTGCTGCTCCTGAGGCTGCTGGGAGAGATTTCCCTTTCTCTTCTTCGTTCGCACAGCTCCTGGGGTTCAGCTTTGGATTTAGCCCCGCCTCTGCGTGTAGGTCGCCTGAGGGCATCTGTTCTTCACCCAGACAGGACGGGGTTAAAGGAGCCGCTGATGAGTGGACTCTGGCTCACTCAGGCCGGGGGTAGGGAGGGGCAGGGATGCGGGGCGGGCCTGCAGTGGCAGAGGCCAGCATGACGTTGTACCAGCCTGAGGCACGCCGTGCGTTCTCCCGGGGAAGTTGTCCCTGGATCCCGGGACCCTGGCAGTGGCGGGCTGCACAGGCTCCCGGGAGGCGATTTGTGGATGGTGACCTGTGCTTGCACACAGGCTTATTGGTGGTTGCAACAGCATCCTTAGCATCATCTCATGCCCGTCTCTGGGGTCTGTGCTGATAGCCGTGGCTCGCACTGGTTGCTGGAGCTCATTTAGGCAGTGCTCTGAATCCCCTTTCCTCTTGCATCCCAAAACAATGGTCTCTTGCCTCTTAGGCAGCTCCAGACTTTTTCCCGGACTCCGTGGCTAGCTGTGGTGCAGAAGCCCCCTTCAGGCTGTGTTCATGCAGCCAATCTCTGTTCTCTCCCTGGGATCTGACCTCCGAAGCCCGAGCCTCAGCTCCTGTCCCCCACCTGTCCCAGTGGCTGAGCAGACAAGCCTCTCAGGCTGGTGAGTGCTGATCGGCACCGATCCTCTGTGCGGGAATCTCTCCACTTTGCCCTCCACACCCCTGTTGCTGTGCTCTCTTCCGTGCCTCCGAAGCTTCCCCCCGCCACCCACTGTCTCCACCAGTGAAGGGGCTTCATAGTGTGTGGAAACCTTTCCTCCTTCACAGCTCCCTCCCAGTGGTGCAGATCCTGTCCCTATTCTTTTGTCTCTGTTTTTTCTTTTTTCTTTTGCCCTACCCAGATACGTGGGGAGTTTCTTGCCTTTTGGGAAGTCTGAGATCTTCTGCCAGCGTTCAGTAGGTGTTCTGTAGGAGTTGTTCCACACGTATGTGTATTTCTGATGTATTTGTGGGGAGGAAGATGATCTCCATGTCTTACTCCTCTGCCATCTTGAAGGTCTCTCCTTGCTTATTATTATAAATTAAATTTTGAAACACTTTGTCAAAACCTCAAACATCTGTTGATATCCTGACTGGGATTCAGGTTAAGGAGTTTTTATATGCTCTGCAAAAAACTGGTGATGAGAGTAACCCATCATATTTCATAATATTAAATTCATAGTTGGCCTTCAAATAAATGGTATTAATAAAAAAATCCAAATTAC
The DNA here is from genome assembly GCF_005190385.1 of Monodon monoceros. Lineage (NCBI taxonomy): Eukaryota > Metazoa > Chordata > Mammalia > Artiodactyla > Monodontidae > Monodon > Monodon monoceros. The sequence goes on from NW_021703780.1 coordinate 27,132,190, forward strand.
TACGGAAACTTTCTTTCAAGAAAAATGGTGAAGTCCCCATGCAAACAGTAAACAGTCAGTAAATGTTAAATTAGTAACCTATCTGAAGGTCTTTTCTTTAGATAGGATAAGTTACTAAAACTTAAATATATTTCATGGAGAATGTAATATTTCCACAAACATTCAATGTACATAAGAAATGAAATGTAACCCCTACCTTTTAGGAATTTGTAGTCAAAAGGCAGAGTCCAATGTGTAGGCCTAGGTAAAGAATTATAGTACGATATAAAAAATTACAGTGTAATACCTTATTTTTAAAGCAAAAAGTTGTATAAACAATGCCAAAGTAAGTTAGAGAAAGGGGCAATTCCATCTGGAGAAGAGGTGGGCTTCATAAAGAGGGTAGCATTGTATCTGCTGTGAAGGATGTGAAATTGTAGGAGGAAAAGCCATTTCAGATGAGGGATCAGCATGTGCAGAATCACAAGAAGACTTCTTTGGAGTACAAGAAATTCTTGGGCATGTATGGAACCCAGCGTAAAATACTGATTATTAGTTTCATTTAAGACATTCTGATAAATAAGGTAAGACTGAATATTTGCTCTGCATGTATGATTATCATGACATTACTGTAGTATTGTTTTTATACTTGTTACTACTTCATGGAAATGTTCTTCAATATTGAAATAATTGTGCTTAGTTCCAGTTAGTTATCTAACTGGATTATCCAATATGAGAATATCCTGTCAAATGACAAAACTAAAACAATTTAGTAATGAGTTTGATACCCTTTATTCAAGGAAGAACAATCCATGGATTGGGGGAGTACAGTGCCTCACAAGCAGTGGGGCAGAGTTCCCAAGGGATTTGCAGTAAGCGCAAGCTTTGTAGAGAGTTAGAATAGGCAATGAGAAAACAGGGCATGATTGGGAACCTCATCCATCCTATCCAGGAAGTTTAGGCTAGTGGGTCCTTACAAGGCTAGTGGGTCCTGTTTTCTAGGCTAAGGTAAGCTGGCTAAAACTGAGTTGAAGGATTGTGATTGGTGTATGTTAGGATTCCTTGATGGTGAGGTGGTTCCCCTAAGTGCAGGCTGACTTTATTTATGATGTGGGTTGGGCCACTAGGGTGGCCTCCATTATGTGGGTCCCAATATATTGATTTAACTTCATCATAATTAAGCCCAAATCACCTTCCAATTAAAATGAAAAATTTAAAGCTATCTATCATCTCTCCTCCCCCAAGTCCAAGTTTTAGACTCTTTATTCCAGACAGGTGCAGTTGAGAGGACTGTGCCTCCCTTCTCCAAAATAGCTCCCACTTGTAGGGCAGAAGCTCTACCTCAAACATAGGAGGTAAAGAAAATTGGTCCCAGATTGCCCTTGCCCCAGACAGTTCATAGGGTGGAGGTTCCATACTAGTAAGTGTAAGCTGAGGAGATCAGGACCTACCATTCCCACCTGGCATCTCATTAATGAAGCAGGAGTGTCTTTCTGGGTAAAGCGTGCTGCTCTCCCTTGTCCCAGCTCTGGTGCAGTGGTGCAGAGATTCTGCCCATGGAGAGAGGCAGGCAGTAAGAACAGATAGATTTGCAGCTCTCCCAATGGGGAATGATTTTTCTTAGAACAGACCCTGGAGAAGATTATCATAAAGGAGGCTGGTGGGTCCATGACACTACTATAAACATGCAAAACAGTAGACCAGCTAGAAGTATAATAGAGAAACCCAGAGAAAGAGATAGCAAAAAAAGAGTCTTTTTTTTTTATCAGAGCAAACTTCTTTTTGATCAGAGCAAATGACAAGCCCCAGAGGGAGAGCAGTACCCAAAGTTGCTACAATATATTATTTAACATGTCCAGTTTTCAACAAGAACAACAACAAAAAAAGATGAGATGTACAAAGAAACAGGTAAGTGTGAACCATTCAGAGAAAAATATGAGGCAGTAGAAATTTGAGAAAACCAAATGTTGAATTTACCAGACTTTCAAAGTAGCTACTATAAATATGCACAAAGAACTAAAGGAAATAATTTATGAAGAATTATAGGAATGTCTGATTGACTGTCTTATCAAATAGAGAATATCAATAAGGAGATAGAAATTTTTAAAAAGTGCAAATTCTGGAGTTGAAATATCCAATAACTGAAATGAAAAATTCACCTCAGGGGTGCAAAAGTAGATCTGAGAATGCACAAGAAAAAAATCAGTGAATTTGAATATAGATCAATAATAATCATACAAGGTGAAGAACATGGGGGAAAAGGATTAAGAAAATGCACAGGACTTCTGAGAAATGTGATACACCATAAATGTACAACATGTGTGTAATGAGAATACCAGAAGGGGAGAAGAAAGAGAAAGGAGCAGAAAAAAATTCAAAAAATTACAGCTGAAGTTTTCCCATATTTGATTTAAAAAAAAAATTAGGCTACATATCCAAAAATTCAGCCAACTCAAATCCAAATTGGATAAACACAGGGATCCATACCCAGATCCAGCAGAGTCAAAATGTTTTAAGACAAAGATTAAGAGAAAATCTTGAAAGCAGAAAGAGAAAAATGACTCATCACATACACAGGGAATCCCAGTAATAGAACAGCTGACTTTCCATCAGAAACAATGGTGTCCAGAAAGCAGTGGTATGACATATATTGAAACCCTGGAGGTGGAGAGTGGGGAACCATCAACCATTTTCCAATAATTTTTCAAAAATAAAACACATTTTTTGTAAAACAAATATATTCTCAAATTTGAAAAAGAACTTCGAGAATTTGTTTATAGCAGACCTACCTTACAGTAAGTACTAAAGTTCTTCAAGCTGAAAGCAAGTGACACAAGACAGCACTTTGAATCCACATGAAAAAATGAGGAGCACTGGAAAAATTATTATGTAGTAATTATAAAAGACATTAATTTGATTACTTCTCCTTTCTTCTTTTCATTGATTTAAAAAACAATTCCTTAAAACAATATAATGAAATTGTGGGATCTATAATATATAGAAATGTATTATATTTAAAAACAACACTATAAGGGAAGCATGTGGCAACAGAGCTCTAAGAGTCTATTATAAAGAAATGATACTAAAAAGTATCCACAAGAAGAAATGCAGAGAACTAGAAAGGGTAAACAGGCAATTAGTGCAATAAACTTTATAAGTATATTATTGCTCTGCTTTCTTCTATCTGCTGTTTTAAAAGATACACAGTTATATAAAGTAATAATAAAAGTTTACGTTTGAGTTCTAAACAGATATAGATGCAATATGTATAATAACAATAGCATTAAAAAGGGAGGAGAAGCTTTGCTATATAGGAGTAAAATTTCTAAATCTCTCTGGAATTAAATTAGTATAACTATGAAGTAGTCTGATAAGTAGATGAACATTTTAAGCCCTAGAGCAACCCCTAGAAAGTAACTCAAAGAATAAATATAGTTAAAAAATCATGTAAGTAAATATAATTTTATATCAGCAAATATTCACATAGTGCAAAAGAAAGCCATAGAAGAGGAACATTTTGATGTCTTTTTATACATCTGATATATAGGAATAGAAGCAAAATGGCAGTGGTAAATCCAATGATATAAATAATATTAACTGTAAGTGGATTAAACAATCCGATTAAAAGACATTGTAAGGCTGATTAAAAAAATCAGAATCCAACTATAATGCTGTCTACAAGAGACAAAATTTAGATTCAAACACACAGATAGGATGAGAATAAAAGGATGGAAAAAAATACACCATGCAAGCAGCCATAGAAGAGTTAGGGTGCTTATAAGAGTATTAGACAAAATTAATTATAAAACAATGTTACTAGAGATAAAGAGAGATATTTTAAAAGAATAAAAGGATTGATTCATCTGGAAAACATTATAATTATAAACATAGATGGATTTATGAACAGAACCTCCCAATAGTCTGTTTGGGCTGCTATAACAAAATACCATAGGCTAGGTGGCTTATACACAACAGAAATTTATTTCTTACCATTCTGGAGGCTTGGAAGTCAAAGATAAAGTTGCTGGCAGATTCAGTGTCTGCTGAGAGCCCACTTTCTGACTCACAGATAGCTGTCTTCTCTCTGTGTCTTCACATGCTGGAAGGAAATGAGAGAGTTCTCCTTAGTCTCTTTTATAAGGTCACTAATCTTATTCGTGAGAGGTCCTCCCTCATGACCTAATCATCTCCCAAAGGTCCCTCCTCCAAATACCATCATATTGGGGATTATGTTTCAATTTGTAAGATTTTGGGGGAACACAGACGTTCCATCTGTAATGAATAGTATCAAATAAAATTGATCTTAAAACAAAAAATGTTACTAGAGATAGAATGCTGAGATATGAACTTGGAAACATTATGTTAAGTGAAAGAAGCCAGACATGAAATAACACTTATTGTATGTGGATGTATTTATATTATATACATTTACATAATAAGCAATTATTTAGAGGCAAAAAGTAGATTGTTGGTTACCTAGAACTTGGAAAGGAGGTGTGGGGAGGAGAATGGGGAATGCTAATCAGTAGAAGGTTTTCTTTAGGGGTGATGAAAATATTCTAAATTTAGGTTGTGCTGATGGTTGCACAACTCTGTGAATAAATAAAAATAATTGAATTGTACACTTAAATGGGTGAATTGTATGGTACCTGACAACTCAATAAACTATTTTTAAAAAGCGTGGGATGACGATGGCCATGAATTTGCTGGTAACCAATGCCTTAAGTAAGACTTAATTTCAGAAAAATTGTGACGAAGACAGCTAGCCTTCTCCTCTCCTGTACATATCCTTAAGAACTTTCCAGAGGCAGCTGCTTCTCTGGTTTCTGGTTCACTCAAGACCCCTGTCAGAGTGTCTTTCCCCATAATTCACAAGAACAAGAAAAGCAATATATTTAATAAGCAAATACTATACAGCATGCATGGTGTAATTGCTTTATATATATTATCTCTAATTCAATGTTTAGTCTTATGTAAACCATAAGATATATTTATTCTCATCTCACAGATGAGGAAACTGAATACACAGTTGTGTTAAATAACTTGTCCAAGCTATAGGATAATAGGGTCAGGTTTGGGAATCGAACTCAACACAAATATGAATGCACCGTGTTATAGAGTTTTTCTAAACGTAGTAGAATTTGATACTTCTTCCCTATCAAATCAATCTCTTATCTTTTGTGATAATTGCTTCAATTTACTGAGCATTTACTATGTGCTGAGCACTCTTCTAAGCCATTCGCCCAGCAACCTTATGAGATGGGCATTATTATACTCTATTTTAGTAACAAGCACACTAAGTTTCAGAGAGTTTAAGGAACTCACCCAATTGGTAAGTGATGTAATACATTTGAAATATTAGCACTATTTTCCCTTTGACTTGGCACTGGATCATTTTTATATATATGTAACTCAAGGTACTGCGTTCTTGGAATAAACCAGAGGCAGCAATGGTGAGGTGGCAAGACTGAATCATGAAAATGGACTCTTGTCTTATCTCTGCAGCTGGTATCTTGGGCAGAGCTTCTCATCAGGGCACCTGGTCCCTCTCTTTTGTGGGTGTCAGGCTCAAACGAGCAAATTACGTAAAATGTCTTTGAACATGATAAAGTGCTATAAAAATGTAAGGCATTATTAATATAAACTAGGTCAGAATCAGTAAATCCATAAAGTTTTACAACACTCTACCTGCTCATTAAGGTAGCAGTGTGGTTTCAAATCAATAATTTACAGCAGAGTGAGGCAGTGTGGGCTGGTGTGGGAGCATAGAATGTCAGGGTCTGAAAACTCAGATCTATAAGTTGCTACCAGAGTTCAGTCTAACCTCAGGCAGGCCCCTTATCCTCTGCATTTGCAAAATTATGAACGTATTACTGACCTATTTTATAGAACTTTTGTTAAGAGGCACTGATAAAAAGTGATTATAAAGCACCTTGCAAGTGGTATTGGATGTAAAACTGTTCTAGCATAGGTTATGAATTTTACTTGAACATTCATTTCAGTAGGTAGAGCTCTTTAAATTCTAAAGTTTAAACTTAAGTTTGAAAATTGATTATTGCAACTAAGATAGGCTGTGGGCTGAGTTTTAGACCTATGTTTCCACCTTTTCAGTTGCCTGTGTTCGTGGCTATGAAAGTAGTTCAGTAATAAAGGTCTTACAACTCTATATCCTGTAGTCTAAATGATCAGATATTTTATAGCATTTAAAATAATGGAGCCATGCTTCATAGTGACTCATATCTCTATAGCGGGATAAAACAAATTATTATTGCCAGTAGAACATAATTCTGGAAGAAAATGTATTTACTTATGAAACTTTTAGTGAGAGGGGGTAGTAAGTAAATTACACCTTAAAATAAGGTTTTCTGCTGACTCTCTACAATTCAGATGATCTACACCTGCTAATTGTTTTGTATAAACGGTTATGATAATAATGAAAGCTACAATTTAGTGAGAACCCTGTGTATCCTGGGTGCCAGGAAATTTACTTATATTTGATCCTCAGAGGAAGCTTAAGAGGAAGATATTATTTTCCCCATTTTAATGACGAGATATCCAAGGCATATGGCAAAACACTTAGGTGATATATGAACATGGGTCTCCTATGTAAGAGTATAGACTTTGGTTTCTAAGATAAGGCAACATTTCTATCCTTTGTTAATCTCTGTGTTTCATCCGTTAACAGACTCTTCTGATGATAAGATAGATTCTACTTAATCCTGCAGTAATGATGCTCAACGCATGGTCCCTGGACCAGCAACATCAGCATCAATTGGGAACTTGTTAGAAATGCAGAGTTTCAGACCCCACCCTGGACCTACTGAATCCGAAACTGTCTTTAATTTGCCTTCCAAGTGAATCTGCTACAAGCTAATGACTGAGAACCACTGTTATAGAAAAACTGTGGTTCCGGGCTTTCATTCATTCATTCAGTATTTCAAGCACCTACTAGATACCAAGCACAATAGTTTGGGGAGAGTGATTTTGGTGTTCATCTGATCAGTTGATTGCTGCTGGACATAAGGGAAGATTCGAACAGGAGCCTTGGTATGATGAATTTAAAATGAGTGCTTTAAGAACCAATGGCTCATGAGGTGACATCAAGAAATAGTCCTCGATAAACACGAAGGGCAAAGTCCCCATCGGCAGTCATATAGCTTCCTGGCAAACGTGGTGGCTACTGGGATTGGAGGGGATGAAATTGCAGGCAACACAGACGTTCTCATATATACGTCATACTTATAAAAGTACACTTTTAAGCCAAGAAGGAGATAACCTCATCCTAAAACTCAGAGGTAAGAGGTTTCATAATACCAGTAAAATCTCTTCAGATATATAAACCAGACTAGTCTTTGTTTCCTCTTACCTCACTCCAGGACCATACAAAGCCAGAACTATTGGAAGTTTTGTCTTGGTTCGGGTAGCACTTAGTATATGTGAAAACTGAGATTAGTATCATGTTCTTCATAGGGTTGTCAAGGTCAGATAGCAGAAGGCCTGGCTTGTAAAGTTGTAGCAAACACTGCTGGCTACCTGCTGATATTGATTTTCCTTACTTTTTTTTTTTTTTTTTTTAACAGTGGGATTCCTGAGGTTAGAGGAGCACAGGGTCACCTGGCATAAGACTACCTTATGTGGTCTCTCTTGTGGTAGATATAACCATGTTGATGAGTTCTGGACATAAATTGTGCCACTTGTGGCCATACCACTAAAAGAAAGGAATGAGCCCGCATTCCTCTTGCCCCTTCTCCTCCCGCAGCTAGAAGATGACAAAACAGCTGCAGATAATTTAGCCCTAGAAGCTGAGATGACTGCCCTGGACTGTTCAGTGAGAGAAGCATGAATTCCTGTGTTGTTTAAGCCACTCTATTTTAAAATCTTGTTGCAACAATTTAGGCTGTACCATAATTCGGCATCACCTGGAGATCTTGTTAATATGTAGGTTGCAGTTCAGTATGTCTGGGATGGGGCCCAAGGTTATGCATTTCTAACAAGTTCTTAAGTGATGCTGATGTTGCTGGTCTACGTACAGACTGCGCTTGGAGCAACACTACCCTGTATAATGCAGTTGGCATTTAATAAAGACTATTCAATTATTCCTGTCTTGCTGTCTTAGTTTAGGCTGCCATAATAAAATAGTAGAGACAGGGTGGCCTATAAACAACAGAAATGTGTTTCTCACAGTTGTGGAGGCTGGAAGTCCCAGATAAGTGTTTCAGCAAGGTCCGATTCTGGGGAAGGTCCTTTTCTAGGTTGCAGATTGCCAACTTCTAATTGTATTCTCACATGATGGATAAAAATAAGAGCTAGCTCTCTGGCCTCTTCTCATAAAAGCACTAATCTCATTCAGGAGGGCTCTACCCTCATGGCCTAATTACCCCCTAATGGCCCCACTTCCATCCTATGGGGATTAGATTTCAACATACGAATTTCGGGAGGAACAAACATTTCGTCCGTAACCACTCTTTTTTCTGAGCCCTTATCAGGTAAGTGGCTCTTCAACCTTTCAATTAAATGTCACTGAGTGGTCCTCATAATGTAAAGGAGTAAGCCAAGAAAGGTGTGTGTTGCTGTGTCCTGAGTATCTATAACTAGTTAGTGTTCTGTCCTAGTAAACACAGATTGGCCGATGGAGTCATATATATTACATATCAATAACTTATTTATTATGTAACAACTTTTTATTATAGTTTTTAACAATCCCTCTGCTTCATGATAACGTGAACTAAAACTTTGGTCAGTCAGAGCTCAAATGTGGACTTGAGGTCAAAAGAGGTGCTGGGATCATCACTTGCTCCCCCAACCCCTGAGAACAGCTCGCAGTGTGTGTTTTGCTGGTGCTTAGTGCTGGGTCCCTGCCATTATGATCATATGTGGGAAAGCACAACAGGTGGTCTTATTGGGCCCCTCCCAAAGAAGAAGCATTTCCCTACTCTTCCTCATGCCTCCCTCCTACCCTGCCATGTGGCTTGGCTAGAATTAATTCTTGAGTGGGAATGAAGAGCAAATTTATCTTCATTTTAATTCCTATGCGTACATTCTTTTTAATGGTAGCGGCAATAGACTTCTTAAAAAACACTAGTTTTCAATCTACAGACAAAGAAGGGAGGGAGCGGGAAGCACTTATTTATTTTTTTAAACATCTTTATTGGAGTATAATTGCTTTACAATGGTGTGTTAGTTTCTGCTTTATAACAAGGTGAATCAGCTATACATATCCATATATCCCCATATCCCCTCCCTCTTGAGCCTCCCTATCCCACCCTCCCTATCCCACCCCTCTAGGTGGTCACAGAGCACCGAGCTGATCTCCCTGTGCTATGTGGCTGCTTCCCACTAGCTATCTATTTTACATTTGGTAGTGTATATATGTCCATGCCACTCTCTCACTTCATCCCAGCTTACCCTTCCCACTCCCCGTGTCCTCAAGGCCATTCTCTACGTCTGTGTCTTTATTCCTATCCTGCCCCTAGCTTCAGGGAGCTCTTATTTTCCTCATGCCTGGTTACATCTGCATTCTGTGGAATTTCTCATAGGCGAAATAGATATTGGTGTCTAAGTAGTTATGATTCCAGGGGCACCTGAAAGCTCTTCTCTTAAAAAATGTCCCCATTTACACAAGGATGCTTAAATGCCAAAGAATGGCTTTCTTTTTTTGGATAAGTGTATTTGACCTCAAGATCACAGTATTTAAAGATTCACGTATAGGATTCAGTACAGGTGGGAATTCATTAAAATTACTTGCAATACTTTATATTTCAGTGTAAGCAGTCATTTCTCTAAAGACAAAACCTTTAGCTTTCATTAAATTCCCAAAGGTATTCATGGTTCAAGAAACTTTTAAGAAGCAGAAGCAATGCTTCTACCTAAGTTGTTAAGATGTTATCCATCTATATATTAGTAGGAATTAATTTAAGATAATTTCTGGACAATAACTTTTTTTAACATCTTTATTGGAGTATAAATGCTTTACAGTGTTGTGTTAGTTTCTGCTTTATAACAAAATGAATCAGCTATATGCATACGTATATCCCCTCTCCTTATCCCACACCTCTAGGTGGTTGCAAAGCACTGAGCTGATCTCCCTATGACATGCAGCTGCTTCCCACTAGCTATCTATTTTACATTTGGTAGTGTGTATATGCCAATGCTACTCTCTTACTTTGTCCCGGCTTACCCTTTCCCCTCCCCGTGTCCTCAAGTCCATTCTCTATGTCTGTGTCTTTATTCCTGTCCTGCCCCTAGGTTCATCAGAACCAATTTATTTTAGATTCCATATATATGTGTTAGCATACAATATTTGTTTTTCTCTTTCTGACTTACTTCACTCTGTATGACAGACTCTGGGTCCATCCACCTCACTACAAATAGCTCAATTTCATTTCTTTTTATGACTGAGTAATATTCCATTGTACATATGTGCCACATCTTCTGTATCCATTCATCTGTTGATGGACGCATAGGTTGCTTCCAACTCCTGGCTATTGTAAACAGAGCTGCAGTGAACATTGTGGTACATGACTCTTTCTGAATTATGGTTTTCTCAGGGTATATGCCCAGTACTGCGATTCCTGGGTCATATGGTAGTTCTATTTTTAATTTTTTAAGGAACCTCCATACTCTTCTCCATAGTGGCTGTACCAATTTACATTCCCATCAGCAGTGCAAGAGGGTTCCCTTTTCTCCACACCCTCTCCAGCATTTATTGTTTGGACAATAACTTTTTTTTTTTTTTTTTTTTTGCGGTACGCGGGCCTCTCGCTGTTGTGGCCTCTCCCGTTGCGGAGCACAGGCTCCGGATGCACAGGCTCAGCGGCCATGGCGCACAGGCTTAGTTGCTCCGCGGCATGTGGGATCTTCCCGGACCGGGGCACGAACCCGCGTCCCCTGCATCGGCAGGCGGACTCTCAACCACTGCGCCACCAGGGAAGCCCTGGACAATAACTTTTGATGAGAAGAGAGTATTAGAATTCTACTTCATTTGGAAAATGACAGGGAAAAATGTGTTAAGGAAGAAAAAGATTGAAGTTTCAGTTTTACAATTTTGCCTATGAATAGAGGAGGAAAAAACAGACTATCCTCTATTTCAGACACTTATTCCTTTAACCTAAACAATTATAATACTTTTCTTAGTATGTCTCCCCCTACAGACTTGATTTTCTTCGATTCATGCTGTACACCCGAAAATACCATATTGGAATTTTTCTTAAAACACTACTTTTACTGTTTTATCATTCTGCTCAAAAATCTTTCTACCACCCTTTTAGCTGCTAAATAAAATCCAATCACCTAAGCCTAGAATTCAGGATTCCCTATGATTGTGACCAAGCAACTGTTTTAGCTATTGGTCCTACTACCAACAGACATCTTAAGTTTTAAATAAACTGGAACACTTGCCATTTCCCAAACTGCCTGTTTTGCAGTTTCTGTATCTTTGCCAATATGAGAATTCTTTCATGAAATGATGTCTTTTCATCCTTACTTTGTAAGTCCCGACTGTTCTTCTAAATTAAGGTTGTCCAAAGAACCTTCTCTGATGTGCTAGCTTGTTGTGTTGGTCAAGCTGGGCCTATGTTTTCTATGATCCCCTTCCCTGTGGAGCTCCAGGTTAAATTTGGCCAAAGGAATTAGTAAGTTTTGAGAGTTGGAAGTGAAGCAGCAGCCATCACCCTTTGAAAGTCTTTGCCGTCAGAAAAAATAATAGATGCAGAATTTTCGGGGGTGGGGGGAGAGGGAGAGGATAGCCAGCCACCTGATGGCAGGTTGATTACTTTGAACTACTTCCATGAGGGAGGGTTGGTGCTTTGATCTTACTGGAACAGATCTTTCTCTGGATTTGTATTTGTCATCCCTGACCACAAGGCTTCTGCCAAAAGCACTATCCATGCACAGACAGAATTTACTCATTCACTGTCATAGAATTCCACACAACATTGCTTCTGACCAAGAACTGATTTTACAGTCAGTGAAGTACAGCAATGGACTCATGCTCATGGAATCTGCTGGCCATGGTAACATGTTCCCCAACATTTTGAAGGAGCTGGATTTATAAAACAATGGAATAGCTCTTATTAAGGCTTAGTTACGGCACCAGCTGGATGGCAACATCTTGGACACGAGGGGAAATGTCTTTCAGAATGTAGTATGGACTCTGAATCAGCCACCAATATGCGGTACTCTTTCTCCCATAGGTAGGAATCATGGCTCCAAGACATAAGAGTAGAAATGGGAATGACCCCTTCACTGTTATAGCTAATTACCCACTAGTTAAGTTTTTACTTCCTGTCCCTATAACCTTGGGCTCTCATTGTTTAGGGGTCTTAAATTCTAAGAGATGACTTCTAATTTATTAAATTAGAAGTTAAGACTCCTACCTGACCTCATGGTAGTAGCTCAGTATTCAAAGAAAGAGGTTACTTTACTGAATTTATTGACCTGTCAAGGGGAAATCAGGTTGCTAGTACACAATGGGGCAGAATTGCAGATGCTTCCCTAGGGCACTTCTTAATACTTCCATGTTCTGTGACAAAAAGTAATGCATAAATATAATATCATAATACAGGCTGGAGTGCTAATGGCACAGGAATGAAGGTTGGGATCATCCCACTTGCCAACGAACTATGACCTGCTGGCATGGTCAGAACCAGGGTGAAATTAGTGAGGCACTCACCTGAGGCATGAAATTTAAGGGAGCAACAAAAAATTCAGGAATCCAGGTAAACCGTATTTTAATCCAATGTTTTAAAAAATCAAAATTAGTGCAAAACGTCCATGAGGAAAAAAATCAAAAATTTAAATAAAGACAGGATATGACCCTGCACTTGTATAACTTACCTCATTTATATCACCCTAGCCTCAACCACATCGTTTCCTGTCTTAGGCCAAGTTGTGTTGGGTTGTTCCATTGCCAACTTGGCTAAGCTGGGAATTATGCTTCCTAAATCCCCTTCCCTGTAGGATTTTAGGTTAGAGTTGACCAAAGGAGGGACTTGCTCAAGGTGTGGGAGACAGAAGTAAAGCATAGGTCGTTATTCCCAGAATGTCTTTGCTCTCAGCTGGACAGATGTCGTTATTCCCAGAACGTCTTTGCTCTCAGTTGGACAGACGAAGAGGTACCTGGTGGCTTGCAGCTTGTCTCTCCTCACTCTGCAAACAGCTCTTCTTCCCATTTGCAGCCCTGGTCCAATATCAGACACTCAACTTCAGACCCACAGGGAAGAGCTACTCATAAGCAAGCACTTCCCATAGACCAAACACTCAGTGACCCCTTTCTCAAAAGGGGCACAGAGTCTTAGAAGGGCAGGCTTGTGCCTCTTTTTCTGAAATTCTAACTCCACCTTTCTTTCCCAGCAACACCCGCAATGACATATGGGCAAATTATATTAATCATTCCCTTATTCCTTTGCATTGATAGTGACTCTGCTTCCCTATTTGAACCCTGACAGATCCATGTGCTTCTCTGAGTCAGAAATGCTGCAGGTCCAAAGTTTATCACCTGAAGAACTTGAAGCCAGATGTGTTTTGGAATTTAGATTACTTTTCCTTTTAGAAAGAAAGTATGGTGCATACGCTGTGTAATATTTAACAGCTCTACAGTGGGATCTAGGATGACATCTTCAATTCAGATACAGTCATATTTCTGTAGTGGAATAAGTGGGAGAAATAAAGAGTATAAATAGCCTTATATTATTTCAGGGCAGTTTTCGTTGCTGAATTAATTATGCAAAAGGTATGACTCTTAGAGCTTTTTGGATTTCCAAATTGCAGGAAAGGTGTTACGCACATGTATCTGGCACATAATAAACCCAATAAATTTTATCATTATAGTCCATCCTCTCATTTCTCATTACATTTTGTAGTACTTATTTTTTTATATAGTGGTATATTATTATGACTTGTTCATATATCTATTATTATTATTATTATTATCATTATTATCAATATCTATCATTATTATGACTTGTTCACATTTTACATCTCCTGCTGAACATCAGGCCTCTTGAATAATGATGATAAGTCCTGTAATTTAGAAGAGTCATCTGTGATAGTTGCTTTACAGGGTTCCTGTCTTAGGCAAAGCAGCAAAATGTAGCCCTATAGTGTGTGAACACGAAAACAGCCAGCGATTAAATAAAGGACCTGTCATTTAGTAGTTATGTAACAATGTGCAAATTAATTCACCTCTCCATGTCTCAGTTTCCTTACCTGTAAAATTGGGATGCTAGTAGCTTCTCTAAAGCGTTACTGCAGATCATCTTGCCTATATAATGATTACAAAGTATTTAGCATCTGCATAGAGTAAGTATCAATACTTAGTAAGTCAAAGCTATGATTATTATTTCACTGCATCATGGCAATGACTTTGAACTACCCCACCCCCTACCCTCATCTAATGGAGTGCCTACTTTATGGAGCATACTGAAAACATTCATGTTGCAAGAATAAATAGTTAAATGAATGGAGATATTATCAGGAAGATACCCATTTATGTAACGATATTTGGAGAAGAATTCTCCTTTGGGGTGTGAAGATCTAAGGTAGGGAAACTCATGAATATTACATGAAATACTCTAGATGGGTCCCAGTGACTCTTGGGTATTCCTAAGGGTTTGGAAAACAATCGAAGAGAAAGAATCTCAGATTGTACCAATTGAAAGCAAACTCAAATAGACAATCAGGAGAGTGAGACGCTGCCTACCCAGGCCACTGTCTCTTTAGGCAGCAAGGTTAACTAATTAGAAGGGAGAATCCCTGAGCTAAGTAGATCTGGTTGCACAGAAATTCCTAGACAAATGTGCTTGAATCTAGTTGAACAAAACCTGAATGTGCTCTTTTTTTTGTTTCCTCCCGCTTTGAGTAGTCTACAGCAGAGACTATTTGATGTCAGAATTCAGCTATTATGTCTCTCACCTTTTGCTGCTGTAATCAAGGTAATATAGGGAATGTTTTGGTGACTTTGACTATCCTGTTTAATAGCTAATGATACTTTCTTGGTCATAGCATTAATGCTAGTCTTTTTTTTCCCAAGGCTGTGCAAACTGTATTAGCTTCTGAGATCACAATTGCTATAAGAATCTGATGTTATTACTTTTCATTATATCTTAGAGACACCAGTGAGATTTCAACTGGCCTGTTTTTCACTTTGTTTTCACTTTTGTTTTTGGTGCAAATTATTATGCCTATGATTTTTAGGTGTACTTACTTATAAAATGTAATTTTCACTATTGTATTTTGCTGTCAGTTTTACTTGTAACCAATCATTTCCCCCCCCCCCCAGTGTATCTACTGGACTTCACATCTCTCAAAGGAAAGGTGAACATTTGGGATTGAGACATGTGATTGTAAATTATTGCATCAGTTACCACTTGGCTAGTATTTCCTGATCTAACCATATTGAAAGGAAAAAAAAGATCAGTATTTCTTGGAAACCATCTATCCAATTACTATGTAACAACTCATGCATAATAGTTTTTCCTGTACAGATTTTAACATTTTTGCTGGAAATTTGATTATTCTTTCGAATTTCTTCTCTCTTCTAGGGTCAGAGGAATAAACTCATGTCTGTGCCCTTTCAACAAAAGTTCTTGCCCATGAGTAAAGTAACTGGCTTCCGGCAAAGGGGAGATATATATCCCTTTTGGAGTAAACATAGACCTTAAGTGACATTGAGTGTGACCAACGCTATTGCAGTTGGTCACTCTGAAATGTCCTAGCAGAGTTGCAGTGTCCTTGCGTTGTTACTTACGTGTCTAGACTTCCCATTCATGGGGCACTGGCTTGGTACATATTCAGAGTTGAATTGGACAGGAATTTCAGCCACTCATTTTTTCTTTTTTTTCTTTTTCAATGTCCCCTAGGCACTATCCAGTGGAAATTGTTTAAAAGTGGGCTCTGTTAAAAAAAAAAAAAAAAGTGGGCTCAATTTTTCTTTTTTAACATCTTTATTGGAGTATAATTGCTTTACAAAATTGTGTTAGTTTCTGCTGTATAACAAAGTGAATCAGCTATATGTATACATATATCCCCATATCTCCTTCCTCTTGCCTCTCCCTCCCACCCTCCCTATCCCACCCCTCTAGGTGGTCACAAAGCACCAAGCTGATCTCCCTGTGCTATGCAGCTGCTTCCCACTAGCTATCTATTTTACATTTGGTAGTATATATATGTCCATGCTACTCTCTCACTTCGTCCCAGCTTACCCTTCCCCCTCCCCGTATCCTCAAGTCCATTCTCTACGTCTACATCTTTATTCCTATCCTGCCCCTAGGTTCATCAGAACTATTTTTTTTTTTAGATTCGGTATATATGTGTTAGCATACGGTATTTGTTTTTCTCTTTCTGACTTACTTCACTCTGTATGACAGACTCTAGGTCCACCCACCTCACTACAAATAGTTCAATTTCATTTCTTTTTATGGCTGAGTAATATTCCACTGTATATATATGTGCCACATCTTCTTTATCCATTCATCTGTCAATGGACACTTAGGTTGCTTCCATGTCCTGGCTATTGTAAATAGTGCTGCAATGAGCATTGTGGTACATGACTCTTTTTGAATTATGGTTTTCTCAGGGTATATGCCTGAGATTGCTAGGTCGTATGGTAGTTCTATTTTTAGTTTTTTAAGGAACCTCCATACTGTTCTCCATAGTGGCTGTATCAATTTACATTCCCACCAACAGTGCAAGAGGGTTCCCTTTTCTCCACACTCTCTCCAGCATTTATTGCTTATAGATTTTTTGATGATGGCCATTCTGACTGGTGTGAGATGATACCTCATTGTAGTTTTGATTTGCATTTCTCTAATGATTAGTGATGTTGAGCATGCTTTCATGTGTTTGTTGGCAATCTGTATATCTTCTTTGGAGAAATGTCTATTTAGGTCTTCTGTCCTTTTTTGAATTGGGTTGTTTGTTTTTTTGATATTGAGTTGCATGAGCTGCTTATATATTTTGGAAATTAATCCTTTGTCAGTTGCTTCATTTGCAAATATTTTCTCCCATTCTGAAGGTTGTCTTTTCATCTTGTTTATGGTTTCTTTTTCTGTACAAAAGCTTTTAAGTTTCTTTAGGTCCCATTAAAAGTGGGCTCAGGGCTTCCCTGGTGGCGCAGTGGTTGAGAGTTCGCTTGCCGATGCAGGGGAGACGGGTTCATGCCCCGGTGTGGGAAGATCCCACATGCCGCAGAGCAGCTGGGCCCATGAGCCATGGCCGCTGAGCCTGCGCGTCCAGAGCCTGTGCTCCGCAACGGGAGAAGCCACAACAGTGAGAGGCCCACGTACCGAAAAAGAAAAAAAAAAAGTGGGCTCAAATTTAATTGATTGTTTCATGCATGCTAGCAATTTATGTGAAATAATATTTGGCTAAATATCTCAGGTAGGCCATATGTTAGATGCCCAGAACTTACTAATAGGTTGTTTGGTCATGGATGTTGGAAAGTTCAGAGATTTTAATCACTATGTAATATATGTGTGTTTCCTATACACACACACACACACGTATGTAATTTAATCATATTAATGATGTATTATGTAGAAAATAAAAATAGAGTAGTCAGTTTTCAGATAATTCTGAGTTTCACCAATAAATGAAGTAGAAATGTTCTTATTTAATTTTATGAAATTTACACTTACATTTACTTTGAGATAAGGGGTGTCCTAGAAAGAAGTCTTTTCAATGGAGTAGAGGATTGAATTCCTAAATTACTTCTGACTTGTTGGGGATATTGTTTAATATATGAAGGTTAGTTTCCTGAATTGTAATACATATGCATCTGTATCTATCTATCTATCTATCTAGATTAGGCAAAATGATTCTTTAGATCTGTTGTATCTTATTTGTTCAACAAGTGTTACTGAGCACCTTCAATAGGATGAGTGTAGAGGTCCATGATGGGTCAGGGAGGTCCATGGTGAATTTATGGTACTCAGTGAATTTATGGTCTAATACTGGCATAAATATGTTGCATCAAGTGCACGTTTCTACTCCAAATGCCATATTAAGAAGGCTTCTAAAATAGAGTCCAGAGTCAGGGAAAAAAATTCTGTGATAAATTAGCAATACCAGCCAAAAATGAACATAGAAATGGGAGTGGCAGCAGGCATGATTTACACCTGCTGTTCTTCATCTAATCTCTAAGACTATATGCCCTCATTTCTAAAGATTGGCAACCAATTCCCCATAATACTGGATTGAGAGAAATAGAACAAACATGCTGGAAAAGCAAGACTTTTCTTATAATAATAGCCAAGTATATCAGCTATTGATAAACATATGTTAGCATTTACCTATTCATTCTGTTGGAGATAACTAAATAACTCTTAAGTGTTTTGCCCTCCAGGCTTACATTAAAAGTTAATTATAACCACGTGGGACAGGCCTCCTGAGGCCATCACAGCCTTGAACTAGTATCAGCAAAACGTGCATCTTACATTAGCCCCTGAGTTGCTAACCTCTCACAATAGAATGCGTTCTCCTTGAGTGAATGATTACAGGTTAAAAACCACACCACTTTCTGTCTGAGTATTAAGTTGAAGAAGGACAACTTTTACCGGAAGAATAAAATCAAAGGACAAGGGCACCATAAGAGAAATCTGGCATCAGATATAAGTGTAGGGCTGTCATTAGCTACACCCTGTTACCCAGAATTTATTCTGTGTGAGTGTGTGTGTGTGTGTGTGTCTGTCTGTCTGTCTGTCTGTCTCTACCTCTCTCATGTTTCTTCATCTTGGCTCTTTGTGGAAATTGCCATGGACATTTGGGAGTAATATGGTCTAGTAGTAGCCAGCAGGAACAAAGATAGTTTAAGGGGAAATGCAGTAAAGTATGTTTTAATCAGTCCTGGATCACTCTTGCCCCTAAATCCTTCTTTGACTGGTTTGCAAAAGACCCTCATTTTTTTCCATCAGATATTAATTTCTCAATCCATTAAATAGGAGCAGGCTGCATGGACCAATAGTGAGTGTTTTTCAAGACCAATCCTACTCTATGCATCTGAGGTCAAAAATTAACTTTAAAACAGGAAAGACTAAAGTTTGAATTTCTTTGGAGAGCACCAGAACCACAACGTTTCATACACTATTATTGTACTTATAGGTTGGTCTCATTGATTTACCATTTATTTAGGTTTCAGGTTATTTTTTCACTTATTTAGGGTTTTTTTTTCCCAATTTGACTGTAAATTCCTTGAAGGCAGGAACTTTTTCTTTACAGTTCTATAGTAGTGTCCAGTGCAGTGCTTTAGATTTGGAATATTGCAGAGAATGTGAGTGTCTGGTAATCCTTGGAAATTCATCCATTAATCTGGACCTTTATGGACTGTACAATTTCTCTTATCAGAGTCTGTGTTTTCCTACACTGCCTACTGATTGATATGTTTTGAGATATCAGTGTCTTCTTTGTATCTATAGGCCAATGATTATAATCATTTTAAAAAAAACAACTACTGAAATGCATTTATAAAAAGGTTATCTTTGTTTTTGAACTAAAAGTGATGTCTACCTGGTTTGAAAATATTAGTAATAGTCTACAGCTAGTGAAGAAAGTCTTCAGACTGAACTTTAATACTAAGCGGCCTGAATTTATATGCTCATGTACCAATGAAACAGAATAATATGGCATGTCCTCACAACTAAGGAGAATCGGATCTAACTACCATCACTTCCACCCTATAAAAATATGTAATTTTCATATCCCTATTTTCAGCTTTTTTGAATTTACTTAAGTCTTTATTAGCATTTTACATTTAATGAAGGCATTTGTTCAATGACAATTGTTAAGGCTATACAAACATTGTAAAAATGGTTCAGTACCTTTTGCATTAAATTTTATATGAGTTGGGATCAAGGACCATACCTGCTCAACACACCAAGCTCATTATCAAGTGCATGGAGAGCCTTGATACATGCTTTGGATGAAAAAGAAGATGCTGCATCACCCAAAATGAGGGAAGGGGACTATTAGGGCATTTTAAAGGGAGACATTGAGTAATTATGGTGGGGAAAAGTGGTAATATTGCTATATATGCAGGGGGGAAATGAGATATGAGGAGACAAAAAGGATAAGAAAACACCTCACACAAGGAATTGAATTGGACCAGTAAAACATCTGAAAATCTACTCCTCGCATCAATGTCAAAAAATACGAAGTGAACAGGTGATTTGAGCATGCTGCTGACAGCCATCCTCACACCCTCTTGGTCTATAAAATCCTTCTTTAGCTTCCTTGAACAAAGACACCACAGTGGGCTACACAAGGTGTAGCAAAGGAAAGGAAAGCTGTTCCATCTCCTCAGCATGCATTAGTCATTTTTCTTCCTCTGAGTCTGTGTCTTAATTGCTTTGCCTGTCTTATTAGATTGGAAACCCACTGGGTTGGGACCATCACTACTAAGGTGTGCAGCACGGAGCTTGGCAGGTGATCAGCACTCAATAAATGTCTATTGCTACCATAAACCAATGTATAAATTTCAGAAATAGGCATAATAATGGACCTGACAGATTAATGCCCAGGGCTATTTTTGTACAGCAGCATGGGCTAGCCAAATCAAAATCAGACATCTCAGATTCAATTCTTCTCAGTTTTGCATGTAATTCTCAGCCTCTCACATTTTTGTCCTGTGACAGACAGGAAGAAATGAGTCAACTTTTCAACATAATTGAATTAAAAAGCATCTCTCTTTTTTTTTTTTTTGTCTGTTTCTCAAATGCTATTGACCCATTATGTAGATGGCATTGCTTTTTTTAAATTATTGATAGGGTGGTTTCAAATGCTGCAGGAGATGTGATACGTCGTATTTATACTCAACACTTCAAGTCCTCTTCTTTGCGGCAGATTTTCTCTAGCAGCAAGAAATTATCTACTTCAGACTTAAATGCTTCCTCTGAGGTAACTAAGGAAGAGCTTTATCAGTTTTTCTATTTGGGTAACAAAATTAACATGTGGAGAAACTGAGTGACTTAAGCAAGATCCCCCAGAGAAGCAGTAGTGAAGCCCTAGGTAGAATTCCCCTGAAATAAGAGCTCTTCACAGATACAGGGTTGTTTCTGGGGGTCATTGAAGCTTTGTGCAGTCATCATAAAATACAATAAGCTTCACTTTCCATTTTCTTTCTTATATGAAATGTCAGCTTTGTCAACCTGTTAAAAGATTTTTTTTCCCAATCTTTACAAAGCTTCCTGTAGGTACAGTCTGCTATTAGTTTCCTTTTTTTAGTTAGACATTTTTATATTTCTTTTCTTGGTTTATGTGTAAAAAGTCACCCAAATTAGATCGCCCAAATATATAACATGATCATTAAATTATTTGAAAATTTCAATAAATTCTTTAATAACTCTAATTTTTTCTGTGACAGGAGGATTATAAATTTAAAAAAAATCAACTAAATAATCTGTTTTCAGACCCAGTCTTTTTGAATATGAGTCCAAGGATAAAGACAGAGCTGGCCCCATGACCAGCCAGGGTTAATGAGAGGAAACTGGATATTGAGAGTATGGAATTAATGCAAAATTTGATCCTGTGCCTACAGAAAAGGAAGAATCTAGGGTTCAAATTTACACTACATAAATCAAGAGGGCTAAAAGAGGCAATTGTTTATGTAATTCAAGGACAAAAATGCCTTTGTATCTATCATTAAGATATTTCAGGTGTTTCCAGATATTACCAGCAAATATATGCATTCATACAGAACTATCCACAAGGCACTTGAAATGCTTGGGTGGAATGAAAAGGCAAAGGAAATATTTTCATGTAAATATTACTTTCCTAAATATATTTACATGAAAGTAAATGGAGAAAATTTTGATTAATCAATTAACTTTTTCAAAAATATTTTGAGTGCTGTAAACTTGGCATTATGTATTTTTCCTTATTCCTTCTAGCCTCCCTTCCCCCAAAATAGATTTATGGTTGCTCTGTGTCTTTTGTTTGAAATAGAGATGGATAATAAAGTCTATAAAGGAAATGTGACAGCTACACAGAGGAAAAAAAAAAAAAACGTGTCCAAAAAGATTCTGAAGTTTATGAGCTTGGGTGACTGCGAGAATGGTGGTACCATTTATAGAAGTAGCCAAGTGCCAAGTCAGGAGAATAAGTAATTTGTGAAGGGGTACTTAATGACTTTAGTTTTGACTATGATGTGAATATGAAACCATCATAGAACATTCAGACAGAGGTCACCTGCCATGTGTAGAATAGAACCAGAATTTGAACTGATTAGTCCTGAATGCCCAAATTGAGTCATTATCTGCCAAAATATGTTAATTTAATTCAATATTTGTCTATTTTGTTTTGTCTATATAACCGTAGTAGGTAAAAAATAGAAGTCAAAGTGCTCAATACATCTGGAAGAAAGAAAGAGGACTTTTTCCTTCTAGAGGAAAAATTGAAAGTGCTTCTCTGTGTGTGTTTGGTTTTTTTGTTGTTGTTACTTTAAAATTTTTTGGCCGTGCCATGTGGCATGTGAGATCTTAGTTCCCCGACCAGGGATCTAACCTGCGCCCCCTGCAGGAGCTGGAGTCTTAACCACTGGACCGCCAGGGAAGTCCTCTATGTGTATTTGATTAGCTGACATTTCACTCTGCTCTCAGATCTGGAGTATCTTTTCCCCCAAGATAGGTTAAAGCAGGAGAAATATTAAAAAAAAAAATTAGAGAAATATCTATTTTTGAAATTATATTTATTTATAATGTTTCTGAAGTTGGTAAAATCCATGCAGGGCCTTATTTGAAGTTTTAGAAGCCCTGTGTTCATAAAAGAATGATTAAATCTTTGTCATTTGGCTTGCTAAAAGAGGTACTAAGCATGAGGAAAACCAAACCAAACCAAACAACCCTGCAAAATGTTTAGACCATGGTGCTACCATATTTTCAGCATCTTCTTCCATTGCCTCTGACTAATTTCCCATCACGAATATCCTGTTTCTACTCTTTCCAGCCCTTATTCAGGCATCTCTGGGCCTAAGGAATCATGGGTCAGTTGGCATGACTTGGAGGTTATGAGACACATGGATACCTAATGAGAGGTACAATTTTGTCCTTTGTTCATTCAGATTTTTGCTTCATCCAATTTGATTAGAGAGGTTTTCACCTACCCTTAAGGCTCACTTTCTACAAAGGCTTTATGGACTTTCCAAGATCAGAAGTCTTAACCTAAGAGCATCTTTCAATGAGAGTGTACAACATATAGTTCACAAGCTGTGCTGGAATCAGAAACACTTGAGTTCTCATTCCAAATTATGTCACCCATTAACTATGTGGCTTAAACAAATCACTCAGGCCTTTATAAACTTCAGTGACCTCCTATCTAAAATCAAGATAACAAAGGTACCATATGGTTTGTTATGGGCAGTAAATGAGATATGCAGAAACTATATGGTTGCACATAATAAACCGCCTATACATAGGGTATTTCATTGTTGTAACTAACCTCTTCTGTGTAAGCAAAATATAAAGCCAAATTAGAAAATTGGCACAAGAGAGGTCAGGTAACAAGAAGAAGAGAAGTAAAGGGTGGGAAATACAATGATTCTTTTAGTAGTAAGTAGTAAGTCAGAGTTCCTGCATGAAATTACTTCTAGCTTTCATCACTATTTTCTACTTTGCTGATCAGGTTCTGGTTCTGTCAATAGCTGAACTCCCTGCCCCTTTTGTTGCCTGTGACCTTCAACGGGTCATTTTAGGCACATTTTCATTTTTGAAATTATGTAAACCCAATGTTGTTTCTGGAATTTGAACTGGTGTATCTTGTTCTCTTTGTAATCTTTCTAACACTCAGTGTTGAGACTGTCTGCTGCTCCATAACCCCAGCAGACTCTCTGGTCTACACTGAGTTGAAAAGATCCTCCAGCCTCTTTATTTTGGGCATCCCTCCCCCTCTCCCCCAACTGCTTCCACGTAGTCTGTAGTCCGGGCATACCATTGCATCGTGATGTTTTTACCTTAGATCTTTGCCTGTGTTGCTTCTTGGTCAATCCAGTTATTTCTTGGGTTTGTCAAAAATTCTACTTTTCTGCTAATGCCTTACCTAATCCAATAAAATGAAATAAATTGCTACTGCTCACTTTGTATCACCACTGTGCCTTCTACAGAGCCCTCTTATTGCATTAATCATATCATATTGCAATTCTGTGTCAGTTTACTCATTTACTAAGTTATGACCTGCTTGAAGAAGCTTAGTTGCAGGGTCAAGAAGAAAAGAATGTTAAGCAAAACATGTCCACAAATCAACTGGTATCTGCTTACTATTTTAAAATTAATTTTTTCAGAAGTATAGACCGTTATTTGCAGTGAAAATAATGTCTAACGAGATGTCCTTTAGCCATCCCTGTTATGACCAAATAACATTAGCTAACAGAGATTGAGCATTTAGTATCTTCCAAGTACTTGGTCAGGGTTTATATTTTCATTTAATCCTCTCAACAAACCTTCAGTGTGGCTACCATGTTTATTCCCATTGAATAGTAGTGGAAGCACATAGAGTTTAACTTTCTGAAAGTCACACACACAGTTAGTAATTGATGGAGCTAAGATCTAAACGTAGAAAATCTGTTAATGAAGACTATACTCTTCTTAACTACTGTGTTACATTATCACTAAGGCAAACCAGTCTGTAGTAACCCAAATAAGGAGCACTCTGAACAGCTTTGTAGCCAGTTACCATTAACAGCACACTTTTTCCTCCCCTAACACAACCAGGAAATCCCTCCCCATATTTTATAGATTATCATCTCCCACATTCTTAAGTATGTTTATCCGAGAAAGGAGACTCCCAGAATATAAGCTGTGTGTTTTGCAAATGCAAATTGTCCAGTATTCTAGCCAGCATTCTTTAAATTATTTTCTTCAGTGTTTGATGCTGTCTTCAAAAATTAGCACAGAAAAGATGATTATATTCATTGCCACCAGCTAAAAAGTATTGGACTTCTACAGTGAAGCTTGAGGGATTTTGTAGGTTTTCTTTTTTCCATTAATATTTAAGCTTAAGTTAAGGCAAACAAAACTGAATACATAACAAATAACCATCAAGGTTATTCTTTATGGGTCAAACATAATGAGTCTCAATTATTAAAATTCACTGCAACTCAAGGCAGTGATTTTTACGATGAATATTTTGTAAGTTCTTCCTCAAACTTGCTGGTTTTCCAGTTTTAATAAACTAAACTTGGGATATTATCCAGCCATTGGGTAGAGTTGGACTTTAGCTTTTATTTTTCTTAAAGGTCTCTAATCCCCTATGTTAATAGTAAATAACCTTTAGGCTGTACTATGCTCATTTGTGTGTCAAAATGAGTTGGAAGCAGCAAGTCCTGAGATTTAAGGAGTGTGGTCAGAGTCTCTGACCCCAAGGGGGAAGACCAAGGACCCTTGGGACCACTTGAGCCTAATCTAGGTTGAACTAAAATGTTACCTGTTCCTAGGCTGTCCCAAATCCCCGGCATTCTTTGAGAACCCCAGAGTGGAAGATCCTGGCTCTGAAACATGCTGGAATTCCCTAATATGTGGTACAGACCCTACCATCGCCTTACCAGCCCCACCTACCTTCCTTTTTTATTCTCACATTCTTGTTCTTTCTTATATCTAATAAATCCCACAGGCCCTCTGTCATATTCTGATTTATTTGAGACAGATATGTCCTCTCCCTGAGGACAAAGCCTGGTTAATATTAGTCGGCTCTCCCACGCAAGCCTGTCTACCCTTCTTAATGAATCTTACTCCCGTTGATACCATGGGTCTGAACTCTGAACATTGAGGCTCTTTCTCAATCTCTCCCAACCTCAGAGCTCTTATTTCTTCATGTGGAACTTTATTCCCTGATGCCCTGCCCCACAGCCAGCCCCCCTGCATACATTTTCAGTCTGCCAAAATAATGACAGATATTAAGCATGGAAAGATTGACTTGTCGACCAATGGCTAGGATGCAGGGTCAACTGAACATGGGCTTTTCCCCTAGGTCAGCTGTCACTGGTTGAGGTTCCTGAGGGAACTACACAGAGAAGAAATGGCTAGCAAACTGAATGGTTGGACTGGAATCTTGAAGCAGTCCTTTGGTGAGCCAGTCTGTTCCTGTGGAACATTCCCTGTACCTGGATCAGAAACAGGCCTACGGTCTGAAGCACAGCAGACAAAGGATGAAATATCTTATTTTTACTAATGCTCACATTCCAATTTCAGAAATGACTTCAGTGATGGTGTAAAGGGCTAGTCCAGGAGAAGCAAAGGCAAGAACACGAGAATCAATGCAAGGGAGTTGCCTCTTGTTGCCTGTGCTGGGATTTCTTGACATTTCAGAAGCATAAGTATACCATCTTTTCTCAGGAAAAGTATCCCAAGAGAGAGAATGAGAGGTGACACAAACACTCTGTCTGTCTGTCTCTCTCTCTGTTTCAAGGTTATATCACTTAATTCTCACAACAAAACTATAATGTAGCTACCATTATCATTCCCATTGAAAAGTTGAGGCACATGGGTTTTAACTTGTCTTACAACGAGAGAGAGAGAGAGAGAGAGAGAGAGAGAGAGATTCTTCTTACATTGGGGCATGCAGGTAGTAGTCAAGGAACCAGGAACCCCACCAAAGTCAGACTCAGAACCTCACAAGCTTGTCTCAGGTGAGTTTGGCGGATGTATAATATCCATGCCGTCTTTGGGTAATCAGTGAGGAGCATAGGGGTGTTCTTGGAGTGCCAAGGAAAAGCTTTCGAAGGAGTTGCCCTAGCTCAGACAGGTCACCCCTGGAGGACTAGGAAGGAGGAAGCAGAGTGGGCTTCTCCCCCTCTGCATTCAGGGATGCAGCGAAAACCATGTAGGAAGAACATATTCTTAGGATGTTAAAAAGGAGTGGTCCCCCACCCACTAAGGGAACTCGATGGTTTCTGGGGCTTTTTATTTCAGTTTGAAATGGTTCCCACCTGGGGCTGTGTAGTGTTTCAATTCACTTACAATTTTGGGTAGAATTGCTAGAAGCATGTCTGCTGGATAAAATTCATCTAATGTCAGAACATGAGACAGATTGAAGATTAAGTTCAAGAAAAGAAAAAAAACAAAACAAAAACCACATCCCGATTCCCAGGTCTCTGCAGAGTGAGCCAGTGCTGATGGTGATGGGGTTCACAGCCCCACCTTGAGCTTTGGTAAGAATGCCTTTTGTTTGGTAAATTCTCTCTAAATGGCTAGGGGAACATGACAGCTTTTGGATTTGTATCAATCTTAAGAGCTTCCTGTTACCTAATCTTTTCAAACTCTGTTTTTCACAAACCTAAAAGCAGTATAAAATGGTGATGATAAAGCTCTGTGTGTCTGTCTGTCTGTCTCCCTACTTATTCACTTAGAAAAAGCAAATGCTAAATAACCTCCTGTGTGCAGGATATTTACTGCTTTAGGGCACAATCTGTTGCAGAACAGTTAAAACTGTTGCTAAGGCATCTATTGTCATCATATATGCGTCGGCAGCCCTGTGTTCTGTCTCGCTCTGCATCGGTGAGTACAGTGATTTATTGGTAATACTAATCTTTGGAAGTCGAAGTGCTGCTAAGTCAAACATGTTTGAAGAGGGGAAAAACAGTTTCATTTTCTGTTGTCTGTTTCCATGGAATGTCCTATGACTGCTTGAGAAAACATTTTATTTGGAAAGAGAGTACATATTTATGTAGTTGAATAAAAAATAAGGAGCAGCATTTTCTTTAGTATTCTATTATTCCTATGAGATCTGCCCTGCCACTTTCATTTCTTTAGGACAGTAGTATCCTAAGGATTGCATCATCATCACCATCATCGTGCTTGCTGTCATCATCAATTAGCCTTACTGAACCGTCATTATGTGCAGAGCATTTAAGAAAAAAGAGGAAAATTGGAAAACAGAGACCCTAAACACAAACACAGTCTGGCTCTTCCCTTCAAGAGAAGTTCTTGGAAGAGAGTTCCAACCCCACTTCTACCTTCTTTTTCTGTCCTTCCACAGAGTATTAGTAAAACTAGGAGAGCTTGACACTGATTGTATCCCAAAAAGCAGTGGGCTGAACCATTGCATTGAAACTCAGATACTCTGAAGGACAGTTGGGAGGAAGGTGAGGGTCTTCCAGGCAAAGGTGCATAGGGTTTGCACACTCAGCTATCTTCCAGGTTGACCCCAAGGTGATGATTGGGTCATGGGCAAAGATGAATAGGAAGCTTTACTCTTGTTTCAGGCCTATATCACATCCTCTATCCCAGGACACCAAAAAATTTTTTTTCTTTTTCTTTTTCTTTGTGCTCAACTCCTTCACTGTACCAAATGCCTTCACCGCCCCATTCGCACTAAGGTAAAAGTTAGTGATAACAGCTCCAAGAGGTAATTGCTCTCAATCAGATATAAAGTCTCTGGCAAACACTGTACAGTTGAGCCTTGCACAAAGAGGGGGTTGGGGGACTGAACCCCGAGCAGTCAAAAATTTGAGTATAACTTACAGTTGGTGCTCCATATACACGGTTTCTCATCTGTGGTTTCAACCAACCTTGGATTGCGTAGTACTGTAGTACATATTTATTGTAAAAGTGGACCCATGCAGTTCAAATCTGTGTTGTTCAAGGGTCAACTGTAGTTCTAAATTGAGAACATTAGTCACCCCATGGAAGAAGGCTTGGTCTGTTGGAAGAAAGTCAGCAAAGATAAGGTGGGGCCTTCTGACTATAGTTTGGAAAGGTTAGCGTAATTATTAACATTGTGAATTCTGAAGATTGGTTGACCTGAATTTAACTTTAGCCTCATCACTCACTTGCTGTGTTAACACTGGGTGAATTTCTCAATCTTTCTAAAAGCCAGTTTCTGTTAAAATAGAGATAAAAGTAGTGCATCCATTTTCAGGGCTGTCGTGCAGGTTAGATAACATAATGCTAACCAGTGCTGGCACTGAGCAATTGCTTGTTGTTATTTATGTGAGACAGATGATAGCAAGCCTGTGTGTAAAGATAGTAACGAATGATTCCACTAACTGAATCTGCAGACTCCATTGATTTGAGTTCTTCCCACTAAGATAAAATATTTATTTCTTTTTCTTCTGGTTTAGTCTTGGATATTGGACAACAAACACAAAAGGAAGCATGAAATATAAATGTATACAGAAATTAATATGAGAGATCATCTATAAATAAGCTAGTCTAATGTGCACTTAAAACAGCAATTATCACAAGTGTGCAGTAATTTGATTCTTATTAAATAACATCACATCAAACCTCATCAAGTCAAAATTCAAGAAACTAAAAAAAAAAATAAATTGTTGGATTTTAATAATCTGATTTTTAAAAATCCAAGACTACATACCATATAGTCATATATGAGGAATAGCTATTTTGATTAAATAACTCCACATACTTTTCCAGTGTATTAAGGCAATAGAACATTCTGCAAACTTGGGAGTCTTTACAGTATTTTGGAATCATGGTTTTACTAATTTTGTAGCTGAGGGAACATGTCTGACTGCTTAGAGCCTAAGTTTCCTCATCGACCACTTTTATAAGATTGATTTTAGGATTAACAAGAACATATTCATAAAGTGCTACATACAGAGAAACACTCAACACCTGGTGGGTGTTATGATTGGAAGTGGGCACTTACTATGTGCAGAGGACAGCCTTTTCAAATTTCCCATTCTTGGCAACAATCTGCTTAGCAACACTTTCCCCATTTAAAGCACCTCTTTAATTTTATCTTTATTGTTAAGAGACCAGAGTAAATAAAAGTGTGAGTATGTTTTCACTTGCCCAGAAAACAACCAACAAATCAAAGCAAGCAACACACTTGGCAGTACCCAAGCAATGAGGAACAGTCTTTGCCTGCCTATTTTTTCTGTCAACGTTTAAGAGCAAGCCATTAATTCTCTACAATCTGTAAATGCTTTGTTTGAGGGCTTTGCACCTTTGGATGAATAATGAATATTAATTAATTATGGCAATGACAATAGCATTCCATGCTTTTACCTTATTGCTCTTTATGAGTCTCTAAGCCTTTTCCTTCTCAAGTGGGTTCCTTATTATTTTATCCATTATTTTACTCCTGGAAACTTGTGCTTTGTTAAAATACAGCAGATATCTTCTTGTGTGTTACCATAGCAAATTGCATAAGAATTTACACCATAAATTATTCATTACAGCCAATTTAGTATAATTATTAATTCCCGCACACACTGGTGCCTGATTACATCTCAGTGTTCACTGCAGGATCTTGACCATGTTCTGCTGAAAATAATGATCTGTCACGGCTAATCAGGATCTAACAAGTCCCACTAAAAGGTGAAAACGTTTAATTAATATTGGTTTAATGAAACAATGATTGATCCAGTTGCTACAATCTGTCAAAGATTCTTTCAAAGGTAATCCAAAATCTAACTGGTAACGAATTTAAGAGCTAGCCGTGCTGTACAAGCAATCAACGTGCTTTCCAATTCAAGGGCAAATTGGGATGTCCTCTTCCTTTGGTATCTTTCTGCAAAAGTAAATCAGCTCTACTTTCACTGGGAAGCTTTGCTCCCAACATCAGTTCTGGTATTTCAAGCTTTCATGCCTTATGCTCCCAGTGAGCCCTTTTTTTTGCATTAAAGATGCATCCTGTATTGTATGTGAATGTTCCAAGCTGCACTGCCTCTCATGCGGATCTCATTTTAACTCTAAGTTGAGCTGAGCAAAGTTTGCAGTTGCATTTCCCACTGGGATTAACTGTGTAGAATATGGCTTAGAATTCAGTTCAAAAGCCCTTTGGCTGCAAAACCATGTAGTCTAAATATCCGCAGAGCATCACTGAATAGATATGGCCTTAAGTTTGATTTAAATCTGGGTGGCGGGGGTCTCTTGAAATGTAGAGCAGAAATCAGTCCTATGTGCAATATGATCAATTTTATTACATTAATTTATTTTATATATTTTGAACAATTTCTTTGTTTTATGTTGAGATCCCTCAGGATCAAGAGTGAGACAATATTAATTAATTAATTTAAATCTAAATAAATTTTATGGCTTATCTTTTTACTCTTATAGGAGAAAATAAATTAAGATGGTAACATCTCTCTTACTGAGGGCCAATGGTGTACCAGAAACTTTGTATATATTTGCTTTCAGACTCACAATGGCCTTTTAAAGTAGATAATGTATTTCTCATTTTCAAGATAAGAAAACTGAAGCTGGAGGTCTTCATCTAGTAAATTGATGAGTAAAGTTGTAAACTCAGATCTGCCTGATCTACTCCAGCACAGTTTATTGGATCATCTCTAAACCAGGGACATAAGACAGGGACTGTTTGAAGAGCTAAAGTGATTACCTTTTTGATCCTTTTTTTGTTAGACCATGGGTGAATTTTAATGTATTGTTTAGAAACACACACGTGGATGAGACAAATGAGGGGAACGAGGCAGAATTTATATACTTGCTACCAATTCAGTATCAGGTTTTGATTGACTTGGCTGTGTATTTGGCTCTGTTTCAAGGGACATAAACTTGTAGGTATCAGACCCGTGTACTGTAGAAATAAGTCCTATTATAAAACTATACATCCAACCCATTTCAACTTTCACACCTCCCCTACTGATGCTCTGTGTGTTTTCCTAGGAAATCTCTTCTAAGGCTAGGTTTTTTTGTGTGAATTTTGTTTAAAGTACCTTACCAGAGCTTGTTAGGACTGGGATTCTCAGGAACTGTCACTGTCTGCCTTGAAGGCTCAGGGGTAGTGGATACCTCAGCAGCGCTTTGAGCGGCCACCTTAGAAAGCCATTGATGGACAAATGCTATCATCTTTGCCCTGCAGTTCAGTGCACACAAGCTTGAAGGTGTTCTATACCACTTGAGAATTCATTAATGTCTTCAAGGCTAACCCCCTGTGTTCCACATCAGTTCACCCTAGAGTTCTTCAACACCAAACATAACTCACATGTAAGAGGAGAGGCCACATAGCCATAGCTATGTTTATATATAACCAAATATTCTATTTGCTTCTGGGACTTCATTATACCTAGTGCCACATCATGCAATTTTAGAGGTCTTTGCTTGCACACTCGGTATAGTCCTCTGGCATTGCTAAAGCTTGTTACAGTTTTCTCTTATTTTCACAAGTTTATTGGGTCTCTGTAAAGCTGAGAGAAAAACTCCCAGGAGAAAGAACGTGGGAACAAAGACTCGAAGAACCAGGCAGAATGAGGAAAGAGAAGCCATAGGAATATAGACAGTCAAAACTGCAAAAAGACAGTTAACCCCACTAACCTTTCTCCGTATAAACATATATTTATATCAATATTTTCACCAAAGAGTCAAGTAAACTGCCTATTTATTTACTGACCAGTCAATTGCATAATTCATATCCTTATATTCTAGGAACAGACAATCAAATAATACAAAACAATTATTATCTCTTTTTCAATATATTTAACTTTGGTTTGTTGGAAAGTTTCAGGAAGTGTCCATTTGAAGGTTTTACACCTATAGATGGGTAAGAGGAGGAGAATATTTATTCCTAATCTTGGCATATTTCAGTCCTCATGAGAATCCATTAAACATGTGGAAACAGGAACATGATGTAAGATTACTCAATATAACATGATTGTCATATTTCTGCACCTTGTAAATGCTGTTCACTTTTGGAAGATGACTTTGGAGATACAGGAAATGATTCTCACCGTCCCCTTCAAATAGGAACTTTCTCCACCCTTATCCTATCTAGTCATCAGAAAAGGACATAAAAGTGTTGGGGAAGCTAATATTTTGACCAAATATTAATGTATTTTTCTCTTTTGCAAGTTTGCACATAACACATTTATAGTCAGGTCAAGACAACCCCCTGTCTCAGGAGTAAGGTTCCATATGTCAGAGCAGGCATGGAAGCACAAAGATTTCATGTAGGACTTGGTATAAAATCTCCTTCAGCACATCAAGAGCCAGCTTGGATTCTGTACAAGAGGTTTTCTCTCATGGTCCATGGGTAGAATTTAGGAAAAAAAAGACAGAGAGGAAGTAATTGAAAGAACTTCAACCCTCTCAAACAGAGGATTGAGGGATCAAGAGAAAGGGCAGAAGAAGACATTAAGTGGTCAAACACGTGGTCGATTCTCACCTGGAATGAGAAGATGTGTTATGATACAATGGCGTGAAGGACTCTAGCCTTCTCTCACATTGAGACTCTGAAGGAAGATAACTGCACAGTCATCCAGCACCAACAGTGGACACTTTCACTCATTTAAGAGTGTGGAATTGCATTGCCAAAAGTAGAGTGTTCAAGTTTGAAATTCCAAGATCGCTACCAATTCTTGTGGGTGTAATGAGTGTGTTTTCTATGAGGAAAGTTGTACTGAAGGTGAGATGATGCCTAAGCAGAGGCTGGAGTAGGCTATTTCAGGACAGAAGTCAAGATAGAACACAAGGCTGAAATCTTTAGCGCTGGCAAATGCCAAAGCCCAGAGAGAGGCCAGACTATGAATTTTATTATCTGCTAGCAATGGCCACCCACACTGGAAGATGTCCAGAAATGGGACCAGTCACCCACAAAGGTCACCAGCTTATGCACGTGAAGTAACCACCTTTTTTTCCCCCAATTCCATGAGCTTCGTTTTTCCTATACCTGGACCTCATCATGAAGAGGAATCAGGGAAACATGGAGGAAAAAAGGCGTTGAAGCTGATAAAACAATCTCAAAAGTCCAAATAATGCCTAAACACCTTCATTTAATTGTAAATTTTTGTGTCAGACTTCTGAAAAATAGGATGCAATAAAAGTCAATAGAAGCAATATGCAAACAAATTTCAAAGTTTCCAGAAAATCTGTTTTGTATTGTGGGAAAATTTGTAAACTTGTTTGAGGAAAAGAAAAATTTAGGTCATAGCAGCGATGCATATCTTGATATGTGTAATTCTATTGGATCTTTTGCTAAGAGCAAGTTTAACGGGATAAACGGGTGCAGATTGGTATAGGAGAAAGGACAAAAGCCATTGACCAAAGTAGTCAGCACTTTCTGATCTCTTTCTCTCCCTGGAGACACTTTCCCTACTCCCAGTGTTTATTATACTTAATGCTATGTTAGGAAGATGATAACAAAAATTATGATAGTTACTATTGATCATTTATAGTCACAATGAATAAAGAAGATATTTCACTAGCAGAACCTAACATCAGATCTTAATAGTGGTTTGGTGAAAGTGGCCGACAATCACATGTGTGCTTTTTACCCATCAAGGACATGAGGGGAACAAAGGCTCAAACTGCTGAAAAGTAGTAACATTAAAAATATTGAACTAACCAGATGAACACAGGCTGTAAACCACCAGTGTGGGCGTATAGGTGCATAGTAGCAAATGCAGCTCTTTTTATAAGGCTTCTATCTGAAAACTCAAATTGCATTTGTTTCCTAGAAAACAAATCAGGATAAGAGAAGTGAAAATAGTGAGTGCATCTAGATAGGAAATCCACCAGATGATCAAGCTGTTGAGATATTGATTGATGTCACACAACAATTAAAATAGTTTAAAATGGGCATTGTTTCATGATTGGAGCATTTAACACATTAGAACACATGAAGCAAAGTTATCTGTAGTTCTGCCTTCCAAAGATGATGACCAACAACTAATATTTGTGTCTTGCATTTCTTTCCTGAACAGGTATTTTTACATTTTCTTTGCTTTTATGTTAGAGACATTGTTTACTCATGACCACACAGTAAAAAAGAAATATGTAGATCTTTTTTGTTTGTTTTAAAAGCACATTTTGAAGTTATCGTAATGGTGACCAAAGTATCATTCTGCCTCACTGTGACCAGATAGGCACTTTGAAAAAATTATTGTCACAAAAATACTTTTGTGAGTAAAGCAAGGGTGCTTGCGTATGCATGTATCTACGTTTGTAGTGTGTGTATGTGAAGAGGTTGGGCTTATTGGGACTTAGAAGCTTAAAGAAGTGACTCTGAGAAGCTGACTCTCAGACCTCGATGGAGGGTGCTACCCCCCGCTGAGGGGTGCAATAAAGCTTTTCCTGAGAGAGCCGGAAGAAGCTGCCACTTCTGGAGCGGAGACCTGTTGCTGGGACAATGCTGGCAGCAACAGCAGCCAAAAAAGGAAACAATAGCTTCTTCTTCCTCCTCCAGCCTTGCATTCTCCATTTAGTGTCTCCCATTAGAAAGCCAGCTGGTAACGCTGGAATGTAGTTTACAGAACCCTAGCCCTAGCACCAGACAGTAGAGTATAGAAAGGAAGATTTGGAGCTGAGGGATTAAAAAAACAGTCATATTATCTCTTTGTGCCATGCAGAGGCTCACTTTCTCTGGCATACAGGTCAGAGAGCTAGCTGTATTATGTATAAACAACCAGATCATTTATAGACAGATCAGTCTTGCCTCACCTAGAAAAAGAAGACTCCATACTCATAGTTTCCTCTCTAGTGCTAGGGTGAGTTTGGCATCTCTTACTTTTCCTCTTTTTAGGTTTTCTAATTTTTGCTCTCTACCTTCTCTAGAGTTTCAGAGTTTCCATTTGACAAGTATTTATTATGCCCATGTATATTCCAGGTACTCTGCTAGGAGCCAGGGACCCAAGTAATACATTTTCTAGGTTTTTCTAAAATACTTGGTGTATGTCTCATTTTCGAATATAATTTACAAGTGAAACACATTCTCTTTGTCTTTTTTTTTTTCTGTTGTGTTTTAGTATAGATGTTTTCTATTGGGCAGTCTTTCAATTTTCTAATTTTGTTGAGTCCAATCTGCTGTTGTAGATTTTTCGTTTCAGATCAGATATTATATTTTATGACTTTAGCATTTGATTCTTTTTATAGGTTACAATTCTAAGTGAAATTTTTGTTTTGTCTTTTTGTCCATAATCTTCTTGATTTTAGTGAACAAATGAATCATCTTTTAAAAAGTTCCTTGTTTGTTAATTTTAATAACGATGTCAATTTATGGATCTGTATTTAATATCTATTATTTTATCTATTATTATCTATTATTTATTTTTATTACCTTGGTTATCTACCATATAGTCTTGTCTTTCTGTATGCCTAGAGGTTTTATTGAACACAGACATTGTGTTTAAAAAGTTGCAGATAATGTTATCTTTCATGCGAGATGGTTTTTCCTTCCCTTTGCTACGCAGAGAGATCCAGCTGGCCTGGGTTGAGGTTGAGTTACAGGTTTGTAGAATTTAGCAGCTGATTCATTCAGGTTCCTAGGGTGTGGTTTTCAAGGACTCTCAACAGAGATCCTCTGGGAATTTTCCCCTGCTCTTTAGAGACTTTTGTCTTAGTTCTTTATTATCCTACCATGAACACCTTTACAATTCGGCAGATGTCTAACTGGACAAACCAACTTGATGACCAAGTCCCCTCAAGTGTACAATTTTGTCCCTCCAGACCTGGACACTTCCCCAAAATACAGCTGGAAGTTTAACCTCCCTCTTCCTGGGGTCAAGAATGGATGCTCGGCCTCTATTTGTGCTCAGATGGTCAAATATTCCCAGGTAGAAAGTCTTGAAGGTAGCCCTGTGCCAGCAGGCACACATTTCACTTGCCCAGGGGCAAAGAAAAAGTATTCTTTTTAACCTCACACTTTTTCAGAAGATTTGGATTTTTAAAAAATAACCTTTTAACTTGCTATTGTTTTGATTTCTGAGAAAGAAAGAAGAGGTAAGTCGGAGTGCTGTTGCACATTGTTTTACTGTCTCCCGCATGCCCTTGTCTGGAAAGTCTAAACTGTAAGTGAGGAGACGTAGCTCATGGTATCCTTGTTATTCTCTTTCTTTTAGTGCAAATCGTATACTGGTCATCCAGAGAATTGAGGATTCCGGAGCTATAGGCTATCTTTCTTTGCAGGACAGTTTCTGGGCCAAGCAAATAAATATTTAGCTGTTGTGGTAAGGAGGCTCCTCACAGCAACTCTGCTATTAAAAAAGGGGCATTATGTGATAAAGTATAGGGAACACTAAGGAGGGGCCCAAATGTCCAATTAGGTATTTCCCAGTCCAAAAAATGAGGTAATGTGAACTTACTATAAAATTTTATATATTTTTGTGACCCTTTTCCATTTTTCCTTACTAATTATATAGCCTTGTTCACATTAGGTAAGTGCAATTTAGGGTTATGCTAACTTTATAAATACATTTTCCCCATGTTTATACTATATATCAGCTTTGGTACTTCTCTGCCTCTTGCTAGTCCTCTTGAGAAGGGATAAGAATCATTAAACATCCTGGTTTCTGAGGAGGATTTTTGTGGGCTTATATCAAGCAAAGATCTCTGTTTGGGAGAGGAGTTCAAATGCTCCCTAATATGAGTTCAGTTTTGCCTATGGTGACTATACCTGTGTATACACACACACACACAAACACACACACACGATAACCAGGAATGTTCAGATTGTAACACAGACACATATAGATAGAATTTTACCCTTTGGGAGATTCTACCCTATCAGGGGTAGTAAATGAGATTACAAAATCTGACAACATTCATTTAAGACATATGATAAGTGACCAAAGTAATGCAGAAAGTAAAACCTGTTAAGGGGTAGAAATGACTCATGTCCAAGCTGAAACAACTGAAGTTTAAGAATCAGGAGATCTGATTTTCAAGGTCCATCTTTACCTAACTGAGTTTCAGCAAGTCAGTTAAACTACCTGGTCCTCAGATGCGAAGTGAGGAGACCGGGTGAGATCTTTTAATTGATAGTCATCCAATAATCACTTTTTTTTTGAACCTCATATCATCTTTATTTTTTTTAACATCTTTATTGGAGTATAATTGCTTTACAATGGTGTGTTAGTTTCTGCTTTACGACAAAGTGAATCAGCTATACGTATACATATATCCCCATATCACCTCCCTCTTGTGTCTCCCTCCCACCCTCCCTATCCCACCCCTCTAGGTGGACACAAAGCACAAAGCTGATCTCCCTGTGCTATGCAGCTGCTTCCCACTAGCTATCTATTTTACATTTGGTAGTATATATAAGTCCATGCCACTCTCTCACTTCGTCCTTACCTTCCTTACCTTACGAAGGTAAGGAAGCTTACCCTTCCCCCTCCCCGAGTCCTCAAGTCCATGCTCTATGTCTGCGTCTTTATTCCTGTCCTGCACCTAGGTTCGTCAGAACCATTTTTTTTTAATTCCATATATATGTTTTAGCATATGGAATTTGTTTTTCTCTTTCTGACTTACTTCACTCTGTATGACAGACTCTAGGTCCATCCACCTCACTACAAATAGTTCAATTACGTTTCTTTTTATGGCTGAGTAATATTCCATTGTACATATGTGCCACATCTTCTTTACCCATTCATCTGTCGATGGACACTTAGGTTGCTTCCATGTCCTGGCTATTGTAAAAAGTGCTACAATGAACATTGTGGTACAAGACTCATTTTGAATTATGGTTTTCTCAGGGTATATGCCCAGTAGTGGGATTGCTGGGTCGTATGGTACTTCATTTTTAGTGTTTTTTGTTTGTTTGTTTTTGTGGTATGCGGGCCTCTCACTGTTGTGGCCTCTCCCGTTGTGGAGCACAGACTCCAGACGTGCAGGCTCAGCGGCCATGGCTCATGGGCCCAGCCGCTCCGCGGCATGTGAGATCTTCCCAGACCGGGGTATGAACCCACGTCCCCTGCATCGGCAGGCGGGCTCTCAACCACTGCGCCACCAGGGAAGCCCCATTTTTTGTTTTTTAAGGAACCTCCATACTGTTTTCCACAGTGGCTGTATCAATTTACATTCCCACCAACAGTGCAAGAGGGTTCCCTTTCCTTCACACCCTCTCCAGCATTTATTGTTTGTAGACTTTTTGATGATGGCCATTCTGACTGGAGTGAGGTGATACCTCACTGTAGTTTTGATTTGCATTTCTCTAATGATTAGTGATGTTGAGCATCCTTTCATGTGTTTGTTGGCAATCTGTATATCTTCTTTGGAGAAATGTCTATTTAGATCTTCTGCCCATTTTTGGATTGGGTTGTTTCTTTTTTTGATATTGAGCTGTTGAGCTGCCTGTATATTTTGGAGATTAATCCTGTCAGTTGTTTTGTTTGCAAATATTTTCTGCCATTCTGAGGGTTGTCTTTTTGTCCTGTTTACGGTTTCCTTTGCTGTGCAAAAGCTTTTAAGTTTCATTAGGTCCCATTTCTTTATATTTGTTTTCATTTCCATTTCTCTAGGAGGTGGGTCAAAAAGGATCTCTCTGTGATTTATGTCATAGAGTGTTCTGTGTATGTTTTCCTCTTAAGAGTTTTATAGTGTCTGGTCTCACATTTAGGTCTTTAATCCAGTTTGAATTTATTTTTGTGTATGGTGTTAGGGAGTGTTCTAATTTCATTCTTTTACATGTAGCTGTCCAGTTTTCCCAACACCACTTATTGAAGAGACTGTCTTTTTTCCATTGTACATTCTTGCCTCCTTTATCAAAAATAAGGTGACCATAGGTGCATGGGTTTATCTCTGGGCTTTCTATCCTGTTCCATTGATCTATATTTCTGTTGTTGTGCCAGTACCATACTGTCTTGACTACTGTAACTTTGTAGTATAGTCTGAAGTCTGGGAGCCTGATACCTCCAGCTCCATTTTTCTTTCTCAAGATTGCTTTGCCCACTCGGAGTCTTTTGTGTTTCCATACAAATTGTGAACTTTTTGGCTCTAGTTCTGTGAAAAATGCCATTGGTAGTTTGATAGGGATTGCACTGAATCTGTAGATCGCTTTGAGTAGTATAGTCATTTTCACAATGTTGATTCTTCCAATCCAAGAGCATGGTATATCTCTCCATCTGTTTGTATCATCTTTAATTTCTTTCATCAATGTCTTACAGTTTTCTGCATACAGGTCTTTTGTCTCCCTACGTAGGTTTATTCCTAAGTATTTATTCTTTTTGTTGCAATGGTAAATGGCAGTGTTTTCTTAATTTCTCTTTCAGATTTTTCATCATTAGTTTATAGTAATGCAAGAGATTTCTGTGCATTAATTTTGTATCCTGCTACTTTACCAAATTCATTGATTAGCTCTAGTAGTTTTCTGGTAGCATCTTTAGGATTCTCTGTGTATAGTATCATGTCATCTGCAAACAGTGGCAGCTTTACTTCTTCTTTTCCGATTTGGATTCCTTTTATTTTGTTTCTTCTCTGATTGCTGTGGCTAAAACTTCCAAGACTATGTTGAATAAGAGTGGTGAGAGTGGGCAACCTTGTCTTGTTCCTGATCTTAGTGGAAATGCTTTCAATTTTTCACCATTGAGAACAATGTTGGCTGTGGGTTTGTCATATATGACCTTTATTATGTTAATGTAATTTCCCTCTATATCTTCTTTCTGGAGGGTTTTTATCACCAATAGGTGTTGAATTTTGTCAAAAGGTTTTTCTGCATCTATTGAGATTATCATATGGTTTTTCTCCTTCAGTTTGTTAATATGGTGTATCACATTGATTGATTTGTGAATTTTGAAGAATCCTTGCATTCCTGGGATAAACCCCACTTGATCATGGTGTACGATACTTTTAATGTGCTGTTGGATCCTGTTTGCTAGTATTTTGTTGAGGATTTTTACATCTATGTTCATCAGTGATACTGGCCTGTAGTTTCTTTTTTTGTGACATCTTTGTCTGGTTTTAGTATCCGGGTGATGGTGGCCTCTTAGAATGAGTTTGGGAATGTTACTCCCTCTGCTACATTTTGGAAGAGTTTGAGAAAGATAGGTGTTAGCGCTTCTCTAAATGTTTGATAGAATTCACCTGTGAAGCCATCTGGTCCTGGGCTTTTGTTTGTTGGAAGATTTTTAATCACAGTTTCAATTTCATTACTTGTGATTGGTCTGTTCATATTTTCTTTTTCTTCCTGGTTCAGTCTTGGAAGGTTGTGCTTTTCTAAGAATTTGTCCATTTCTTCCAGGTTGTCCATTTTATTGGCATATAGTTGCTTGTAGTAATCTCTCATGATCTTTTGTATTTCTGCAGTTTCAGTTGTTACTTCTCCTTTTTCATTTCTAATTCTATTGATTTGAGTCTTCCCTGTTTTTTCTTGATAAGTCTGGCTAATGGTTTATGAATTTTGTTTATCTTCTCAAAGAACCAGCTTTTAGTTTTATTGATCTTTGCTATCATTTCCTTCATTTCTTTTTCATTTATTTCTGATCTGATCTTTATGATTTCTTTCCTTCTGCTAACTTTGGGAGTTTTTTGTTCTTCTTTTTCTAATTGCTTTAGGTGTAAACTTAGGTTGTTTATTTGAGATGTTTCTTGTTTCTTGAGGTAGGACTGTATTGCTATAAACTTCCTTCTTAGAACTGCTTTTGCTGCATCCCATAGGTTTTGGGTTATCGTGTTTACATTGTCATTTGTTTCTAGGGATTTTTTGATTTCCTATTTGATTTCTTCAGTGATCTCTTGGTTATTTAATAGTGTATTGTTTAGCCTCCATGTGTTTGTATTTTTTACAGATTTTTTCCTGTAATTAATATCTACTCTTATAGCATTGTGGTCAGAAAAGATACTTGATATGATTTCAGTTTTCTTAAAATTACCAAGGCTTGATTTGTGACCCAAGATATGGTCTGTCCTGGAGAATGTTCCATGAGCACTTGAGAGGAAAGTGTATTCTGTTGTTTTTGGATAGAATGTCCTATAAATATCAATTAAGTTTATCTTGTTTAATGTGTCATTTAAAACTTGTGTTTCCTTATTTGTTTTCATCTTGGATGATCTGTCCATTGGTGAAAATGGGGTGTTCAAGTCCCCTACTATTATTGCTTTACTTTCGATTTCCCCTTTTATGGCTGTTAGCATTTGCCTTATGTATGGAGGTGCTCCTGTGTTGCGTGCATAAATATTTACAATTGTTGGGCTTCCCTGGTGGCGCAGTGGTTGAGAGTCTACCTGCCAATGCAGGGAACGCGAGTTTGTGCCCCAGTCCGGGAGGATCCCACATGCTGCGGAGCGGCTGAGCCCGTGAGCCATGGCCGCTGGGCCTGCGTGTCCGGAGCCTGTGCTCCGCAACGGGAGAGGCCACAACAGTGAGAGGCCCACGTACCGCAAAAAAAAGAAAAAAAATTTACAATTGT
Source organism: Monodon monoceros (assembly GCF_005190385.1). Taxonomy (NCBI): domain Eukaryota; kingdom Metazoa; phylum Chordata; class Mammalia; order Artiodactyla; family Monodontidae; genus Monodon; species Monodon monoceros. Next base: position 27,174,188 of record NW_021703780.1, read on the forward strand.
TGTATCTTCTCTTTGGATTGATCCCTTGATCATTATGTAGTGTCCTTCTTTGTCTCTTGTAATAGTTTTTTTTTAAGTCTATTTTTTTCTAATATGAGAATTGCTACTCCAGATTTCTTTTGATTTCCATTTGCATGGAATATCTTTTTCCATTCCCTCACTTTCAGTCTGTATGTGTCCCTAGGCCTGAAGTGGGTCTCTTGTAGACAGCATATATACAGGCCTAGTTTTTGTATCCATTCAGCCAATCTATGTCTTTTGGTTGGAGCATTTAATCCATTTCCATTTTAGGTTGTTATCAATGTGTATGCTCCTATTACCATTTTCTTAATTGTTTTGGGGTTGTTATTGTAGGTCTTTTCCTTCTCTTGTGTTTCCTGCCTATAGAAGTTCCTTTAGGATTTGTTGTAAAGCTGGTTTGGTGGTGCTGAATTCTCTTAGCTTTTGCTTCTCTGTAAAGATTTTAATTTCTCTGTCAAATCTGAATGAGATCCTTGCTGGGTAGAGTAATCTTGGTTGTAGGTTTTTCCCTTTCATCACTTTAAATATGTCCTGCCACTCCCTTCTGGCTTGCAGAGTTTCTGCTGAATGATCAGCTGTTAACCTTATGGGGATTCCCTTGTATGTTATTTGTTGCTTTTCCCTTGCTGCTTTTAATATTTTTTCTTTGTATTTAATTTTTGATAACTCTGATTAATATGTGTCTTGGTGTGTATCTCCTTGGATTTATCCTGTATGGGACTTTTTGCACTTCCTGGACTTGATTGACTTTACCTTTCCCATATTGGGGAAGTTTTCTACTATAATCTTTTCAAATATTTTCTCAGTCCCTTTTTTTTTTTTCTCTTCTTCTTATGGGACCCCTATAATTTGAATGTTGGTGCGTTTAGTGTTGTTCCAGAGGTCTCTGAGACTGTCCTCCATTCTTTTTATTCTTTTTTCTTTATTCTGCTCTGTGGTAGTTATTTCCCCTATTTTATCTTCCAGGTCACTTTTCCATTCTTCTGCCTCACTTATTCTGCTGTTGATTCCTTGTAGCAAATTTTTATTTTCATTTATTGTGTTGTTCACCATTGTTTGTTTCATCTTTAGTTCTTCTAGGTCCCTGTTAAACATTTCTTGTAGTTTCTCCATTCTATTTCCAAGATTTTGGATCATCTTTACTATCATTACTCTGAATTCTTTTTCAGGTAGACTGCCTATTTCCTCTTGATTTGTTTGGTCTGGTGGGTTTTTACCTTGCTCCTTCATGTGCTGTGTATTTTTCTGTCTTCTCATTTTTCTTAACTTACTGTGTTTGGGGTCTCCTTTTCACAGGCTGCAAGTTCGTAGTTCCCATTGTTTTTGGTGTCTTCCCCCAGTAGGTATTGTTGGCTCAGTGGGTAGTGTAGGCTTCCTGGTGGAGGGGACTGGTGCCTGTGTTCTGGTGGATGAGGCTGGATCTTGTCTTTCTGGTGGGCAGGACCATGTCCAGTGGTGTGTTTTGGGGTGTCTGTGACTTTATTATGGTTTTAGGCAGCCTCTCTGCCAATGGGTGGGGTTGTGTTCCTTTCTTGCTATTTGTTTGGTGTAGGGTGTCCAGTACTGCAGCTTGCTGGTCATTGAGTGGAGCTGGGTCTTAGCCTTGAGATGGAGATCTCTCGGAGAGCTTTTGCTGTTTGATACTGTGTGGAGCCGGGAGGTCTCCAGTGGACCAATGTCCTGAGCTCGATTCTCCCACCTCAGAGGCTCAGGCCTGACAGCCGGCTGGAGCACCAAGACCCTGTCAGCCACATGGCTCAGAAGAAAAGGGAGAAAAAAGAAAGAAAGAAAGGAAGGAAGAAAGGAAGAAAGAATGAAAGTTATTAAAATAAAAAATATTATTAAAAATATAAAAATAAAAATGTAATAAAAAAAAATGAAGGAAAGAAAGAAAGAAGAGAGCAACCAAACCAAAAAAACAAGTCCACCAGTGATAAGAAGCCATAAAAACTATACTAGAAGCAAACAAACAAACAAACAAAAAATACAGACAGACAGAACCCTAGGACAAATGGTAAAAGCAAGTATATATAGACAAAATCACAAAAAGAAGCACACACATACACAGTCACAAAAAGTGAAAAAGGAAAAAAGCTGTATATATATATATATATATATTAAAAAAAGGAAGAGAGCAACCAAATCAATAAATCTACCAATGATAATAAGCTCTAAATACTAAATTAAGATAAACATAAAACCAGAAACAAATTTGATGTAGAAAGCAAACCCCAATCTACAGTTGCTCCCAAAGTCCACCGCCTCAAGTTTGGGATGATTCGTTGTCTGTTCAGGTCTTCCACAGATGCAGGGTACATCGAGTTGACTGTGCAGATTTAATCTGCTGCTCCTGAGGTTGCTGGGAGAGATTTCCCTTTCTCTTCTTTGTCCCCACAGCTCCTGGGGTTCAGCTTTGGATTTGGCCCCGCCTCTGCATGTAGGTAGCCCTCAGGCATCTGTTCCTGCCCAGACAGGATGGGGTTAATGTAGCAGCTGATTCGGGGGCTCTGGCTCACTCAGGCTGGGGGGAGGGTGGGGTACCGATGCGGGGCGAGCCTGCGGCGGCAGAGGCCGGCGTGACGTTGCACCAGCCTGAGGCACGCCATGTGTTCTCCCTGGGAAGCTGTCCCTGGATTCCGGGACCCTGGCAGTGGCGGGCTGCACAGGCTCCCGGGAGGGGAGGTGTGGATAGTGACCTGTGCTCGCACACAGGCTTCTTGGTGGCTGCAGCAGCAGCCTTAGCTTTTCATGCCTATCTCTGGTATCTGCGCTGATAGCCGCGGCTCGCGCCCGTCTCTGGAACTCGTTTAGGCAGTGCTCTGAGTCCCCTCTCCTTGCGCACCCAGAAACAATGGTCTCTTGATTCTTAGGCAGGTGCAGACTTTCCATGCCTCCCTCTCGGCTAGCTGTGGCACACTAGCCCCCTTCAGGCTGCTTCATGCAGCCAACCCCAGTCCTCTCCCTGGGGTCTGACCTCTGAAGTCCGAGCCTCAGCTCCCAGCCCGGTGAGCAGACGAGCCTCTCGGGCTGGTGAGTGCTGGTCGACACCGATCCTCTGTGAGGGAATTTCTCCGCTTTGCCCTCCGCATCCTTGTTGCTGCGCTCTCCTCCGTGGCTCCGAAGCTTTCCCCCACCCACCCCCCGTTTCTGCCAGTGAAGGGGCTTCCTAGTGTGTGGAAACTTTTCCTCTTCACAGCTCCCTCCCAGAGGTGCAGGTCCTGTCCCTATCCTTTTGCCTCTGTTTCCTCTTTTTTCTTTTGCCCTACCCAGGTACGTGGGAAGTTTCTTGCCTTTTGGGAGGTCTGGGGTCTTCAGCCAGTGTTCTGTAGGAGTTGTTCCACGTCTTGATGGGTGTTGTTCCACGTATTTCTGATGTATTTTTGGGAGGAAGGTGATCTCCATGTCCTACTCCTCTGCCATCATGAAGGTCCCTCATCAATAATTACTTATTGAGTGCTGCTCTATGACAGGCATTTTGTTAAGTTCTAATTATCTTGGTTTCTCCCAGCTCTAAAATGTGAATGGACTGTGGATTCAGAAGAGTGAACAATATTTGTGGGCTTAGATCTGTCAGCTAAGGAATGCTTCTTAGAGCAAGAGGAAAAGGGAAACTGAAGCTGGCCCTTGAAGGAGGGGTGTAACATATAAATAGGAGAAGATGGGGCTGTGCATCTCCAAGCTACCTCCCATGCACAATCCAAGGAATTGGCTTTTTAAAGGAGACTAGAGCACAGCTTTTGGACAAAGCTTTGATGGCTCACACAGCCTATGCTTACCGGCACCTGGTGAGGGATGTGGTCTTGTGTGACCCCCTATGGGCATATACTTTCCAAGTGAAATATAGAGCAAAGTGACACTGTGCCCTTTATGATTTTTTTTTAACCCCACATTTATTTATTTATTTTTTTAGCTGTGTTGGGTCTTCGTTTCTGTGCGAGGGCTTTCTCTAGTTGTGGCAAGCGGGGGCCACTCTTCATTGCGGTGCGCGGGCCTCTCACTATCGCAGCCTCTCTTGTTGCAGAGCACAGGCTCCAGACGCGCGGGCTCAGTAGTTGTGGCTCACGGGCCTAGTTGCTCTGCGGCACGTGGGATCTTCCCAGACCAGGGCTCGAACCCCTGTCCCCTGCATTAGCAGGCAGACTCAAACACTGCGCCACCAGGGAAGCCCTATGATTATTTTTAATGGACATAAATTCAAACATTATACATATATATGTACGACCAACAAGTTATTTGAATGTTTGAACCTTCCAAACTACATAAGGATATAGTCAGTGACAGAGTTCTGACAACTTTGTTCTGTTTGTGGAGTTTGACATCAGCACACATGAGCAAAATTAGACTTCTACTGGAAATATTTGCACAAGTTTGGGTAAAGCCTACACTTAAAAAAAAATAAGCATTTGGTTACAGTATTTATTTCAAATGACTTTTAGAATATTTCTTCTAAAGAAAAACAAAATAGGTTTACCATTCTTTTCCAGGCCAAAGAGTTGCTGCCTGTGCCCATTTATTTGGTAAATAAATTGAGGCTATCCGTCATCATCATCTACCTATCTATATCATCTATTAACTACTTAACCATCAGCTTCTTACCTATGTCTAATATTTATGTACATGCTTATGCTTTTGGCTACTAGTCATATTGGGTGACTATAAAAATTATCAGTGCATCCTAGGAGGATAGTACACCAAGGAGACAGAATGTAAAGAAAAAAATAGTGTATCCTTGTCATTAGAGGGGACATTTCAATTGTTACATTGCTACTACTTGACTAAAAGAAATACATATTGGTAGAATGAAGCCTGATACTAAAAAGAGAAGGAAAAATAGTCATAATTCAATGGCATTTACAATCAAATTTCAAATAACTGTCAAAAGCTTCCTTCAAATGCTAATAAATAAGTTATTCTTTTGCCATATCAAGGGACCGTGGTCTATGACACACAGTAAATGCTCTGTAAAAGAGAGTTCACATACCTTTAGGATATGCCCAACTGTATGCAACATGGGAAAAGAAGGAGTAAGAGATGAAGCATTTGCTGAAGTTGTCATTCACTTGAAGCTTCTTTGTGTCCTGGGCTTTGAGAATTTTATCAATGGAGTGAGTGAAAACAGCGCCCACCAGAGAATATGCCTTGGGGAGCTGCCTGACCTGGGGTATTAGGGACTGATTGCGGAGACCCTGGTGCAATTTCTACAGCTCATGCTTCTGGAATCTACAGATTCTGGTTGGGAACGAAACAAAACAAACAGCCACCCCTACCAACACTGCCATGTCTGTCTAAACACTTTGTAATCTTTGACTGCGTTCCTCTCCCTCTTCTAGAGGCTCTTAATTGGACCCAACTCATAGTCAACCTTCTTAGTGGTATACTTCAAACCAGGTTACTGCAGAGTAATACAGACACAGAAGAGTCAAATATCATAAAAGTGTAGGTCAATGGATTTCCATAAACTGAACTCTCCCCTTATAACCGTCATTCAGGTCAAGCAACACAACATTACCAGGACCCATAGGTCTCCCTTGTGCCCCCTTCATGTCACTACCACCAAGGGTACCCCTGTCCTCAATTTTAACACCACTGATTAATCCTGCCTTTTTTTGGTTTAATATAGAGCTACACATTCTGTGCTCTTTTGTACCTGGCTTCTTTTATTCAACATTGCATTGGTATGTTCATCCATTTCGCTGCCTGTAGCCATAGATTTATTTTTTCATTTTTATTGCCGTATTCCATAATGTGCATATGCCACAATTTACTTATTCTTGCAACTCTTGATGGACATTTAGGAATTTGAAATGGTCATTTTTGAAGGGCTATAAAGGAACCCTGCTGCTCAAATATACCTTTTCTCATAACTCTCTATACTAACCAGCATTTCTTATTGAAATACGTCCTTCAGCTCAACACATTAACTGCAAGCTCGTTAATGGGGCTTACTTGTTCCTGTATGAGCTGGTTTCTACTCTTTCCCCAGCTGTCCTCTATTGCTACTTCTGCCTCTGCTATAGTTACACTAAACTACTTTCTACTACTTTTTCTCTGTGTGTTTCATTTTGGATATTTTCTATTACTAGGTCTTCAGGTTCACTTTTTTTTTTTCTGTAGTGCCTCATTGGCAGTTATTCTCATCCATTGTATTTTTTATCTAAGTAGCGTATTTCTCATCTCTAGGAGTTCATTTAGAAAACAAAAATCTTTCATTTCTCCCCTCATCCTACTTAGACTGTCCTGTACCTTCTAGAATAGCTACCTTCTAGCTATTTATCATAGCGCTTTCAAAGTCTTTGTTTAATTTTATAATCTGTGTTATTTTTCTTGTATCTCTATTAACCTGGTTGTCTCTGTTTATGGGTCATATTGTTCTGCTTTCCGCCATGCTTATTGATTTCTGATTGGTTGAGAGGACATTGTGAATTTTACATTGTTGGGTGGTGGATCTTTCTTCTAATGCTTTTAATGTATAGGACTTTGTTCTGGGATACAGCTAAGTGTGATCCTTTTGGTTGGCCTTGCTAGGAAGGACAAGAATGCCTGTAGCCTAGAGTTTCTTTAGCCCTGCTGCTGAGGCAGTCCCCTTCTGAGAACTGAACATCATGCCCTGTGTGAGGAAGTCTCACCTCTCTGCTGGTGGATTCATGGATTCCCTCCTCTGTATGAACTCCAGTGACTGCTGGTTTCACTTGCTTCTGTCTGGTGATTCTTTCTCTCATCTCAGTAGTTTGCTCAAACATATGTGCAGTTAAGTACTCAGGGGACCCAAAGAAGGTCTCCAGAGTTCTGTTTGTCTGTGCAGCTTTCTGCTCTACAGTACTCTGTTTTGCAATTTCTAGTCACATATGCCAGAAGTCCATACTTTGCCTCCCCAACTCAGGGACACTGCCGTGATCAGTTTGGCTTGCCCTACCAGGTGTGTGGTGTGGAAAGTCTCTCCAGGCAGTGACAAGTTGGCTCACTTGTAGGGCTGACACCACCTCATTTGTTTCCCTTCTCTTGGGGTCACTGTCCAGTGCTGTTTATCGTCTAAAAACTAAAAATAGTTATTTTGTATCTTTTTCTAGTATTTAATTGTTTAGCGTGGAAGGTAAGTCCTTATTATTTCATTATGGCTAGAAGCAGAAGTGTCACCACCCTGACCTACTTTAATGTAACAGCAAACCTTGCTTCCTGTTTCTAAGATTGAGACATACTGTTCTTTGTTCCTCTCTCTCACCTCATTTTCCTTGGCTCACCTAACTCCCACTCATTTTAATGGCCTTAATTTAATAATAATAGCTTACATTTGTTGAGAACTACCAATATGCCAGTTATTCTTCTAAGCAGTGTATGCATTGTTTCATTTAACCTTCACAACAATTTTATGATTTTAGTGCTGCTATTATTATCTTCATTTTACAACGAGGGAATGAAGCTCAAAGACACTGAGTCACTTGTTGGAGGTCCCATAACTAATAGGTGGCAGGTTGGATTTGAACTCAGGTGGTCTGGCTTCAGCCTTTGATGCTACAGCCTAATTATCATGCTGTACCTTCTCTCTAGTTATCAGTTATTCTGGAATGATTTTGCTGATACTCAGATTCTGTTGTTATTTTGTTTTGATTAAATATGTTTCCATAACACCTAAAGTTTCCCCAAATTACACTTGTCCTTCCATATTAAAACCACCTGCTTACTTGTCTACATTCTTTGTTCAACTCCATGCTCTGGGAGGGCAGAGACTATATTGTCTTGGTAATCATCACTTCAGTAGCATCCAGAACATAAAAGGCAATCAATAAATGTTTATTGAATGAATGAATAAAAGGATAATATCTTGATGAGATGACACAATGATTTTTATCAAGGTCTTTATTAGAAATAGATTTTATATTTATTTCCTATATTCCCAAGAGAAGGAGTCACAGAAAAAAATATATTTTAGACATATATGGGAGGTTAGGAAAAGTCTGTATCTTGAAGCCTTGGCCCTTGACGGTGAGCCTGTTTGTGTACCAGAGCAGGGGCTCAAAAACTCAAGAGGAAGAAAGTGGGGAGGGGCTTGAGAAGAGGACAGATAGAAACAAAAGGGAATAGGGAGTTGTTGAATAGACAACACTTGGTCATTTTGCTTAGGGCTGCCCCGCTTACTAAAAAGAGACATTTATCACATCCTATTCAAAAATCTATGATCTCTGAAGGTTGGAAGTCATTTTGCTTATTGGGCACAGATAGGTAGCTATTCTGTCAGTCCAAATAAATTACTTAGTCAATGAAGTTGCATTTTAGTGACAGAAAATTGGTATTCTTTTGAGAGCGCTTGATCTTCTTTCTTATGATGTAAAAGAGCACAGAATGAGTGAACATAGTCAAATCTGAAAGTGGCTGTTTTTCATATTTATATTAGGCTGTTTAGATGATGGTTGTTGATTATCATTTCTTTCTCCTTCTTACCCAGACTACACCAGAGTGAGGAGATCACTATGAATATCACTTTTTCCAATCTGAGTGTCCTTTGTATATGTGGTTCCCCCCTTCAGTTTGCAAAAAAAAAAAAAAAACCTTTCTTATGTATTATTCTATCTAGTCAAAGCAGCAACGATACAGTGGGAATTAAGAGGTTTTTACAACCTAACTTTATATTTCTGAGCCTCAAATATCCCTATATATAAAACAACTGTATTCTTTATAAATATTGTGATTCCATCCTGGTTTTCGTATTGTGCTCCACGAAAACTTAGGATTTTACAGAGGCACCATAGAGTGAAATATTGAAGGAAAAGAAGGGGAGACCAAGCAGGAAGAGGTCCAGCATTCTCACCTTTACACCAACTAGGGATGCTTTGCTTCTTCTCTTTTATCTGTGAGGGAGGATTTGCATTAAACCATCCTCACTCCCTCCCCTGGTACCGTTATAATGAACTGACCTGAAAATAAGTGCATTAAGTGGCCACAGAATGTAAAGACACTAATTAGTTCACTTGGGGATCAAATCCATGATAACAGACTTATTCATGCTTCTCTCTATCCCCAAAACTATACAGATGAAAGCAAAGGGGGAAAACAAATCTATCACATATATGACAATCCTCAAGAACGAACACTTTAAATTTCAAATATGATGTGGGTGATTCTGTCACAGGGAAAGAATCTTATCAGTAGTTAAGAATAAGTAATAATTGAGTCTGGACCCATAGCAAATAATATTTCACAGCCAAAGAATGCAAATAGCCAATAAACATAAAAAAGGTTTAGCCTCTCTGATGATCAAAGGAATTTATATTTGTATTATGAGACGCTATTTTAGACTTTTAAATTGCCAAATGTTTTAAAAATTATATATCATGATGATGCAGGGAGGCGGAAACCCTTTCTTCAGTACACATCAGTAAATTATTTCTGGAGAACAATTTGGCATTAGGCGAAAGCCCTAAGCATATTCTTGTACTTTGACTAATAGGTTCTATTTCCGGAATCATCCTAAGGATATAATCACAGGTGTGGCAAGGGTACATACCCAAGTTTTATTTTTGTGGTGTATAGAACTTAGGCTCCCTTACTTTATTAGGAAGAGATGCAGGTTTACCCCCAGATGTTATGGGTTTGTTGCAAGAGCTACAAGGAAGGGTAAGGAAGGAAGACAGAAAGATTTGCCCAGCCAGGCTAAGTGAGAGTGGCCTGCATGCGATTTGGAGCGAAGAGGGTAAGGGAGTCCTTCATGATATGTTGGCGTTCCTCCAAGAGCATCCTCTTGTCCTGTCCTGAGCAGTGGGCCCATTGCCCTCTCCTCTCACAACCTGCCACTTTGGTTAAGCTGCGCTGTCTTTGTTTGCTGCTGATTATGTCTCTTGCCTGAATCTTTATTTTCTCACTACCTCACGACTGCTGCTCCTAGATACTGCTTGTTGCTTTCTCTTGATATTGTGGTTTCTGCCTTCACAAGGAGACTCTGAACTCTTAAATACCTTTGATGTATCTTCTTAAAAGATTCTTCCGGAAACCTCACTAACTATTGTCCAGCCCATAGGTTGGTTGTCTTTTGTCTGGTACCCGGTACTATTCCAAATAAGTCACGTTTCCAGAGAGGATCATACAGTTTTGTTTCTATAGAATGGGTTGTGAGTGTGTCTGGTACTTGGAAGAGAACCTATTCTTACCCCAAATGCAGTAAAATCCCAAATGGGAACCAACATAGTTATTCAAAAATAGGGGTATTAGCCCATGTATTATACTATACACATAAATTATAATATTATGCAACTATTACACATGTTTTGATAACATTGTGATTCAGGGAACATGTATATCATAACATTTAAAGTGAAAAAGTGTTTGAAACTATACTGAATAGTGTCAACCTCAGAAGATATATATGTAGAATACATAAATTGGGACAAAATACACAAAACTGTTGAGCAATTACCGAACGGTTACCATATGGTGATCTCTATTTTCCTTTTTATATGTTTGTCTTCCAGATTGCATCTTAGTCTATTGTACTTTTTTAATCATGATGCTATTTAATAGAAGTAAAGAGGCTGATCTGAAAAATCTAAAATCTAAAATCCAATGAAGTAAATGTATGTGGTTTGCCCATGAGACAAATTTTCCCGTGACGCTTATATTTATGCAGGCAGGAGCTGAGAGTCATTAACTTACCCAGAAGATTGAATACCTTAGGAAAATGACTGCACATTCCGAGTTTTTCTATGTTACTGTAGGGTCCTTTTCTCTAAAATGTTGCAAGGAACTTGTCTCTTGTTTCTCATCCACTCCCAGACAACCCGCCTTATCATTTTCCAACAAAATGATCAATGAATAACCATTGTGATAAAAAATGTTTATATATTCGTCCTTTAGAGAAGTAGTACATTTGCCATTTTCCACAGACCTTCTCCGTGCTTTCCAAAAGGGCAAAAAATAAGCAGCAGAATAAACGTAGAGCTAGCCATGGCTCCAGGTGACTACTCATATTTAAAGATCCACAATAAAAAGATGTTCTATTTATTTATGTATTGATATATTGGACACATCTCCCTTGTAGATGGTGAGCTTCTGGGACCTACAAACAGCATTTGACATTTCTTTACATAGTCTCAGCAACTAGTACATAATTTAAAAAATGAATTTCAGAGCTGCAAAGACTTTAGAAATCATACAATCCCCTTCTTTGGCAATTGAGGAAACTGAAGCCTGTAGTGAATAAGTGGTTTTCTCAAGATCAAACAAGTTAATGGGAAAACTGACACTGGAACCAAGGTTTCCTGATGTTCACTCATATGGGGAAGAAGAAAAAATTCAAACTTTCTGATTTAGAGAAGACATCTTTTCTAAAATGAAACTACACAGAATCAAAATATGATGAAAATGAACAGTAATACAATAGCTAATAGTGCCAGGTTAGGTTCTGGGAGAAGCAGCGGTTAAGATAGGATGAAATGTGCAAGATATTTACTGGGAGAAATACCTGTGATGGTAAAGAGGAAGGAGTAGAGAGGAGAGTCTTCAGATCACAATGCAGGTCAGACCTGTGAAGGAGAAAGGGCAGGAAGAAGGATTAGACAGGAACAGTCTCAGACTGCAGTATAGTTCCAGGAAATTTTCAACTAGACTGTTGGAGAGTACTCAAACCCAATTTATCCAATAAAGACGCCCCATGTTTTGTGGGAATGGCTTTCTTTGGTATCCTTGTTGTGTTTAGTCACTGGAGCAGGTTTCTGGATGCCTGACATTGGCGCAAACTCAGTAGATCCGGAAATTAGCAGCTGGGGTTGTCGGCCAATTATACATCCTGTAGGAGAAAATCTGGGTGGGACATTTTCATGGCTACCACACTTATTGGGGACTTACTATGTGCCAGACACTGTGATTAAGTATTTATATGCATTATCTTATTTCATCATCAAAACAAATTTATGGCATGGATATTATTATTTCCACTTTACAAATGAAGAAATTGGGACTGAGAAAAGGTTAATAACTTGAACAAGATTACATATTTGGTAAATGACAGGGAGCAGCCGGGCTGGTGGGGGGGCACAGACAACTGCAATAAAATGAAAGGACAGAATTTTGTTTTTTAAAAATATGTGAATTTAGACTTGTGTATTTGTGCACCACAAATAAACAAAATAAGGGATTTGTGAGTGGAATTGGATTTTCCAAAAGCAATGAAATGTTCAAGAATTAAAGCCACTGTTAGACATTTCTCCAAATAGAGGCCAAGGAGAGTAATTGTGGAACTAATAATCTACATGTGAGGGTAAAAGGGAGAGGGATGAATTGTCCGTTTCAAAGGCTCAGGAGCAAAGAATTTTATGCTTTTTTTCTCTTCCTTGAGACCTCCTTTTCAACTGAAAATAGGAATATCTTGAATTGCAATAATATTTAAGATAATAACAGCCTCCAGAGTGGAAAATTTCCATTTCTAATTTTCCCTAAATCTTCATCTTGATAAAAAAAAAATTGGTCTTGGTTAAGAAGGGTGATTGTAATGGGTAATATATTAGAAATTTTCTAAGATACTAAAGTTGTGATTCTCAAAAAAAAAAAGTTAAAAAGTTAAAAAATAAACTTGTGTATTTGACAACTTGTGGGATCCTGTAGATTCCTTAATTTTCCTTCAGTGTTTTTGTATTGTTTTAGTTTTTAAAAAATAAGCATTGTTAACCAATTCAAGTCTCTTTGTCTTTTTTACTTTTAAGTATTGCTCACAAAGAACAACCATTGTAAGTTGAATTGGGCTGGTAGTGACTTTAGCAACCTACTGATATAAATGGTTTCCCTTGTTCCTTTTGCTGCCAGAGAGTGGTAAGGCTAGTTGGTGTAAGGGGTAGAAAAGGAATTGTTAGCAACATTCTTACCTACGTCTCCATTCATCCCGCCACTCCCACAAACAGGTGGTTCATGCTATTTCTTTTTAGCAGAGCTCTAAGGTGGACAATTTGGTTCACAGTCCCCCTAGCCTCAGTCCTAAAAGAGTTCTCATAACCATAGTAGGTTGCAGGTTCATATGAAAAGATGAAATGAGATAAAAAGCATATGAAACATTATTTTGATGTAAAATTGCACAAATCATATCAAAATTTTTGTCAGCTCTAAAATGCTATGATTGTCTTTTTTATTTTTACATCTTTATTGGAGTATAATTGCTTTACAATAGTGTGTTAGTTTCTGCTTTTTAACAAAGTGAATCAGTTATACATATGTTCCCGTATCTCCTCCCTCTTGCGTCTCCCTCCCTCCCACCCTCCCTTGTCCCACCCCTCTAGGTGGTCACAAAGCACCGAGCTGATCTCCCTGTGCTATGCAGCTGCTTCCCACTAGCTATCTACTTTACGTTTGGTAGTATATATATGTCCATGCCACTCTCTCACTCTGTCACAGCTTACCCTTCCTCCTCCCCATATCCTCAAGTCCATTCTCCAATAGGTCTGTGTCTTTATTCCTGTCTTACCCCTAGGTTCTTCATGACCTTTTTTTCCCCTTAATTTCCATATATATGTGTTAGTATGATTGTCTTCTGATTCTTAGCTTGTGGCATGTGGTTGGCATGTGAACAAACATTAACCGGAAACTTTCCTATAAAGACTAGTACTGATGTCTGCATTTGAGGACACATGAGCAGCAACTAGCACTTTTGATTCAGAGGATTGAGAATGACCCTTTTAACGAATCTCCTTTTAAATAAAAGTCCTATTTTAAATAGATGAGTCATGTGAATCTATATGTTAATGTTGATGTCAGGATTGGACGTTTGCTGCCTTTCAGTTTAAAAAACTCTAAAATATTGCTTTGTGATAAATTAGATTCAAACTTAAACGATTACAGGGGTGACTTTCTATGTAATTAACATGATAATATAATCGGGTCCCATCTCCTGATATTTTTATGAGATTACCATTATTATAATCATTTACAGACCTCTTGCACCATTGATAGTATATTTGCAATGTGCATTCAGTATTTGAGAACTTATTTTGAAAAGAGGGTTATTTCTACTTTATGCAGAAATCCGACAGAGTTTTACTAATGACCTGATCAAGCATCCCAAGAAACTCTAACAATAGGGCACATATTCCCAATGATGAAAACTGTACTCAATTTAAATACAAGATGAATATTAATAGGATGCTTTGTTCCCTTTCAAATGCCTTCCCTGTTTTACTCTCTTTCCTGGGTCAGTGGTCTTTAAGCTGTGTTGTGATTGGGTTGTACAACCTTATCTTTTATAGAATTATGCATAAAATCCATAAACATCCTATGAGACTCTCTAGAATAAACTGTATTAATTCTGATTAATTCTTGTCTTTGCTGAAATGTTCTTCCTCTTGCTATGCTGCATGCATTCAATTATGGGAAATGGGAACGCTTTAAAATACCACATTCTGGCGTGAAGTGTTTTGAAAATCTTTGGGGACATTAGTTTGCCTTTAATAACAAGTCCAGAATCGTGCCTACTGGGCCTTTCCACTGGAAACAAAGATAGTATATTGCTATAAAAAAAACAGTATTGTCATCTGGCTGATGTCTGTCTAATGGAGAATAGCTCCATAGCACAGGAGAGAAGAGCAGGAGAAGCAGGAGAAAATAGGCATTCAAAGGTGAGAACTATTCTTTTTTCCCTGGAAGATAATTTTTTTAAGACAAGAAGAAGAAAGAAAGCATTTTATTTTTCGGTCCCTCTCTCCCCAGGCTTTACAAAACCTAGATGCTTTGTTTTCAAGTTGGAAAATTAGAGCTATGATTACCTTAAAAAAGTTTTATTTGTCAGAATTTCTTCTCAGCATGTAAAACACCGCTTTGTAGCGTCTCATGCCACTATTTCACTTCTGTAAGACATACCATGGAGAACAACTTGTCCAAAAGAGTCAGTATCAATGCTTTTCCTACCAGGCCAATTGATTCTAGGAACTTTCTACTTTCTTTTCCACTGGGAAAATCTTTGCTACTTTTTGGAGGATGACAAATGTAATTTAATTCTGAAATATCCAAAAAAGAAACAGAGAACTATATGGATTTGGGATTGGTTCTACAAAATAAATTGAAATTCAGTGGGTACAAGTGCCTGGTAATATGTTTAAGGGCATGCCAATAAAATACAGTTTATAAAAGTTCTGGGCACAAAGAAATAGATAGAAACATATTTCAACATGAATAGCTGATAATGAATTAAAAATGACTATCAACATGGGAGTTTTAATAGAAAAAAAAGAGCAAAATATGAAATAGGTAAGGTTTCTATCCAGCAGTTCCCAGTATCTCTATAACTTCAAAGTTTCCCCTTTTAGTAGTGCCACAGCAAATCCATCTTCCCATAAAATTCATTGTCTATGCCTTTTCCTCACTATTAAAATCTGATTTCAGAAATATAGACTATTAGAAAGACTCTGAAAACTGAGATATGAAGTAAGGCATTAGTTCAAGACATGGTTTTGCTTCTTATTGACTGTGTGTCCTTGGACCAGTGGTGTCCTGTTAAATGTCTAACAACAGATTTTCAGGGAAAAAAAGTTTGAGGTGTCTGATTTCCTTGGTGTATATAGTCCTACCATGGCCAGTGTCTTGAATGTAGAGATGAGGATTGTGGACAGTTGGCTTTCATGACCTGAGAGGAATTGACTTTATCATATTGCTGCCTTGAACAGATATATCACTGTTCTGACTCTTTTCTCTTTTGTAAAGTTGAAATAATAATGTTTATATCACACAAATAGTTGAACAAAAATATTAGTGCCCTAGTTTATCAGAAAAATGTATTAAGATTAGAGACCAATGTTGAAAGCCCATGTAAATTCCTACTCAACATTTCAGTAATACCCAGATAGAGAAGGGATATCCATCACACTTATGAGTATATAAAACTAGGAAGAATAGTTGACAGGATGGAAGATAGATTGTGAGTAAAAAAATATTTTGAAAGATTTGAGTATCGGCTATATAACAATAGAAAATTTACTGGTAACATCTAATCTACATGTGCAACTAAAAAAAAATAAAACACATAAGCGTTAAACCGGTGAGGAAGAACACATTTTAAAGGCAGGCTTAGGTGTTTTGTAAGACATTTATCTTTGTTTCTGCAATTGATATGGTGTCACCAAAGTTTACAAGCTCAGGCTAAATTGAGGCAAGTTAATTCAATTAAGAAAGTAAGAATTTCTCTCCAATTAATGGTGGCCAGTCCACATATAGAAAATCTGCCTTTTGGTTCTAAGTGCTAAACATTAAGAATAAAACAGAAACATACAGCCCATGAGAAGTAGATTGACTAGATCCAGACAGGACTTAAAATATATATATTAATTGAAGGAATTACAAATGTCTAGCTTGGATGAATGAAGATGCAATGAAAATGTGATTGCTAACATTAAATATGTGAAAGTTCATCTTACATATAGTTTCAAAGATAAAAACCAGCGTTGAATAGTTTCAGGAAAACAAATTTTTACCTCAGCCTAAGAATTTTCTAAAGATGAAGTTATCTTCATTGGGAAACTGGGTTCTCTAAAATGATTGCTGGTCAGATGGCAAATAGATGACCAGATGTGAGAAGAATGGGATTTGAGAAGCCTGGTTGTACTTTATGCCATCAAGCATTCTTTCAGTTTTAAGTTGTTATATTTTTGAGTTTCTGTTTTTAGAAATAAATGGGAAAAAAAGAATATTTTCTGAAGTCTAAGGGTAGAGGACAATCTTGAAAACTTTCAAAGTTAATTTGTCCCCTTAATTTCAAAATATGTTAAAAACATCAGCATGAAATATCAAGGGGGCTAAAAAAAAAAAAAAAAAAAATCAAGGGGCTAAGAATGTGACCAAAAGTCAACTACCTGAGAATACCAAAGGGAAGAGCTTGGTTTCTGGGGACGGTAACAGCAAGGGAAGCATTACCATGAGTGGAATTTTACAACATGATGTGTTAACTATTATCTTCATTCAGCCAGTGACAGTTATGACGTTGGGTGTTATAATAAAAGGAGTCATTTTTATCCACACAAACCGTGGGCTAAGACTGAGTCATTTCAACACACACATTCAGATCTCTGAAGAGCAATGCATGTTTATTGATCATTTCCTGGTCCCTCATTATGAGGGTTATTTTAAAAATGCCCAGTGTATGCTTGTAGTTTGAGCAATACTTGATCTGGGGAAATATTTGACTTTTCATCATCCATTACATATTTCAAATAAACTTACATTTTCTGTTACTGTTGCTCTACTGTACATCCATATACATCCTTGGCTTCTCTCCTTCCCTAAATAGACACTGTCACCAGCTGGGTTCCTCAGAATGAAACCTTGGTACTAACGGAGCAAGGATAGTTTTTTTCTATTACCTTTAAATATCATATAAATTCTCTTTTGCTTAGGTTAATCTTAAATTCAATTATTGGTTTCCTGAGGAAGAGGCTTTGGAAAACCGCAACTAGAGGTGTTAAGATTTTTTAATTTGCTAATCCCTTAACCTTGGTGTCTGCCCATTGTGCTCTGCCCAGGTTCTCAACAATTACCGTGCGGTGATGTGAAGATTTGTCTAAAACCACTGCAGGCATGGTCTTCTGAGGACTGCCACTAGTTTTTGTTATTAAAGCCCTGTGTCCTAAATGCTGGAAGTTCTAAATGTCTCTGAATGCTTAATCAGGATGTGTTTCAGTTCCTGTGTTTGAGGGTATTGGAAAACGTCATCAGCCTCCTTGGTGCGGGCTTATCTTGGATGTGTAGTCAGCCTGAAAATTAAGATAAAAATTATGCAACCACTAATCATTGGTTGCTTGTTGCCCCCAATTTGGTGCTGATGGGCCTGTAGTTGAGGGAATTTTTGTCAGTCCAAATATATATTACTGGAATGTCTGTCTGATTGGCCTATTTACATTGAGAAGTGGTAAACTTCTGAGCAGACAGCTTTGAGCAAAAGCTTAAGATTTCTTCCCTACATCTTTCTGTTAGACTAGAGCTTCTAATCCCTGTTATGAATGTTTAATGTGAAGGATTTGAAGAATCACCAAATGGGAGCACACAAACCTGAACCAAGTGAAGTACCAAAATCTTGAACTTAAATTCTACCCTTTAAAGACTTGTTGGAGGCTGCCAGATTCCTTTACCTGACAAGCCAGTTTTTACCTGATGGGTTAAGCTCCCAACTCTCCTAGTTTCAAAAGTCTTAGTGGGTGTTTTTCCAATTGCTCTGAATCTCTGTTCCTTGCCAAATTTGAAGGCCGCTTCCTTTTCCTCACTGATACGGGTTTCACTAATTGGAATAGGCTGGGGAGTTGTGACTTACCTGACAGTAATAGCTTCAGCAGAGTTCTTTAGTCCCCTTTTCCGTTGCTTTTCTCGAAGGCCTTCTGTGTCAGTGGCTGTCCTTTCTGATGACCAGCAGCCCTATCATCTGCAATATTCATAAATACTTGCTGGAAAGTCTTCAATATTTCAGGCAGTTACCAAATCCTTACTTACCTTGAGAAGAATGCTTCAGAGTTACCAGTGGGAGTTCATATCAACCTCAGTGTCTTTCCCCCTCTCTATTCATGCCTTTGACAGAATCTCAGGGATCGGTTCAGCCAGATTTTAAAGACTATTTTTTTTCAGGGATAAACAGCATTCCCTATGATAAATCTCAGAAAATGACATATATTTGTTGAGTGAATGGATGGATGGATGGATGGATGAATAAATTGTGCACTTTTTAAAAGCTAGCATGCTTTATAGAAATTCTTTTAACTATGGTCTACAGACCACATGCAAATGCTTAATAAAGTATATTCTAGTGCCCCATGGAAGGCAGCCCCAAAGATGGCCCTCAATGATCTCTGCCTCCTGGTATTTACACTCTTATGTAGTTCTCTCCCATATTCTATCAGGACTGATCGAATTCAGTAGCATGTAGCAGAAGTGATGATAAATCACTTCTGAGAACATAGAAGACAGATTTGTGGTTGTCAAGGGGGAGTGGGGATAGAGGAGGGATGGATTGGGAGTTTGGGGTTAGCAGATGCAAACTGGTATATAGAGAATGGATAAACAACAAGGCCCTACTGTATAGCACAGAGAACTATATTCAATATCCTGTGATAAACCATAATGGAAAAGAATATATATATAATATATATATACACACACACATATATATCTGAATCACTTTGCTGTACAGCAGCAATTAACACAACATTGTAAATCAACTATACTTCAGTAAAATAAATTCACCAAAAAAAAGACACTGAAAAAGACACTGTGACTCCCAGCTTGGTCACTTAGCCTCTCTCTTGGATGACTCACTTTGGGAAAAGCCGGCTGCCAAGTGGAAGAGCCCTATGGAAAAGCCCACATGGCGAGGAACTGAAGCTTTCTGGAAAAGACGAAAGAGAATGGAGGCCATCTGACAACAGCCACATGAGTAAGGTACCTTGGAAACAGCACTTCCAGCTCCACTCAATTCTTCCAGTGATAAAACCCCAGCTGATAGCTTTACCGTAACTTCAGAAGTGACCTTAAGCCAGAAACACCCTGCCGAGTCGCTTCTAGATTTCTGACCTCAGAAACTGTGGGAGATGATACATGTTTGTTGCTTTATACTGCTAGGTTTGGAGATGGTTTGTTATGCAGCAATAGATAACTAATACTAATACATCATGTATCTACTGAATCAATACCCAGACAGAAGGGCCCAGGAAACTTTACTGTTAGCAAGCATGCATCACAAGATGACGAGACCTTTGCATATTGGCATTGGAGAACCAGGCTATTATTAAGTGTTTTTTAAGCTCTAAATAACGGTAGGCTTCCATTTTTCACTAATTCACTGCTAAATATCCCTGATCTTTTAACCTGTGAATGGCTTTAGTTTCTTCTCAATGCTATTACGGTGCCTAAGGACTTCTTAAATTTTGTTTGTTTTGATGGTTCTGCATTTCTCAAGCTCACTTTTGAGAGTGAAATTCTATGAGTTGGTCAGATTTAGGCATTTGTAGTTTAATGTGGTTTTCAGAATGACTCCTGAAAGGATGATTACAACTACTTGCTCTGTATCTTTAAATCTAACCTCCAAAATCAAAGAAAACTCACTTTACCATAATTACTTGGATGAACAGGAAATGCTCAGACTTCTTTCTCTCCAGTCCACTTTTCTTTACCAAAGCATGGGACCCAACTCTCTAAGATCAAAGAAAATCTTTTCTTTTTTTTTTCAAAGCTAGCAAGCCATTAATATCCATCTCTGTAAAGTAATCCAAATGAATATTTCAAAAGTGACTTGTATAATTAGCAGAATTTCACAACAGTGTCAGCATTCATCTGAGGACTGTAGGGGAGTCAGAGGAGCCTGGGGTAGGAGCCGTAGGCAGCAGTGACTCGGTAGAGTTGCCTTCGTTTCTCTGAATTGAGGCTACTTTATTTCGGAATCGAACATGCCTTTTTTTCTTTATAAAACAGGAATTAATTAGAAACGCTAAAGAGTCACTTTGTAATTCTGAGCATTTTGAGAATGAATATTATTACCATCACCTTGGGTTTCTAACCCCCAAAGTCCCACTTTATTACTTCCCCTACTTTATGACCTCTTTCTACTTTATTGCTATACTTCCTGTCATATCATTCAGGGTTCAATCACAAAAGCAAAACCAATAGGAGTATAATAAAATAAGAGATTTATTATAGGGTGCTACACTTTTGTGGAAGGCACTAGAGACATGAGGGTCCACGAATAATGTTGAAAGATCTAAAAAACTGTCGCTAACGAGAACTCCTGGAACACTGGCCAGTGTTGACAAGTCAGGGCTGGCAGCCAGAGGGAGACCCATGGGAAGCCCTACACATCTCCTAATCCCCTACTTGCCCCTACCTTGCCCCTCCCCACTTCCCTCTCCCCACTGGTAACCACTAGCTTGTTCTCTATATATGTGAGTCTGCTTCTTAACTAACTTCATGAGTTTAGTCTCCTCACTTTCCTTCACTGGGCCTCAGTTTTCTCATTTTTATAATAGGTAGTGTTAGGTAGGGGTGTAGTGAACCAAAGAACTTTAAGATAACTTCTATCCATGATACTCTGGTAATTCTAGACATTTCTTTTTTTTAACTAGACATTCTTTTTCAGTTCTAGCTCTTAAATTCTGTGGTTCAAAGAAGCAGTTCATATCTAATAGAGTTCTCCTTATTCCTAAAGTACTTACCTTCCATTAAATTTGCTCTGTTAACCCCTGTAAAAATCATCTGCGCCCAGTTATATGCGTAGAAGCAAAGATACACTGAAGGCTGCTCTCTTATGCCTTAAACATACTGTTGGTCCAGAACTAGATGCCTCAGAGAAATGTGTGTGTGACTCAGGAGTTTGGAAGGGCATTGAGCTTGGCTATACATTGTAATCATATGAGGACGTTTAAAAAAATACTGAGTTCTGAATTCTACCACTAGAGATTTTGATTTAATTGATCTGCAGGGAAACTCTGGCATCATTACTTTGTTTTTTTGAGCTCCCCAGGCAGAGTTAATGTCCAGTCAGCATTGACAATCACTAAATTAGATGCTCTGAAAGGAATAAAATATGACTCATTTTATCTGTCAATAGCTATTTGTAAAAACAACCTCTTCAGACTCAGGTTCTATGATTTGTTTCAGTGTAAGGCTGAGAGGTCTGAGATTCTTAGGAAAGACTCTTCTTTGCAGCCAGCTGAATCAGTGGGTCTGCTTGTGGCCGCTTTCCATATGATAACACACCTGGGTAGAATTCTTTCACGATAGATTTCATACACAATGGAACTGAAAGGACCCAGATCAGCACCATGAGAAAATCATGGATTCATTATTTAAATAGTACAAATACGATCATCAGATTCTTGCCCCTGCCCTCCGTTGGTTCTGCTGCTGTTACTCTTTTGTCTGCAGTTTACTTTTGTGTCGTTATATTTGCACACTCATGCTTTGGATAACACGACTGAGTGGGAAGCTCTTACCTCTTTTGCACCCTGTCCTAAATATATACATTGTTAACCTGCAGATGGTTCAGTGTCAAGATGCTGTACTAACCTGGGCACCATTTTCTGCACTTCCTCTTGAGCCTCCAGTGTCCATAAACATAGACCTCATGCCTCAGAACACCTTAGTTGATTTTAGTCAATCATAGCCACAAGGATCTTGGCTTTAATAGCAATATTTGTTCCTGGCTGCACTGGCCTTCTTGGTTCAAGTGACTGTACCTTCAGTAACTAGTGTAGCCCTAGCTCAGGTTTTCTTCAGTAACTAGTGTAGCCTTAGCTCAGGTTCTTCTAGTCTTGACTCCCCTCATGCATATGAGGTGGATCTTAATCTTGACAACATAAGCTTGAAGAGGAAGAAGTAATTTTTTGGCGTATAGTTAGATGTTCTCTGAGAAATAATAAGCTCATTTTTATTCTCGATCTCTTATCTTTCTCTTGGCTTAATTTTTTTAGATTCTGTCTTCTCTCATAATGGTGTAGCAAAAATAAAATATGCCAAAGCTTATGGTATTCAGATTGAAGCCGTTCATGCATTGAAAGCTTGTTCAGTCCTTTCAAGTATATTTCTATATAACTAAATAAACGCGATGAAGGCCTTAAAATTTAGAACTTGAATTATGAGAAGATGACCAAATATAATACGTCCCCAAAGTGTCACAACTTTGCTGGCAACAGTGAAGATGGGTATCACAATAAAAGTATCTTTTATAGCTACCCTTTTGGAACTCGCACCCAGCAGACTCATCTGGTCAATACCTCTGATTCCGTTTTAAATCTGACTCTATGCGGGGCCAATAGGCCAGCCCATCAGAAGCATTTGACAAAGTGAAACAGAGCAAATAATTAAAATAACTAATGATTAGCGGAGACTTATGATCTGTCAAGCATGGCTCCAAGAACTTTACATGTATTAACGAATTTCATCTTTAAAACAATCCTATGATGTAAATGCTCTCATTATTCTCTTTTTGCAGATTGAGGAACCAATCCAAAACACATTACAAAGAGGGGTAGCTACAGTGTAAGTCTGGAAAGACTACACGCAATGTCCAAGTTCTTAATTCACACAACCATTATTTCATCCATCCTTTATTCCTTCCATCCATTCATCTATTCATCCATCCATAAAAGGATGTACTGCCCTGGCAGTAATGGTATACTGTCTACTAAAGTGTGCTGGTTATTCTGTTTGCTCGTCTACATCCATTGTTTATATCACCTGGGTTCTGTCACTGGATAGTCTTCTTAGAATTAGCCAATGAAAACTTCCAGCAGGAGATGAGATGATGGCAGAGAGGAAAGCCCAGTATTTCTTCCCCACTGGTCCCCACTTTGGTGCTTTGTCTCTGGGCATAGCTGTATTCTTCCATGACTACTGGTTTTGCCTCATGGCCTCCTCCTCCACATTTCCAATTCCTAACTTATGTCTGTTGGCTCATTGGACTTGTGTAGTTTAGTCTGAACTGTGTTCTTTCAAAATTGCCAACATTGTAAAATCGGGTGACTTGAAACATACAAAAAATTAGAATTCTGGCTTCCCTTGAAGAATAAAAGTTCTGACGGGACAGAGTCCTATATTGCCATAAGATGAAAAGCAGCTGGTGCTGATTTGAAGCCATGTTCTCTTCCTCTGCCCCACCTACTTTGTCACCTGCCTGATACCTGTAGCCGTTTGAGATTGCCACCCCTGCTTTTGTCAGTTGGATTGCTACTGGCTATTGTACAACCAGAGCAGCCATTGTTCTGTTCTGACATTGGGAAGCAGAATGCAGTTGGCAGAAAAGATTGTGTTCCCTAGAGATGGAGAAGAAAGCCTTTGTTTTTGGCTTCTGGTTCCCAGTTGCAGTTCATCCAGTTACAATGGAAAATATAAGGTTTCAGAACCATCAGGGATACAGCATTTCAGAGCCATCAGAGGAGAGTTTGCTTCTAATTGTTTGAGTAAAGTGTTGAGTTTGGAGAGTAAAAATTTAGGACAAAGTCATGAATGCAGAATAATGATTTTCTACATTGTATAAACAAAAGCCTAAAATTTAAACATTAAATATATTCTTTCACAGATAAGAATTCTTTCTGGGTACTGGAAGTTTGTTAGATTGGGTACTTACAACAGCACTTCAAATTCTAACACTTTTAATAGATTCTTAAGTGCACAAGCTGTGTAGCTTCCTCTTTGTTTTTTCATTAACCCATACTTTCTATTTTTTCTTGCTAAGTGAATGGCAGGAATATTCATCTTCTTTATAAGGTTATGGCGTGCATTTCAATTGTGTTAAAAAAAAGCAAAACAAAATCTGGAAAATGTTACTTTGCAATCAGAAATGAGATACCAATTACTGCAAGATGAACTTACTCATATTTTTGCTTTTAATATTTTCCTGAAATAACGTATTTCAAGATTCTTACCAATATGTTCATTTTAACTATGTTCTCTATGGGACAAAAGAAAAGAAAACTAGGCCACAGGGAGAGAGTATAAAAGTTGCTTCACTTTTAGCTTTACTTTTAATTGTTTCCTTCCAAACGCTGTAGAATTTGAAGATATTTGAGATTCCCATAATCCTTTAAAATGCAAATTTATTTTACAGTTTTCTTCTTGGGAGATCTTTCCTAATCTAGCAGCTTTTAATAAAATAAGCATCAAACAGCAGACTTAGGTGTTGATTTGTTTAATTAACGTATTCTCCCCACTACAACTTCTCACTGCTTTTCATTTCATGGAAACCTTTGCTAATGACACAGATGACTCCTGTCTAACATTTGAAATCTCAGAACTGATGGGCAAGGGGAGGAAGGTGAATGACATGCTGAGTAAGCCAGAGTAGGCTAAATAATTTGCCATAAGTACGATAAAGAAAAACAACTTTGCTTTACTCTTAGCTGCCTCTGAATTCTTAAGAGCAGAGCAAATATTATGTGAACAACACCATGAAATGGAATGAGGTATGATGGCTAGATTCCCAGCAGAAGCACTGTGTGAAATAAACTCTATGACCAGAGATCTTAAAAATAAGAGTGAAACTGACGTAGCCATTTTGGTAGCTCTTCACTGGTGAACGTGTCTCTTTATTACATTTGTCTTTTATCATCATCGTTATTATTGTTTTGTAATATAATCATCATTTATCTATTAGCATAATTTCTTGGTTGGAGAAAATTAATGTCAGAAACCAGAATGCTTTGCTTAATTTTTACCCGACCCAGTGCCAGTCAATATTCACAGAATTCCCAGTGCCCTGTCAGTGCTCTTCAACCCTTGCTCTCGTTGAATCTTTCTTAATTGACTCCATGGAAGCAAATCCAATTTCTGCTCTCAGCCCTTGTACACATATGTGAAGACTGCTAAATTTAAACTATTTCTGCTCAATTTTGTGCTGTCAACTCTTGACACACCAGACAGAATGAGATCACCGGAATTTGCTTTATATCTTATTTTAAGATCATGTAATTGGAATGATTTTGTGCCATTGTTTCAGTATAGTATTAAAGTGATATCCTAGAGGTGAAAAACAAATACATTATTCGACTCCATCATCCAGTCTCTCTGAAACCACCTTCTTTGCTTTGTCTGCATGACTTGATTTATATATGAGATATAAGTGTCAATAACTTGTTTTTGATGGGTACAATACTGCCAGGAAAATGGATATAGTTGAACATTATGCTATAAAGAGGGGCATGAAATATAATTCAGATGGGGTTCATGACACTCGTCCCTCATCTGACACACATTCTTTTCATTTCCAATTTCACTGGAACAGCAAAAAGAATGGTTTCCAATCTGTCCCACCTCATAAAAATAGACCTGTGTTTAATTCTTCAGGACCTGAAATTATCCTTTGGATATTGTCAACCAATCATCCTAGGAAAACGTTCCTGGCCAAAGTAACAGAAATATTCTAGGTATTGAGATGGCTAAAATATCACTGTTACCTTGCTTTTAATGATTGCACAAAATATTGCAGAAAACCAAATGTGATGATGATACTGACATAGCTTGCCACTTCTATTTTTTTTTTATTAAATTGTGCCATTTTCTCAGTAGTATATGGCAGTTTGCGAATATAACATTTTTTTAATAGGAAGAGACCAATCACAGACCCTGATATATATGTCTTAATATAGTAAAGGAACTGTGTTTGTCAAAGCCGAAAGCCTCATTTGGTTGTAACCAAAGATCTTACATAAAAGATGTTAGTTTTATTTATGATTATAGTTCATGATGGATCATCGAAGTTTCAACTAAAATCTTATTCTGGCTTTCTTGATCAGCAAGTTGGATTATAAATATTATATCTCTAGAGCACAGCAGCCTGATAGAAAGTTAGCTGCCTAAATTTCAGCCATTTAGACATTTTCTAGCAGAGGCCATTAATTATGTCACATCAGGCTTGTTATGAATAAACTAAATGTCCTTACAGAAATCAGAGAATACTCTTCAAAAACTTGGGCACTGAGTGAAGAATAAATTTTAGTTCAAGATTACTGGGGGAAAAAAATTATAGGTTATCTATTATCTTAAAAAGCCTATTGAAGAGATAATAAAATTTATAATTTCTCTGTCCTAGCCTTTGGAAAAGCTGAATCTGCATCATCTCATGCATGTTCTACATATACTAGCTAATAAATGCATAATTCCAAATTTGGCAAAAAACAATAAAATCTAATATGAAGCTTATTCTTTGGGGCTTACTCAGAGAGGTTAGTTATTTTACATTTATATTAAATTTTTTACACTTTCTTTCTTCTGTTCATAAGTGACTCCTTGGAAGCTACACACTATGGATAAGGCTCTGTGGACCATATGTGTGACTCTGTGTGATCAAAGAGCCCCATTTGGTGGTGAAATCATTGGACTGAAAATCAACCACTGTCAACATTAAGAGGGTTGTCAACTAGTAATTAATGTCAATTAAACTACTGTGATTGTTGATGGATTTTTAAAAATACTATATTTTAATTAGGAAAAAATATTTGAATCACACCTCTCTCTCTTTAAACTGTTCAGCCATCAATAGGGGAAACACAGGGCAAGGATTAATACTTACATAAATTGTGTTCTTGCATAAACATAGTAGCTACTGAGAGCAGGAATGGTCTAGAATAGAGTATTTTCTAACAGGTATTTTGGCTGATTCCCTCTATCGACAGGTTAAAGATCAACTCTGGCTATTGAACATGACCAGTTGTAACAGGCAAAAGGTGAATTTGTGTCTGCCTAAGGGAGACACTGCATAGTTAATTTTTTCCCCTGCATCCCTCCTCCCCTAATGGCAGCTTGACTGACGCAAAACATAGTTTCTTTACGCGTATTCTCAGAAACTCCTTGTGCAAATGAGTAACACCACAGTGAGGAATCCTCCTAGGCTCGAAGCCTAATGCAGACAAGGAGAATTTCTTAGTAGACAGTAAAGGATTGAAATAAACAGAAATGGAGGGAGTAGAGGCTCTCGATATTTCTCAAGCATCTACAACATGACAGACACTGTGTTGGAAGATTTATGCATACTTCTTGAGTTAATTTTCAGCAG
This sequence comes from Monodon monoceros, assembly GCF_005190385.1. Taxonomy (NCBI): domain Eukaryota; kingdom Metazoa; phylum Chordata; class Mammalia; order Artiodactyla; family Monodontidae; genus Monodon; species Monodon monoceros. The sequence goes on from NW_021703780.1 coordinate 27,201,690, forward strand.
AACCGTGAGTTAAGTTTTCCTAGTTCATTTTGCGAGCGGGTGAAATGAAACTCAGAGAGGCTAAACAATTTTCTTAAGGCAACACAGTGAGGAGCTAAGATGTGTCTGATTCCAGTTACAAGAAGAGTGTCCATGAATTTCTTCCATCATACGAGGCTATCTTAAAATTTATAAAAATATGTATGTTTCTCAAACCGTAGCGTGAGGAAAATGCAAACTAGTACATTTTATAAATATGTAAGATAATCTGCTTTATAAGACCAGCGTGAATACTTTCTCTGCTGAAAACCTCCACACTCTACCCGTATCCTTCATTTGTCTTAGAGTTGGGCATCTCTCTCACTTGGATACATTGTTTTGGAAGCATTTGTGTTAATGTTCACTAATTTTCTTTTCCACTTCCTGTCTTTTGTTTACCTACTTTTTGACTCTTGTTAACAACCCCTACAGGACACTAAAAAAACAAAAAAAGGAATTAGTGTTATTTACTGCTATGAAAAAGTTATTGGGGGTTGAAAACAATACCCTCGTTAATGGATTGATTTTGCCTGTAGATTCCTATCTCTCTGACAAATTTGAATTTAAAGTTGGATTCCTTTGGGGCCCATCACCATAGATGCCATCTGTACGTTCTAAAACTTAGCCTGTGTACCTAGGTTTATAAGCTTCCAAGTTTTTGTAAGTCAAATTGCAGGTTGTCTTAGTCTCCAAGGCACATTAAAATTGAAACAGAACTTTCCTCAAAGTGCTTTTTTGGGTATTGACATAGGAAATCAACAATGGTTTTCTAACGATTCCTCAAGTTGCAGCGTGAGTTTGCTGTCACCTGCACCAAAAGAAAAAAAGAGAAACTTAGGTAATTGGTTCCTGACCTACTTGTGCCTCTGTCAGATGAAGCACTATTATATATCTATAAGTGAGAATGCTTCACTGTCTGATTTCTTCTGTTGAAAGTGCAGCTAGATAACCATCCTTTGTGATTCAAGTATTTGAATAATCACTATGAGATGAAAAAGTACCATGTGTAGATAAAAGCAAGTGTAGATATAGTATATAAGTTAGCTACAAAAATTTTAATATCAGTAATGTGATGTTGGAAGAGTTTGCTGTCAATACCATTTATATGTTAAATGTATTATTAGTAGGTAGATCTACTAGAATCTTGATATGAATTTCATGTGGATGCTGAGACTCTCAAAGGCCAAATTAGGCGCTATGGAATTGCAAATCTCTCTTTTCTATTGCCTCATTAACTTCATGATAAAGAGTGACATTTATTATCTGGAAATATATATTTTTTAAGTGTGTGTGTGTGTGTGTGTGTGTGTGTGTGTGAGAGAGAGAGAGAGAGAGAGAACTCAGTTTCCCTCTTCCTCCTTTCTCTTATTTTTCCAGCAATCACCTTTCAAAAAGGAGGAAGAAAGTAAGAGGAGGGGGAGGGGGAGGAACAAGGGAACATGTTTAGCCTCTAGAATTTATAAAGGTACACAACTCATCCAGGAATTGCAGAATTACATAAGACTAGGAATCAATCATCTTGAAAGTCTTTGTTCTAGAAGTTCTCTACTCAGTCTTGTAAGTCTTGTGACTAAAGGGGACCTTTCTTTCCCATTACTCATCTAGAGAATGTTTCAGAGTCCAGCCCCCCAACCCAAAAAATGAACACATGTCTTTCCTGAGCTTTCTAAATCATCTTCTAGATATGATATTTGCACTTATTGTGAGATACTGGCCTTAAATCACGATTGGGACAAGGAGAGAGAAGGAAAGCACAGTGAGGTAGTGGCCCATTATTTATCATGTTATCAAGCCCTGTAATCAAAAGAAATCATGGGGGTTTCCCTGGTGGCGCAGTGGTTGAGAGTCCGCCTGCCGATGCAGGGGACACGGGTTCGTGCCCCGGTCCGGGAAGATCCCACATGCCGGGGAGCGGCTGGGGCCGTGAGCCATGGCCGCTGAGCCTGCGCGTCCGGAGCCTGTACTCCGCAACGGGAGAGGCCGCAACAGTGAGAGGCCCGCGTACCGAAAAAAAAAAGAAATCATGAAGACTGAGGATAGAGAAGTAATGCATTTTTAATAAATAAGAACATTTCTTCCATGTGGCACAGGAGGTGAGGACAAACTATGGCTTTTTTGATCTAGAATAGGTGGGCAAAATGTTCAGTTTTGTGTTCTAGATGCAATCATACTTCAAGAATAGGAATTAAACTCAACATTTATTTTGTCCAAAGTCAATAGATGGATACATTTCAGAGTATCACAATGATTTCTGGGTAAAAAATTCTGCCTCTGTAAGCAAACGAACTAAATTAGACAACCTTTCACTTTTAGATGGCTTTGATTGTTTTAAGTTCTTTGTATGGTGAGCTGAACTTTTGCCTTTCTATAATTTTTGTACATTTCCTATTGGCTAAAGATACATAGAACAAACCTAGTTCCTGGCTGCAGTCCACCAGTGTCTGAAAATATATGACATTCCTCTTACATTGTACCTAAGGTTCAAATATGCAGGTGCCACTGGGGGTCATTTGTAGTATATTAACTGACAAGCTGTAAATACACTTATATCTGCTGCTATTATAGGCTATTCCACATTTCTACTCTGAGATGTTTTTGAAGTTGATAATATCAAGTGTCCTGGCAATTTTCATGTTGCTCTAAAACTAGGGACATGGTTTAACTGATTTGTGGTTACAGGAAGTTAAACAATTGTGTTTCAGGAAAAGATTGTCCCTTTTAGGGACAGAGAATAACCTTTATCTAGAGATTCAGTTGTTATGTTCGTACTAATGTATGCAAATAAAATCAGAGTTTCAGTAACTACTGCGCCTCTAAAAGGTCATATTCTTTTCATTAGAATCAAGCAATTAATTCTAAATGTTTCCCTATATTTTTCCGGAAGCATTTCCTTTCATTACCAAAAGCCTCAGATTTCTTCCCATACTATTTTTTTAGCATATGAAATATAAAAATTTGTACTTTAGTTCATCCTGGAATTAGTTGCCCCTCCCTTTAGCGCATATCAATTCAGTGTGGCTCTTTGGGATTTTATGGCTTTTACTGCATGTGATACTTGTTGGTATGTAATGTTAGAACAAATTGAGTGTTCGTTATGATTTTGACACCTTGAATCCCATTCCTCTGACTTAAGTGACTAGGAAATTACCAATAATAAAGCCTTACTCTAGCATAAATTTATTATTTTTAATTAGTTAAGTGTAAAGGGGATAAAACCTAAAAATGTTACCAAAAACTTCCCTGTACTAAGAAATATAATTAAGCTAAAATTCAAATTCAAATTTCTTTTGCACTGGAATGCCCTCAGTTTGTACGTTGTTTGTTTGTTTTTTTTTTAATTTGATTGACAATAGCCAAAGTATTATTTAAAAATGACTGACTTGACATGCAGGATTACCTTTCTTTTGTTATTGCTTTACTCTCTCCTCCCTCTCCACTTTCATGCTCAAAAAATATTAAGAATGTTACTTAATGCTTTTATTCACTCCTTTAGTTATCCACTCATGTTTTCAGTCAACACACATTTATTGAGTACCTACCGCATGTTAAACATTAGATGAATGAGCTTCTTCCCTCCCCACAAGGAGTTCCCAACTCACTCTCCTGCAGCCTGTGTAGATAGGAGCCAGGTCTGAGCCACTGCTTCTGTGAGCCAAGCTTTGCTTTAGAACAGTGCTTGTCAAATTGTAATGTGTTCGTGAATCACCTGGGGGATTTAGTTAACACTCCGATTCTGATTTGGTAGGTCTGGGTGGGGCCTGAGATTTTGTAGTTCTAATAAACTCTTGGCCCAGGGAACATACTTCAAGGATCAGGGCATTAGATCAGAGAATAGATCTGATTCTGTTGAATTGATTTTTCTGTCCATCACAAAATCAAGACATTTGCCTTTGTAAATGGAGATCATTTTGAAAGGACATACTCATATTTTAGTTATTATGAATTCATCCTCTTTGCTTTTATGGCACTTATCACACTGTAATATCTTTAATTGCTGGTGTCTCTTTTGCTGAATTTAATTTCCTTGAGAATTGACATTAAATTCTATTTAGTTAATGTTTGTACCAACTATCGTGGTGTTTATGGCTCAATCATTATGTGATGAATCAATGTAGTAATGCTTAACACTGTCAGAGTAACATCTCTTCTTACTTGCTAAGGGTCAGAAAGAGGCTTTTTCCTCTTTTCTTTTTCCCACTCTGGTCTTAATCCAGCTAGCCTTCCGAAAGAGTGAAATGTTCAAAATTGAGCTAGTGTTGGTTTTGATGTGAGGAGGAGGGACTGTCAGGATTTTGAGAAAGGAACAAAAGCAATCTTATGTTCCAGACAAGATAATATTGGAAATGAAAGAACTATTAGGTTGCCAAGTGTCTCGAGTGGGGTGACTGAAAGCAAAGACCAGAGTTAATGGAGACTGGGCCAGGTAAGAAGGTATGTTAGAGAATAGTGTTCAGAGATAGTCCCCTGGGGAAACCATACAACGAGGAAGCCATCAGCTATGCTGGAGGGATCTGACCCATACCTTATTTTGTAGTCCTGAACTGTAGTGTCACCAGTGATATGGAGGTCAGCATGGTAGGAGCTGTGGCAAGTATGTGGGTGAGGGTATAGGTTTCCACCTGACCCCTGAATGGTCAGAGTCCCAGACAGATCCTCTCACCAACCAGCCAATGGCCTTATAATTTTCTTATGAGTTTACAAAAGCAGTCACACAATTATTTCAACATAATAATAATAGCAAACTCTTATAGTCTACTTTAGTGAGTGGATAGACATATTGGACTATAGAAGTATATATAAATGCATTCTTTGTAAGGCACAGAACTAAATAATTTAAGAAACATAGCATGTCAGAATTATTGCTTTATAGTTAATATAACACCATATTTTTCCTTTGAAATGTCATAATGATATTCATAGTTACACTTAACTTAGAGCTTACTAGGTACCTGGGGTTTTTCTTAATGTTTTACATGTATTAACTCATCTAATCCCTCCGAGAGAGATACTATTATCACTAGTTCATAGATAAGGCAATCAAGGCACAGCATGTTTGTGTAATTCGCTCAAGGTTACATAACAGTAAGTGGTGGGGTGGATTTTGAACCGGGGCAGCTTTGGTTCTAGTGTCTTTGCTTTTAACTACTACATGCCACTGTCCATCACATAAATAATTGTTTCTCATAAACTTTTAACGTGAGAGACATACAACTAAAATGGATCCATTTAAATAGAATTAAGAAGACAATACAGTTCTCATTGAAACTGGGTAAATAAACAGGAGATGGGAAGTTCACATCCACAGAGTCAAGGATTTATATCCCTAGAAGTCAGACCAAGTGGTGCCATATTCTGTTCCTTTGTGTCAACAGTATATCATGTGTGCTTTGTAAAATGGCTGCTGAGAAACGCATATCTATACGTATACAACGCATTTCATGATGATTCTCTTAATATTCTTAAGGACAAAATGGGAAAATACGAGCAATCCTCTAATCCATAACTAATTGAACAACTATCCAAAGAGTTATCTAGCAATGTATTGATGCCAAGCTCTATGGAGATCTCTAGAATGGGGATTCTCCACTTGGCTCTCTTTTGTTCAGCAGTTTGTTCAATAGTTAGAATGATGAAAGAAGAAATGCTTACCACTTTTGCAGGTAATGCAAAGCTAGAAAGGGTGGCTGTTGGTTTAGATGATAGCCACATGCCTGAAAAACGATCTCTCCATTCTAATAAAATGAAAATTTACTGAGTTATTATAAAGTCTTGTTTATTGCACATTTACAGGAAAAGGAAATTTATTTCGAAATTCCTGTGGTTTTATTTGCCTACCTGCTCAATATGAGCCAGTATGGTGTTAACAGATGCTTTAAAAAGTTAATGCATTCTTAAACTGCATTAATAGAGGTAGAGAGTCAAGTTCAGGGTGATAATAGTTTCACTATAATCTGAACTGCTCAGACGGTGTCTTGAATATTATATTCAGTTCTGTAGGCTGCGTTTTAAGAGTTGCTGAAAAGGTAGATTACACCTAGAGGGTGACTAGGATGTTGAAGAGGCTGGAAACCATAGTGTTTAAGAAATTGAGCTCATCTAACCTGGAGAAGAAACTGATAAGGCATTATGAAAGTGCACATTGTAAGATGCTTTATTTTTCTTTAAGGGAGATGATAATTTGGTGTAATTCTACAGAGAAGTAGATACAATAGATTAGAAAGTAAAGGATTAGGTATATCGTTACAGTTATGGCCAAGAAAAGGTAGAATAAGGCACGTTGAAAATAATGTGGGGTGGAGCAAAGTAAATATCATTTCTCCTTTTTGTTATAATAAAAACTGTTTTTTAAAAGAGGAGATTTTTATTATAAATGTAAGTTGCTCAACCCAAAACTGTCAAACGATTTGGAGGGTATCAACTAAAAATTAAAATTCTTTTCCCCGTCAGTATCACACTGACCACCATATGGCTGTCATAATCATCAGTAACACTTGCTCATTTTTTTGAAAATATCTATGCATAGAAAACATCACACAGGCATATAGACAAAAATGATTATACATGTATAAATATACCAGTCCTTTTATAACACTAACGGGATCATACTATACATGGTTTTCTTGAGCGTATATTTTGGATATATCCTTTCATATCAGTGAAATGAGACCTAGCTTAATCTTTTAAGCTGCTTAGAATTTCTTTCCTAAATACCCATAAATATTTAGGTGTTTTTATTGTGCATCACAGTGATTATAAGTTTGACGATAATAGCCAACCTTGTACGTAGATCATTCATTTCTTTAGTCCTAATGGTTAGAAGCAGAGCTGTTAGGTATGAATGTTTTAAGACTTTTGAGATATTTTATGAAATTAATCTCAACAAAGATTGTAAAATTAAACTTCTACCAGCAAGGTGTAGATAATTCCATATATCTCCACCTGACCAACATTAAGCTTTCTCATTATTTTTATAGTTTCCAATCTTATGGATGAAATAGGGCATTTTGTTTTGATTTCTATTAATAGTGAAGTTAAAATGTTATTTAGTGTGTTTATTACTCATTTATGTATATTCCTTTGTGAATTCCTGTTCATGTCCTTTGGCCATTTTTCTAATGGATTGCTCTATTTTCAAAATATTGAATAGAATTATTTAAATATTTAGAATTCTAACACTTATAAATGGTGAAAATAGTTTTTCTTATCTAATATTTGCCCTTTAATTTATTTGTCATATTAGTGACCTCCATTCTCTATTATATGATAGTTTTGATTACCAACAAAAAAGGAAGAAAATCCAAAAATAATACTCCATTAAGAAAGCCATAGTCCTCCTTGGTTTTTCAGTAATACCTACTCTTTCCTGGATATCAGAATATATGAATATAATAACATCTAAGATCTCACAAAAACTAGTGATTCCAATTTTTAAATAAATTTAATAAAAGGAAAATTTAAAAAATCATTGGAAACTGTTCTAGATATTGAGGAGAACTTTACAAAAAGAAATTCTGTAAGTTGTTTTTAAAAATTAAAAATAATTATCATTCCACATTCATCAAAAGTCAACTTGAGATTTATTTTAAAATCATAGCTTTAACCATATAAACAAAAAGTGTGAGTTGATATTTTTTAATTTAAAAGTTATGCCAGTAATTTTACATTAATGGTGTGTGTGCATGTACATGTATATGTATGTGTTTTAAGTGTATGAACTTTAATTTATTTTGGCTGTTTTATCATGTGCCTCTCCACTGATATGTTTTTGGTTAGAACATCAAGGCACAAGCATAACTGTCAGCTTTTGTGTGCTGCCTAGTTGGTGTGTGATGGCTAATTTTTGTACCTGAAGTTTCTGGTGGAGTGTGGCCAAAGAATGATGTATAAACTAAAAGAATCTCATTAAACTGCTAAGGAAAGACAGTGGCAATGGGAGCATCTGTTCTCCATTCTCCATACTAATGCTGTAATAAAGAAAGAAATCAAGCATCTCACTGTATAATATTTCCTTGTGACTTTTTATAAGCAAGATTTCATTGAAGTTGAATTTTCTCTAATTGGCTATGTCATTATCAGCTTATATTTTAGTAATTGAATTGTTAGTATGAAAATCATGTACCTATCATTAAAAAGTACATAAATGTAAAAAAAAGTTTGGACAACAACAACAAAATATCTCTCAAGTTACCAAACTATAAACACTACATAGACAAGGCTGACAAATGCCCAAACTGGATCCTGGATTTAGGATTGGTAATTAAGAGGACATTAAATCTCTTTCTATGGAGAAATATAGATAAAACCAAACTTTTTTTTTCTTTTGAAGCATTTATATAGAAGTTAAAATGACCTAAACATGACCAAACACTCATTTTCTCAAAAACTTTTACTGGACTCCTATTACGGGTCCAGCCACAAAGCTATCTTGCCTAACTTTTCTGACAGTGAAGAACTATTTTCTACCTTCACTTACAATAATTAAGTGAAAATTAAAGGAGCTAGAAAACAACATTCTTTCATTATCAGCTCAGCAACTATTAAAATATCTGATGACACCCAATGCTGACCAGGGTATAGGGAAGCTACACCTTGTACAATTTTAGTAGAACTGTAAGTTGATACAATGCTTTGGAAAGGCATCTGTCAAAATTATCAAAATTTAAAATATGCATATTCTTGGACCAGCAGTAATAATAATAATAATTTATTTCACAGAAATAAGCTATATAATTGTGTGATGATAGATATGTAAGAATATTGATTGCAGTGTTCCTTAATAGTGATTAGTTATCTCAAATAATGGTTACTAAGAGAATTAATAATAGTTACTATTGTATGGATGATTTTCGGTTTCCTCTTTATATATTCTGTATTGTCTGAAAGTTTTATAATAGTGGTATCTGTAAACTTTAACCTGGAATCATTATCATGATATTTCATTTGAAAATTTTAAAACCAAGAATGATATAGAGTCCATGTTATTCAATTTAAAAACTAAAAATCAAAACAATAATATAATACAGAAAACCATAAGCTGGGAATTTAAGTGTTTTTTGTATACAGGAATTGAGTCACTTCAAAGCTAAAGACCTGGAAACTTGATGCCTGATTGACTAATGTTATTTTGTAAAATTGAGTTACAGTTTTAGGGTAGGTGAGATTCTTGGACTGCCACCACTTGAAATGAAAACAGTATACCACTAAGTAGGAAATGTGATATAAGTAATGTCTCTATATGTTGTGCCATAATTTATACCAGTGGTCCCCAACCTTTTTGACACTAGGGACCAGTTTCGTGGAAAACAATTTTTCCACAGGTCGGAGGAGGGGGGATGGTTTCAGGATGATTCAAGCACATTGTATTTATTGTGCACTTATAATGAAATAAGTATACAACTCACCATGATGCAGAATCAATGGGAGCCCTGAGCTTGTTTTCCTGCAACTAGATGGTTCCATCTGGGGGTGATGGGAGACAGAGACACCCCAAATGTGTGGCTTATGTCCAGTCTACTCCGTGATCTTCTTTTGGTTGCTGTCACTGCAGAAAACCCTGCTTCACAAAGATAGGATGTTGGAAATGGAAGCAGGCTTTTCAGTGCTTTTGTGGCAATCTCAGGATATTCAGCCTTGACTTTGATCCAGACGTATGGCGATTTAAGGTTGTTTCAGACATATTTTAAGGTCACATGTCATTTGCGATCTCAAGCAGTTGATCCTGTTCTAGCACGGACAAAGTCGATTCAGCTGGCTTATTCACAAATGGGTCGCGGATCCATTCCCAGTCTGGGGGTCTTTTGTGGTTGGGAAGTAATGCTCAAATTCTTTTGAAAGCTGAGATAGGTGATCATGCACCAGCTGGGAGAAAGAAGGCCCTGGCTCAGTCTCTTTCAAAATCTCTGCTAATGTTTGAAAGATGTCAAAAATCCCAGTGTTCACTCGTCCCCGTAAGTCCTGTTTGGCTTTAAAGGCAGCCAGTTTATCTGCCGACGTGAACACAGTTGTTGTTCTCCCGTGAAGTGACAGATGGGTCGCAAGTTTTGCGACCCATTCTGTGTCACTGAAATAGGTTGCCAATGGTGACTGTTCTTCTAAAAGAAATCTCTGGAGTGGCTCTCATAACTCAAAAACTCTAGCCAGTGATCTACCTCTAGAAAGCCATCTCACTTCTGTGTATAGGAGAAGATGTATGCTCTGCGCCCATCTTCTCACAGAGCTGTGCGGGGAGATGTGAGTTGACGGCATGTACTTTAATGTGGTTGATCATTTTAATCACATCCTGCAAAACGGTGTTAAGTTCAGGTGACATTTTTCGGCTAGACAGCATTTCTCTATGGATGACACGGTGCGTAGACTCACATTCAGAAGCGACCTCTTTGACCTGAGTAGTGAAATCAGAAAGCTGTCCATTCATGGCAGCCGTTCCGTCCGTGCACACACCAACACAAAATGACCAATTCAGTTTTCCTGGTATGTAATCATTCAAAGACTTGAATAGTTCTGCAGCTGTGGTGTTGGTTGGCAAGGAAAGTGCACATAACATATCCTCATGCACATCCTCCTGAAAAGCATATCACACATAAACAAGCACTGTGGCCTTGCTGTCAACATCAGTAGACTCGTCAACCTGGATTGCATACCACAGTGACTCATTAATCCTAACAATTGTGCCTCAGTACCTTCTGCCATGTCATCAATTTGTCTAGTTATGGTGCTAGCCAAAAGAGGAACATGTGCCACCTTTTTAACTGCAGCCTCGCCTAAAAATTCACAACAAATGTCCTTAGCAGCAGGCAGGATCAACTCTTCACTAATAGTAAAGGGCTTCTTAGCTTTAGCAATGTGGTTAGCCACTAAGAATGATGCTCTCAGTGCACACACATTTGATGAAGTGGTGGCCTTCAAATAATTGCTTCTGTCCTTCCTGTTCACATTTTTTTTCTTTTGAAAAACTCCAAAGGCTTGTCTTTAATGCCGGGTGCTTAGTCTCCATGTGGCAAAGCAGTTTTGAAGGTTTCATGGCTTCATTGGATAGCCAGTCACCACATACCATACAAAGCGGGCTTGGAGAACGTGAATCACCTGTTGCAATGAATCCACAATTTAAGTAGGACTCTTGGTATTTCCTTTTAAATGCAGCTTTCTTTTTGTTGGCAGTCTTAGAGTCTTCTGCTGTCTCATCATTGGGTCTTTCCCCCTTTTCAAAGAAGCTCTCCAGCGACATTTGCCTTTTACTCGTTTTGGCGAGGGTTAGCTGGTGGGCTTACCAAAACTGTGACTGAGACAAGTGCACAGTGCGGGGAAAGAGGCGCAGCTGGAAGTGCTAAATAAAATAATGGGTGGGCCATGTGCAGACTAAAATAATGTCGGATTCTGACTTAAAGCCTGCCACCAGCTGCAGCTGTACAACTGAAGTACATCAGCTCACTTGCCACCATAAAGCCTGCCACCAGATGCAGCTTAATTGTCCCTTGCCACTCACCAATAGGGTTTTGATATGAGTCTGCAAGCAATTGATTTATTATGGTCTCTGTGCAGTCAAACCTCTCTGCTAATGATAATCTCTATTTGCAGCCGCTCCCCATCACTCGCATTACCACCTGAGCTCTGCCCCCTGTCAGACGAGCAGGGGCATTAGATTCTCATAGGAGGGTGAACCCTACTGTGAACTGCACATGTGAGGGATCTAGGTTGCGCACTCCTTATGAGAATCTAATGCCTGATGATCTGACATGGAGCTGAGGCGGTGATACTAGTGCTGGGGAGCGGCTGCAAATAGAGATTATCATTAGCAGAGAGGTTTGACTGCACAGAGACCATAATAAATCAATTGCTTGCAGACTCATATCAAAACCCTATTGGTGAGTGGCAAGGGACAATTAAGCTGCATCTGGTGGCAGGCTTTATGGTGGCAAGTGAGCTGATGTACTTCAGTTGTACAGCTGCAGCTGGTGGCAGGCTTTAAGTCAGAATCCGACATTATTTTAGTCTGCACATGGCCCACCCATTATTTTATTTAGCACTTCCAGCTGCGCCTCTTTCCCCGCACTGTGCACTTGTCTCAGTCACAGTTTTGGTAAGCCCACCAGCTAACCCTCGCCAAAACGAGTAAAAGGCAAATGTCGCTGGAGAGCTTCTTTGAAAAGGGGGAAAGACCCAATGATGAGACAGCAGAAGACTCTAAGACTGCCAACAAAAAGAAAGCTGCATTTAAAAGGAAATACCAAGAGTCCTACTTAAATTGTGGATTCATTGCAACAGGTGATTCACGTTCTCCAAGCCCGCTTTGTATGGTATGTGGTGACTGGCTATCCAATGAAGCCATGAAACCTTCAAAACTGCTTTGCCACATGGAGACTAAGCACCCGGCATTAAAGACAAGCCTTTGGAGTTTTTCAAAAGAAAAAAAATGTGAACAGGAAGGACAGAAGCAATTATTTGAAGGCCACCACTTCATCAAATGTGTGTGCACTGAGAGCATCATTCTTAGTGGCTAACCACATTGCTAAAGCTAAGAAGCCCTTTACTATTAGTGAAGAGTTGATCCTGCCTGCTGCTAAGGACATTTGTTGTGAATTTTTAGGCGAGGCTGCAGTTAAAAAGGTGGCACATGTTCCTCTTTTGGCTAGCACCATAACTAGACAAATTGATGACATGGCAGAAGGTACTGAGGCACAATTGTTAGGATTAATGAGTCACTGTGGTATGCAATCCAGGTTGACGAGTCTACTGATGTTGACAGCAAGGCCACAGTGCTTGTTTATGTGTGATATGCTTTTCAGGAGGATGTGCATGAGGATATGTTATGTGCACTTTCCTTGCCAACCAACACCACAGCTGCAGAACTATTCAAGTCTTTGAATGATTACATACCAGGAAAACTGAATTGGTCATTTTGTGTTGGTGTGTGCACGGACGGAACGGCTGCCATGAATGGACAGCTTTCTGATTTCACTACTCAGGTCAAAGAGGTCGCTTCTGAATGTGAGTCTACGCACCGTGTCATCCATAGAGAAATGCTGTCTAGCCGAAAAATGTCACCTGAACTTAACACCGTTTTGCAGGATGTGATTAAAATGATCAACCACATTAAAGTACATGCCGTCAACTCACATCTCCCCGCACAGCTCTGTGAGAAGATGGGCGCAGAGCATACATCTTCTCCTATACACAGAAGTGAGATGGCTTTCTAGAGGTAGATCACTGGCTAGAGTTTTTGAGTTATGAGAGCCACTCCAGAGATTTCTTTTAGAAGAACAGTCACCATTGGCAACCTATTTCAGTGACACAGAATGGGTCGCAAAACTTGCGACCCATCTGTCACTTCACGGGAGAACAACAACTGTGTTCACGTCGGCAGATAAACTGGCTGCCTTTAAAGCCAAACAGGACTTACGGGGACGAGTGAACACTGGGATTTTTGACATCTTTCAAACATTAGCAGAGATTTTGAAAGAGACTGAGCCAGGGCCTTCTTTCTCCCAGCTGGTGCATGATCACCTATCTCAGCTTTCAAAAGAATTTGAGCATTACTTCCCAACCACAAAAGACCCCCAGACTGGGAATGGATCCGCGACCCATTTGTGAATAAGCCAGCTGAATCGACTTTGTCCGTGCTAGAACAGGATCAACTGCTTGAGATCGCAAATGACATGTGACCTTAAAATATGTCTGAAACAACCTTAAATCGCCATACGTCTGGATCAAAGTCAAGGCTGAATATCCTGAGATTGCCACAAAAGCACTGAAAAGCCTGCTTCCATTTCCAACATCCTATCTTTGTGAAGCAGGGTTTTCTGCAGTGACAGCAACCAAAAGAAGATCACGGAGTAGACTGGACATAAGCCACATATTTGGTGTGTCTCTGTCTCCCATCACCCCTAGATAGGACCATCTCTTTGCAGGAAAACAAGCTCAGGGCTCCCATTGATTCTGCATCATGGTGAGTTGTATAATTATTTCATTGTATATTACAATGTAATAATAATAGAAATAAAGTGCACAATAAATGTAATGCGCTTGAATGATCCCGAAACCATCCCCACCCCACCCCCTTACCCCCAGTCTGTTGAAAAATTGTTTTCCACGAAGCCGGTCCCTGGTACCAAAAAGGTTGGGGACTGCTGTGCTATGTAAGCTTTATTGAGGCATAAGTTATATAGTGTGTTGGCTGACAAAGACTCTCTCCTTGACTAAACTCTAGTCAGGCTCCTTTGAGCCCTCTTTTCGACTAGGCTTTGACGTTGGCCCTTTGTTGTCCTGTCTTTGGCCTGTCCAGTGACGTTTTAGCAAAGTATTCTCTTAAGTCAGTTTAGGGAAAAATCCTTCCACCCTGATATCTGATCACCTTTGAGGTGTAATCAAGTTCCTCATCCCCCACTCCTGATGTGTAAATCCTTGGCCTGCCAGTAGGAAGAATCCTGTTAGGTCAGTAAGAATCTCCCTACTCTTGAAGTCTCCTTTTAATAACTTTCTGTCCTCTGACCCCTCACTCTGTTTGTTGGCTATAAATCCCCATTCGTTCATGTTGTATTCAGTGTTGAGCCCTATCTCTTCCCTATTATAGTACCCCTACTGCAATAGTTTTGAATAAAGTCTTCCATATCATTTTAGTAAGTACCAGAATCATTTTTTTCTTTAACACGGCCAGGAGTTCAACCTTAATAAATTAATAACATATATTAAATAAGGTGTCTTCAAATAGAAACACACATAAAACAAGGTTATACATTGGTTAGGTGATGAAAATGTTGTGACCAGAGGTTCCATAGGAACCTAATCCTGTATTTTTTCTAGGAGCAATGGTTCAGTGTTTTCCAATTCAGTATTCACAGTGACTTTATAGAATATTAACTCCTCTGAAAAATAAGAATTGACTGTATATATTTTATATACACACATATGCACAATGAGATCAAAATAAATATTTTCCTTTTTTATGGCTGCACATCTTAAAAAAATTATTTGGAGAGGGCTTCCCTGGTGGCACAGTGGTTGAGAGTCCGCCTGCCGATGCAGGGGACACGGGTTCGTGCCCCGGTCCGGGAGGATCCCACATGCTGCGGAGCGGCTGGGCCCGTGAGCCATGGCCGCTGAGCCTGTGCGTCCGGAGCCTGTGCTCCGCAACGGGAGAAGCCAAAACAGTGAGAGGCCCGCGTACCGCAAAAAAAAAAAAAAAAAAAAAAAAAAATTATTTGGAGAAAGCAAGTGATAATTTTGAGAAGTAAAATAGTTTCTTCTCTTTTTTGATGTCCTACTTCTCTGTCTGGTAACTTTTCTTCCAAAATATTGGGAATATTTTTGTTTCTCAACCCAGGTCAAGGAGGAGAGGGAGTGAGAGCAAAAAAGAAAGAGAACAAGAAAGAGAGATTAGATGCTTGACAGTTGAGAACAATGTCTCATGTGCCTGTGACACAAACCATCTCAGTGGTTTGCCTTGCAGAACACAGGGAGAAAATGTGACAAATAGAAAGAAAGTAGAACACCCTTCAACAGCAAAGGGAAGCTTGCAGGGAGGGAGGGGGCCAGGAGTTAGTTGGCTCATTGAAGCAACGAAGATCTGTCTTCCAGCGATACTTAAAGCAGCTGAACTGTTCTGTTTTATATTCTGCTTTGACAGCAAGTCTGCTCTGCAGAGAGAGAGTGAGAGAGATGGGTTGGGGGGTGGGGAGAGAGAGAGATCATTTCTAGATGCTGAATAGAGCAGAGCAGCCCTTAAAATGATGAATAATTCTAATGGGGGGGCATCCTTGACAAGTAGTGAAAATAAAACTAAACCACATTTCTGCATTCTGTTCTCATTTCAGTTTATTTTGCTGCTTGAGGTAAATTAAGTAATTTGTTTTGATAGAGAAAGTAGTTTCAGAAGCTATTCATCAACCTCATAGTAAATATTAATGACTTCCAATCTTCAATCCTAAATCTTATAAAATGGAGCTCCATCAGGTGCATTTAACATCATACCGACCTGTGATAATACAACCTGTAAAAATACAGTATAGGGATTGGCCCCAGGTTACCAGTCACTGATTAAACGTATTTCCCCTTCCTGGTCAGGGGCTACACCAGACTAAATGTGGTAAACAAACTTTGTTTCATAGCTTTGAAGTCTTCTTGCTAGTTTCCCCCAACTTAGAAAAATTATACTATTTATAAAGGTGCATAAATTGTAATTTAAGTAAAAAAAAAGCCTTGAAATTTTTATCAAAAGCATTCAAATTACTCTCTCCCCAGGTCAGCTAATGAGTTGTCAGAAGCTGGCCTCTCACTGTAGTGCACCTCCTGCAGACTAAGACAGTTAACCATGTTTTCATCAAAGGAAATGCTCATTAGTAGAGCTTTCAGAAACTGATTTGATTATGGTTTCACTTGTTAAAGTGAAATATTTTGAGCTCATTAGGATGATTATGATTCAAGGTCATCGTTTGAAGCTAGTCCTGTCAATATAAGATAAATGGTCCCTCATCTTTTTCCTTCTTTACATCTGTGCTTTTTAAATTCTTCTGTGTAAAAAGTTCCATAGCCATAATTAATTTTTAGTTCTTCTGTTACAAAGCAGCTTAAAAAAAAAAAGAACAAAGATTTTGGCTACCAAAAGGGCCTTGAAGAACTATTAAGAGGAGGAGGAGGCTATCTTGTTTTAGAAAAATCAGAGAAAAACCTTGAAAAGTTCAGCTTTTGAAATCCAGCTATTTTCTCCTTGACCTTTCCAAAGTTTCTAAAAGGTACTTTGTACATAATTTTGCATGTACCCTTTCATCTCAAAAGTATAAAACTAAGCTGAAAACCACCCAAGAACTACCAGTGGCTTAATTAAACATCTCCTCTCTCATGGCACAAGATGAAGTTAACACCTTTAAAAGTTCTTTCCTTTCTTTTTCTAAATCTAGCACTTAAATCTCTGAGTGTTGAAGAGCCACTTAGACATTATAGGGAGTGGTGTTAACTTCTGTCAGTCAAGCATTCTAACATGAGCTTGCCCCTTTAACTTCCTTGGTCAAATATTACCTTTTCCTTTAACATTAAGGAGGGGGTTACAATAAAAGTACTTAGAGTGGTTTTTTTTAACCTCTTGTATATTATATTTTGGCAAAACATTTTGATCTTTAATATGATTGAATCTCCAAAACCCTTCCCTTTAATTCAAATCTACCCTGAACTTGAGCAGTGGATGATAGTTAAAAGGTTACAGTAGACTATTAGCCTCTTTAGTTCATAATGTTAGTCTTTTTTTTCCCCTTCTGTGGACAACAGATGATTAAAATTTATCTCTGCTTCCTAAAATAATAAATCTTTAAAGGACTTATTCTAAACCCATGAGTTTAGCGTTTAAGATATCGCTTATTAATCAAAAAAGCTAGTGCCCAAACATGCAATTCTGTGACACTGGCTCAGAGGTTGGTCAGTAGATAATTATTTGAGGACAGATATAAACACTGTACCTTGAAGTAACTAATTTTTATTCTCACAAGCATCTAAGGGTTCCTTTGACCATGAAATTTAAAATGTAACTCTGAAGCTAAGTTTGAGTATTGGGATGCTTGCATGAAAGTCCCTTACATGCTAAATTAATCTAGGTTTATTTTTAAACAAAACAAAACGAAACTAAAGCACATGGTAGGTAGACTGTGGTGGAGGAAGGGTATCTACTTCAGTGGTGTGATGGTGCCAGGATGTACATGCAGTTGGATATGTGAAAGACAGAATGAACTCATTAAACTCCCTCAAAATGTGATGGGAAAATAATGTATAAGAACTGCGGGGTCCAGAGACACGTACAGTGAAGAGGAGAATGCTTAATTCAAATTACTTGCCAAAATTGCTTGTGAAGACTACTCTTTACCTTTACTTTGCACCCCACTTTCAGTTGTTACATTGGATTGTTTCCTAATGAGCCCTTATCACAATGTGTAATAATTTTATTCATTTACCATGGATCTCTTTCAAATAGGATTACGACTTCCTGAGGGCAAGAAATTGTCTTTTGGTCACTGGTGAATTCCCACTGCTCAGCACCATGTCTATACAAAGTAGGCACTCAAATGCATTTGTTAAATGAATGAATAAATGAAACCACAGGTCAATTATATATTGATGTATATTCATTCTTTGCATCCTGGGTATTCTTTGCATCTTGCATTAAAGTGAATCTCTTTGAGCAGATGTACTCAATTGACTTCTGATTTAAATACTCCAGACAAGGCATGATGAAAGCTTGTCCCAGGGTAGGAATAGTGGGACTGCAAAAGAGAGGGAGCTACAGGGTTAATTAGGAAGGAGTATCAACAGATTTTGAGAAATATTGACTGGCAGCTTGAAGGAGAGAGAAGAGAAAAGGGTGAACCCCAGTTTTCTACCTGGGACTATTGGATGGAAAGTAATCCACTGACAAAAATCCTAAAGGGAAAGCCAAAAGTTCGTTGGTAGAGGTGGATGATCCCAAAAGAGAATTTGTTCTATTTTAGACATAGAGGATTGAGTTGAGTTGTTTCTGGAATTCCAAAGAGAGGCTTTATTTTGTAAGACAGTGCTGGAAATCTCATATGTGCCTTAAAAGTCAAGTATTAAAAGCAAAATACAGAATATTTACTATTGGGAAGATGTGGTAAAGGGAAAAGGAAATAAAAGAGGAGAAAGAGCAAATGGAAAATATGGAAAAATAGCTCAATATTTATTTGTTAGTGTAAGGGTTACTTCTGGGCACCATTTTGAAGTAGCTGAAATTGTTTTTGAAACTGTCCCACCTCATTTTCTACATTTTAATTTCATGTTTTGTACCCCTTATCCAGGACAACTGGTTTCTTCAATAAGAATAATAAGTCCCCTCACAAGTACACTCCTTCTCACCTGGGTGTTTTATCAGAACCTCGTGCCTCCCAAGCATTCTCTGCTTCATCCCTTATGCAACTAAACATCTTGTTACCCAACTTCTCTCAGTTAGTTGATAATGTAGCAGTCCTGTTCAGTAACCCACCCTAATATGTGCATTACCATTTTCTATATGTATAAATAAAAAAATAATAATAAAAGCACCCAACACATATCAAATTGAGGATGTCACCAGGAAAAGTCCCTGGGCTGTGAAGAAACTTCCTTCACTGGGCAGTTAACTTTGTGAATTTGCCACAAGCCAAAGCCAGCTTTGCAGTCCAGTGGGTATATATTTAAATATGGACTTCCATCCATACATGTTTTTAACATGAGAAAGTAGATAGACACTGTCTTAGTATAATAACATACAGAAGGGACACTGGAGAGAGGATAGCTTTCTAATACAATATGAACATGTGGATTAGTTTCTTTATACTACACCCTGAGATTAGATCAGAAAGAGCCCTTCCTCCCTCCTTTTGCCCACCCTAGAGAACCAGGAGACATAACTAATGGACAGAGGATGAGTGATGACTCGTGTTGGAAGTTAGGCAAAAGAGAAAGCAGGACTTAGGGCAAGAAACAAAATAAAACAAAACACACAAAAAAACGGGTTGAAGGATTTGCAGGATGAGAACAAAGAGAGAAAGAAAGGGATCAGATACAAGATAAACACTTTAGGTTTCGGTAGATTCTGGGTTGGCAAGTGGTCCTGCCGTCTCATGCCCTAGACATGTTTCTCCACATGAGTGGTCTACAGACAGAAGGATAAGCATTGGTAGAAAGACCCAAATCAGGTCAGGATGGACAGTGAATTCCTGTCATTCCCTGGGTAGTCTAACAAAGGTTAGGTCTCTGCAGCTTCAGTGCAGACAGCAGAGTATCGATCATGAAACCATCACAAGAGGCAGAAGCCAGGTGTGTTTAGGATAGGTATGATCTTTGTGACCCACTCCAGCATCTTACATGTGTTAAGCTGCTATTGATTATTGATACCTGCAGGCTACAGAGCAGTACTGTTTTTAACGATGTTACCTATACTTGCTTTTTCAGTGTTTGCCCCATTAGAAACAAGCTGGAATATTATGACTCATCTTTGCAGGAAGGCCCTGGAAACTAATCTTCACTTAGCATTAACTTCAGCTTTTCTCCAGAACATAAAGAACACAAGGGGAGCATAAAAGAAGTTTCAAACTAAGTGTAATTTGTTCTCCCTTGATGAATAGGACAAGAGCTATGAAAAGGGGAAGACGTATCAAATGGATCATAAGTCTGGCAGCATTTATGGTGTATTTTATGTGAACACTTGTGTTGGAGGTCATGTTAGGGTTTGTGTTAACAGACTCTAATGGATTTTTACCTGAGTCTTGAAGGCCTGCACATCCTTAAAGAATATAAGAAGGGAAACAGAAGAAAAACCAGAATGTGAACAAATTGTTGTATTCCGAACGATGTAATCATGGCCATTTCACCAGGCCCCAAATTCCAAGTATTCTGAAGTGGTTCATTGGCTTTCAGAGTCATATTTATGATATGAATGTCTTTATATGTTTGCCTGTTCAGGTGCATCAGATTTTTCTTGGCATGAGCCACTGAGTTATAGTAACTGCTGTGGAGCCACAAGCGGTGAATTTAGATAACAGAATTACATTCAGAGGGATCTTGTGTGAGTTTAAGCAGACCCCTGAAGGTGGTAAGCTGCTTGAGGAAGTGATTTTAAAAAGAGGTCCTTGACAAAGTTTAATTATTCCACATGTTTCTAAAATATCTGTGTCACATATTATATTGACACAGAGCAAGCGAGTATTGAGGTGAAATCTTATTGAGCAGTTCTGAACAATCAGCTTCAGGAAGTGAAGACACTTGGGTGCACAACAGGGATTGCAACCATGTCATCAACGCCTGTTCCCAGGTTGTGCAGCCTCTGACTAGCAGGTCAGTGATAGGACCTCCTGCTGAAGAAGGATGATACAGAAGCCCAGGTGCTGTGGAGAGCTAGGGGTGGGGTGGGGTGAAGGTCCCCATTCTTATCCACTGTCTCTAGTGCCTTAACTCCCAGGTGAGAAGCTGGTGATAACCACTGACCACTATGGCTAAGAGCACACATCCCTTCGTCTGAGTTCTTCTTCCCAGAGATTCTGCCAATCTTCTTATGTAATTTGACCCACGTGATTTTGTATTGGTTGTCACGTAATCATTTTGTAGCATTTGTGGCTATCAATCTTTGCACGTGAACTTACTTTGCATGTGAAAAGTCACTTAACCAGTATCCATTCCACTCTATAGTTTTTTTCTTTTTTTCTTTTTTTGCGGTACGCGGGCCTCTCACTGTTGTGGCTTCTCCCGTTGCGGAGCACAGGCTCCGGACGCGCAGGCTCAGCGGCCATGGCTCACGGGCCCAGCCGCTCCGCAGCATGTGGGATCTTCCCGGACCAGGGCACGAACCCGTGTCCCCTGCATCGGCAGGCGGACTCTCAACCACTGCGCCACCAGGGAAGCCCTCTTTAATTTTTTAAAAATGTGTTCTGCTGAGTTCTGGTTGCATGTTTCACTTGATAATCATATTTGGTGTTTAACATTGTCGCTGTTTGTCTCTCTTTAACTTGGGCATCCAGACTTGTTTTCATGTTCTTATTACTAGCTCTCTATTCCTCTCCAAAACCAACAGATATTCAAAATATCTGCTTTGATAAAAGGAAGAGGCATTTTAAACTACCTTTAAAGTCACATCCTGTTTGGCATATGGCTTGAAAATATTTCTCTTGGAACTGCACCTTGAAAATTCCTATGTTACATTATTAAACATCCCTCTCTTCTTCCCTCTTCTTAAGTCACTAGTAGAGGAATCAGAGTTATTATTTATGATTACATTCTGACAATTATGTCACTTAATTGGATAGATCATTGATGTGATCCAAGTATGTTTATCTTATCTGCTTATGCTTCTCTTCTACTCTTTGTAGTGAGTTTTTAGACATGTACCTCTTTAAAGACAGGGAAGTGAATCTCCTGAATGTGTCCAAGCTTCCATCCAGATCTGATTCTATTTTAATTCTACAATGCACAGTGTATTTCACAGGGTTCTCCAGAGAAACAGAATCAATAGGATAGACAGATTCCATACAAAAGGAGATTTAATGTAAGAATTGGCTCCCGTGGTTATGGAGGCCAAGAAGTCACACAATCTTCCGTCTGCAAGTTGGAGAACCAGAAAAGCGGGGATGTAATTTAGTCCAAGTTCAAAGCCCTGTGAACTGGGAGTAAGGGATGGGCTGGGGCCGAGGGGTGTAGTGGTGTAAGTCTTGTTCTGAGTCCGAAAGCCCTAGAACCAGAAGCAGCTTCCCAAGGACAGGAAAGGATAGATCCTTTAGCTCAAGCAGAGAGTGGATTCACCCTTCTCTACTTTTTGTTCTCTTCAGGCCCTCACTGGATTAGAGGATGCTCCCCTGCATTAATGAGGGACTACTTAGTCCACTGATTCAGTGCTAATCTTTCCTGGAGACACCCTCACAGACACATCCAGAAATAATATTTTACCAGCTATCTGGGCAACCCTTAGCCCAGTCAAGGTGACATATAAAATTAACCATCACACAGAATAACTTCAGTAATTCTTGGCAAAAAAATTGTCTTCTGAATTATCCATATGTTTACTTAAGTGGCCCAAAATGAAATAATAGCAACTGTAGATATTTTTTCTTCAATAGTTTAAAAGTGCTCTTGGAATCTTCAATTATTTAATAAGTAGAAGCCAACGAAGCTAGTTAATGTTAAGACTGAGTGTACCTGGTCACATAACTTTGAGGAAAATTTTTAGAATAAAAAACCAAAACAATACATGTCTGACATCATGGGGTCAAAAATTCCATTTGCCAGTTGGAAATCTAGCATTGAGTAGAAGATAAAACCATTACTATTTTAGTGTTAAATCCTTCGGTTGGCTGAGGCCTTAGACAAGTTAATGTTTCACAAATTTCAAAATACTAAATACCTCATGAAATAAACCCAAAATTAACTCGTAATGCAGTTTCAAAATATGAAATTATTACTAGCTTTTGCATCCCTACTGCCCACTGTCATGTGAAAGCATGTATAACTCACCAAGAAGCCCATGAAACGAAGCCTCAGCAAATATAAACATGATTTATGGCTTTTTTTTTTCCCCACATAAAATGAACATCCACGTCTTTTGCCTTCTGCTTATCAACACGGTGTCAGCACTCGAATGCATTATACATCCAGTATCCAGGAGAGGTTTCTAATTCTCCACTTCTGTTTGTTAAGACCTGGGGAAGAGAATATCTTCTTGCTCTAATTCTCCACCGTTGACAGGAGCTATGTTAGAAAGTCAAGATTCTGTAAATGTACATTGTTCCTCATTAGCCTCAACTTGAAGACAGTATCTCATTTTTTTGAGAAGGGTTCTCAAAGACCCATTCAGGGAATCTGGGCTAATGAGGCCATAGTCTTGAATGAGAGCCGGCCTCGGATGTCTGGATTCTTGCTCTCTTGCCGTCAGAGCCATGGCAGATGCCCTCTGAAGGCTGAGAGTAATTATTTTAATGACTAACCTGTGGATTCCATTTTTAAATGCCCTTCCTGAGAAAAATATATTTGCAAGTCATTTTCACTCTTTTATTTCTTTTTCCCCCCAAGTTTAATCCTACCTAAATTTTATTTTTTTTAAGATTTTTTTTTGATGTGGACCATTTTTAAAGGCTTTATTAAATTTGTTACAATATTGCTTCTGTTTTTATGTTTTGGTTTTATGGCTGCGAGGCATGTGGGATCTTAGCTCCCCGACCAGGGATCGAACTCACACCCCCTACATAGAAAGGCGAAGTCTTAACCACTGGGGTTAGTTAAGTCAGGGAAGTCCCTACCCAAATTCTAAAGAGAGAATATTTTTTAGGAGTTTACTACCTTAGGATTCTAAACTGAAAGAATTGCTAAATAAAAGCGAGTTAACAGTAGGTGTAATGAGAATGACAGTAGTTAATTTATTCAGATTCTTTGTTTTAGATATGGTGCATCTAAGGATAGTGGCAGGGAAAAAGATTTATATAAATGCCAGTGAAAGCAGACATGTTTCTCCCTCCTTATCTTAAAAACATAGTGAGAAAAGTCCTTTCCTATACTGTCAAATCTAGAATTTAGCAACTCAGATAAAAGAGCAAGTCTTTAAGGTTAGAACCTCAAATAGCAAAGAAATGTGACATGCTTTAAATTTTTATCCCGTTTTATTGAGATGTAATTGACATATAACATTGTATTTATTTTAGGTCTACAACATAGGGATTTGATACTCATATATATTGTGAAATGAGTAGCACAATAAGTTTAGTTAACCTCTATCACCTCATATAGTTCTAATTTTTTTCTTATGATGAAAAAAAATTTTAAGATCTACTCTCTTAGCAGCTTTCAAATGTTCGATACAGTATTGTTAACCATACTGTAGTCACCATGCTGCACATTACAACCCCAGTACTTATTTATCTCATAACTGCAATTTTGTAACTTTTGACACCTTCACCCATTTTTGCCCTCCTCCTCCCACCCTAGTCAACAACCAGCTGTTCTCTGTGTCTATGTTTGTTTGTTTATTTTTTTTTGGATTCCACATATAAGTGAGCTCATACAATATTTGTCTTTCTCTTCCTGACATTGTACTTAACTTCAAGTTCCATCCATATTGTTGCAAACGGATGGATTTCCTTCTTTTTTATGGCTGAATAATATTCAATTCAATAATAGTCAATTGTATAGATAGATAGATAGATAGATATACACACACAAACATATACACCACTTTTTTTGTATCCATTCATCTGTCTATGGACACTTAGATTGTTTCCATAGCTTGACTATTATAAATAATGCTGTAATGAACATGAGGGTACAAATATCTTTCCAAGATAGCGATTTTGTTTCCTTTGGATATATACCCAGAGGTAGAATTGCTGGGTCATATGGTAGTTCTATATTTAATTTTTTGAGGAACCTCCATACTGTTTTCCATAGTTGCTGCTACAATTTACATTCCCACCAACAGTGCACAAGGGTTCCCATTTCTCCACATCCTCCCCAGCACTTGTTATTTCTTGTATTTTTGATAATAGCCATTCTGACAGGTATATAGTGACATCTCATTATGGTTTTGATTTGCCATTTCTTGATAACTAGGATGTTGAATAGCTTCTCATGTGCCTGCTGGCCATCTGTATGTTTTCTTTGGAAAAATGTCTATTCAGCTTTTCTGCCCAACTTTTAGTTCGATTGTTTGTTTTCTAGCTGTTGAGTTGTATGCATTCTGTATATACTTTGGATATTAACTCTTTATTAGCTGTATGATTTGCAAATATTTTCTCCTGTTCTACAGGTTACCTTTTCATTTTGTTGATGGTTTCTTTTGCTGTACAGAAGCCTTTTAGTTTAATATAGTCCTACTTATTTATTTTTGATTTTGTTGCCTTTAATTTTGGTGTCAAATCCAAAAAATCATTGTTTATGGCTTCAGGTTTTATATTCAAGTCTTTAATCCATTTTGAGTTGATTTGTATGTATGATGTAATATAGGGGTCCAGTTTCATTCTTTTGCATAACTGTCCAGTTTTTCGATCACCATCTATTGAAGAGACTATCTTTTCCCCATTGTGTATTCTTGGCTTCTTTGTCATAAATTAATTGACCATATATGCTGGCCAATATGGTTATTTCTGGTCTCTGTATTCCAGTGCATTGTTCTGTGTGTCTGTTTACAATTGCATCAAAAAGAATAAAATACCTAGGGATAAATTTAACCAAGGAGATTAAAGAACTGTACACTAAAAACTACAAGACACTGATGAAAGAAATGGAAGATTACACAAATAAATGGAAAGATATTTCGTGCTCATGTGGTTTCCTCCTGGAATGTTCTTCCCCAGATATTGACATGATTTGTTCCATGCTCCCTTCCACTCACTTTCTTTCACTCTCCACTTAGTTTTCACTTTATAAAATGGGAATTCATTGATATTTTAGGAAATACCATTCCTCATTGTTTTTCACCCTTTTTTCTGCTTCAATTTTCTTTGAGCACTTATGGCCATTATGGCATATTATACATGGATTTAGTGATTTGCTGAACTATTTCTTGCTCTTTGTTTCTGGAATGTGAGCTTGTTGAAAAGGAAGAACTGTCTTAGCCTTAGGCTACTAAAAAAAATAAAGTAGGTAACTTAAACAACAGAAATTTATTGTTACACTGTTCCAGAGGCTGGAAGACCAAGATTAGGGGGCCAGCATGGTCAGGTTTTGGTGAGGACTCTCTTCCTGTTTTTCAGACAACCACCCCTTGCTGTGTACTCGCATGGTCTTTCCAGTGCATGTTGGATAGAGAGAGAGCAGGAGAAAGAGAGAAAGAGGGAGGAGAATTTTTCTCTTTCTCTTCTTATAAGGCCACCAATCCAATCAGATTAGGACCCCACTCTTATGACTTCATTTAACTTTAATTACCTCCTAAAAGCCCTATCTCCAACTACAGTCTTATCGTGGGTTAGAACTTCAACATATGAATTTGGTGGTTGGGGAGAATGATCTTTTTTTTAAGGTTTGCATGTTTGTTTATAATTACAAGTTTACATTGCTCCAACAGAGCAGCCGCGTTGCTATGTTCTAATTCTTAGCCATTAATTCCTACAAAAATAAACCTAAGCTTTTACAGTAACTTAATCGATACAGAACTAAAACCGTTCCGCCTACTTAAAGGGATTTAGTTACCAAGGTGCTTATGCTCACCATGATGCCCTGTCAGAGGGACGCATGCTTCTACTGAAGGTCTGATCCCTTTGCTCATGCAACAAATTTATATTCCTCACCCTCCCTCCACCCACCAGTAAAACAAAAACACAGAACTATTTACAATTGAGAGGAAATATGCTCTCGGTCAACCGAGATGCTTGCAAAAAAAAAAAAAAAAAAAGACTGGCTCATTTCCAAGTGGATGAGACACCGAACAGTGTTCGGCCAGAGTCCAACGCTGACTGGCCTGGGTCAGGGACTGGCAGGGACAGTGCAGGAGGGAGAGGGACGCCTCAGAGGAGCTTGTCCTGGGCATTCACCCCCAACCCTGATTCCTATGGAAGCCACACTCCAAGTGACAGCTCCCAGCTCCCGTTCAGGGCCCCGTCCTACAACTCCAGCACCCCCGACCCCGCCAGCCCACTACCTTGACGTCGCCGCTCGGGATGTCAGGGTCGTCTGGTTTGCTTCTACAACATGATCCGTGGGACACCCCGCTTTCCATGCCCTAGGCGCCCCCATGCCGGCCACGCCTGGCTCCTAGGCCCCGCCTGCGGCAGTGGGTGCCAGGCCAGCAGCTGAATTACAGAGATGCGCTTGGCTGCTGCATTGGCCAAATGGGATTTGGTTCCACTTTAAAAATCAAAGCTGTCCAGAAAAGGTCACAAAGTGAGGATCACACTTTCGCTCTAGAAACCTTTCTGCAAAATACCAAAACCTTAGAATCAGGCTGTGCACAACTAAAAAGGAAAACTAGGCCAAGATACCTCAAAGAGGTTTCCCATATACACGTCCCCCCAAAAAAGTGGTTCTAACTCAGACCATGTCCAAGTTCAGTTCAGTCCAAAACATAAGCAGTAGCATGGGAATTTTCCAAACTCAGTAAACAAAGTGACCCACGTCTCCTGCAGTAAGTGCAGTAAAGCAGGGACTTTACTGAATTGTGGAATGAATTAATGGAATAATTCTTCCCTTGGACCTCTTGGCTCATATGTAAATCAGAGAATATGGTTGGACACCTATATAATATATGCAAGCATTCTGGACAGTTAGGCGCTCTTAGAACTTTCTGTAACATTTAAGTATCTTTGCGTGTTTCAATTTTTCTAAGAGCTTTCTCTAACATTTAAGCATGCTTGGCTCATTTTGCATATGAACTTACACATATACATACACACACGACTCTGTGGGTGGAGAGTGTTGCCTGCTCCATATGCTAGCATCTCTAAATCCTAGCTCCAGCCCAGCCAATACACTTTCTTCTGTTCCCCTCATGTGGAAACTTTACAGTCCCTTCCAAAGTTCTACGCCATTTAAGTAGTTCTAAGGAAAGGAAAATACATCCTTTCATTTGGAATACCTGGTAATTTTGCAGGGCTGGAGATTTTATTTTCACAGGCTAAATAGTATCAAAGCATGCCAGAAACAGTATAAAGAGCATATATTTGCATGCTTTTATTTTCATGGTGCCAATTCAGCTTCCAAAGTGGCTTCTATCTTACCAACTCATCTGTTCAATGCTATTATCACAGTTAGAGTTCCTCCCGGTTCTGGAACAAGTTTTTCAGGGATTCATGTGACCCATGGGCAGGCAGATGCCTTTCACTTAAAAGCAGTCCTGAGGTGGTTACAATTCATTCGTATGAGTGGGCTAGGATCTGTGTCCTCAGGTTCGGGTCCCAAATCAGGATTAGAAGAGCTGGTCCACACCTCCGCTTTAGGGAAACTTTTACCTTGGTCTTTACTGGGACCTGAGGTCAGGGACATTTAATTATTACACTATTTTCTGATGGCTAAGTAGAAATTTTCCATATTGAGGTAGACTGCCCTTTCCACTGCTCTATCCTCGCATCTTAGGTTCTGCCCTCACATCCACCAGCTGTATCAGCGTATATAGTAATTCCGGAGTCCTACCTGTTCTGAAAACAAGAGTTTACTGAAGGTAGGGATTAATCATCTGATGGGTTTTCCAAGCAAGTTTTCAGGCTCCTTTTAGCTTTCAGAGCTTTTAAACTTTCAAACCTAAAAATGTGTTCAACCATAACAAGGTGGTAGGATTCACTGATTTTTGAAGGATTGCAGCAGACATGTGCTCCCCGCAAATCGGGAGGTGCTCTCTCTAGCCTTAATATTCCTTGCAGTTCCCTGTAAACTCTGAGGTTGAGAGGAAGTTGTTGCATCAATGTCTGGAGTTCTTTCACTGCTGTTTTGTTTCTCCTTTTTATTTTCAAAAGTAGCTTTTCCCCTGCCTCCTCTCGAATTAGGTTCTCTCACTGGAATAATGTCAACCACCCTTTTTTTTTTTGCTTTCTAAAAATAAATGAAAGTATTTAATGAGGGTGAGCCTAGCCTGACTCCTTTTTGGCTGTGACACTTTTCTCTAGGGCTTTCTGGGCAGGATTTTTTTTTTTTTTTTTCTGACAGGTCTTAGGAAATTTAACCTCTGTGGTTCTGAATTCATCATTGTTGTTTTTTTTTTAACTCCTGTTTTAATATTCTCATAAATCTGCCACAGTGAAGGAGACCCTGTTTTCCCAGGGCTCACGGATGACTTCTAGAACAGTCACACAGGCTTTCCATTAACCCTTTCATATATATTTAACCTTTTCAGCATCTCATTGGCATGATTTAGCTAGAGTGCAAGGTCTTCTCCAGCTGTGGGGCTGACACAGCTTTCTACAAATTATTTCTCTATTTTTAGGGCCACATGGTTGTCATTTGGGGTTGTATAGTCTTCCCCGAATAGAAGATCATATGTGAACTACCTGGCCCAGCATACAGGCTCCTAGAGAACCCAACAGCATCCTCATACTTAGGGCTGGAGAGGTACTTTCGTATTAAATCTTTTGTTACATCTGACATAATCTGACATAGTCTACCTCTTTCTTTTTGTGAATGCTTTAGAAATTCTGTGTTCATGGTAGGAGAATTAAGTATCTTTTTCTAGAGGAGTCTCTTTTCACATAATAATGTTGATGAAGAGATACTGATTACCACATTCAGCTAGGTTTGCATTTATTTTCTGGTCTTATCTCCATTGGGCTTTAAAAAAGCCTATCAGAGGACATTAATTTCAGTATCACTTGAGTTCACCGCTTGAGTCTAGCACTAACAGTGCTTTCTCTGAACTCACATCTGTTGGTAGTACAAAGGTTGTTGTGTTTCTTTTTTCTTCATTTCTTTTTTCTTCAAGCTTTATTGAAATATTTATAATTGACATATAACATTGTATAAGCTTAATGTGTACAATGTGAAGATTTGTTACGTGAATATATTGTGAAATGTTTGCCACAGTAAGAATATGTAGCACATCTTTTACCTCACTTAATTACCATTTTGTTGTTGTTATGGTGAGAGCATTAGAGCTTAGAATAGAGCAGTTTTCAAGTATACAATAGAGTATTGTTAACTATAGTTCCCAGGCTCTGCATTAGATCACCAGGACTTAATCATGTTATAAGTGAACATTTTTACCCATTTACCAACATCTCATTTCCCCCAGTCATCAGTCTCTGGCAACATACCCTCTGTTTCTGTGACTTCAGCTTTTTCAGAATCCACGTATAAGTGAGATCATACAGTGTTTGTCAGTATTTGTCTGTACAGTATTTGCAAAATGTCCTCAAGGTCCACCCATGTCGTTGCAAATAGAAAAATTTCTTTCTTTTTATGGCTGAATAATATCTATCTATATATCTATCTATATCTATCTATCATATATATAGAGAGAGAGATAGATGGATAGAATCACATTTTCTTTACCCATTCACTGGTTAACGAATACTTAAGTTGTTCCCATATCTTGACTATTGTGAATAATGTTGCAATGAATATGAGAGTGCAGATATCTCTTTGAGACAGTGATTCTATCTTTTTCAAAAATATACCCAGAAATAGGATTGCTGGATCATGTAATAGTACTGTTTTTAATTTTTCAAGAATCTCTATACCATTTTCCATAGTGGCTGTATCAATTTACATTCCCACCAACAGTGCACCAGCATTCCCTTTTCTCCACATCCTCGCCTACACTGGTTATTTGTTGTCTTTTTTTTTTTTTTTCCCCGGTACGTGGGCCTCTCACTGTTGCGGCCTCTCCCGTTGCGGAGCACAGGCTTCGGACGCGCAGGCTCAGCGGCCATGGCTCACGGGCCCAGCCGCTCCACGGCATGTGGGATCTTCCCGGACCCGGGGCATGAACCCGTGTCCCCTGCATCGGCAGGCGGACTCTCAACCACTGCGCCACCAGAGAAGCCCCAGTTGTTGTCTTTTTGATGACAACCATTCTAACAGGTGTGAAGTGACCTCTCATTGTGGTTTTTATTTGCACTTCCCTGATGATTGGTGATGTTGAGCATCTTTTCGTGTATTTATCCACTGCAAAGCTTTTTTTTTTTTTTTACCGTGTCTCAGCTATTGTTCCAAGGTCAACTTGCTCAAGCTCTAGAGTAACTAAACAATTAGCAATACAAATATGTAGCGTACTTTGTCTGTTACTTTAACATTTCCCTGTAAGTCCTGCTGCTTTTACTAATGGGCGATTCTGTTGGCACCAGGTTCTCTGCTCATCCTGGGCCCCTGCCTCATTAGCTGTTCTCCTTTCAGGGCTGGTCTTTGCATGGCCCATGACACAGACTTTGCACCATTACTGATCATGTCTTACAGTTCTGGGGCTGCTAATGCTTTATTCATATTTCCTATGAGTGGTGCTCACCTGTGCTTGACCTCTGACCTCCCAAGGGTTATCTCCTCTCTCCACTGCCTGGACATCCTCGCCCCTGCTCACTTCTCTCTCTTTCTGGTCAGTACCAAGTAATCTTTCTTTTTCCTTGCCAAAATATTTTCAAAAGTTCTCTATAACACTGTTGCTTAGGCCCTACATAGTATAGTTTTGACATTCCCACAGAACCTCTCCTTTCTTGGGTGTACAGAGGCTCAGGAAGGATAATGTTAAGGCAAGAGATTGTCAAATACAGCTTCATAGTGTACCTGGAATGTGGCTCTCTCTGACATTTAGGACCTTTTCCTGCA
The DNA here is from genome assembly GCF_005190385.1 of Monodon monoceros. Taxonomy (NCBI): domain Eukaryota; kingdom Metazoa; phylum Chordata; class Mammalia; order Artiodactyla; family Monodontidae; genus Monodon; species Monodon monoceros. The sequence continues at coordinate 27,233,394 of NW_021703780.1, forward strand.
TCAGCCCACCCCTGCCAAGAAGACTCCTTACTCATTTAGGAGTGGGTGTTGTATCTCCTTAATATTTGATTCTAAGCCTCCAATGTCCCCACTCCCCACTCACCCAGTGTGTCAGCCTTGTCTACATCTGTCTCAGTAACAAATACAATAGGTTGGCATCAGCTATTTACCACAGAACTCCTACACATCATGTAGATTAAGAATATGGAGTTTCTTTGTGACCACCTAGAGGAGTGGGATAGGGAAGGTGGGAGGGAGGGAGACACAAGACGGAAGAGATATGGGAACATATGTATATGTATAACTGATTCACTTTGTTATAAAGCAGAAACTAACACACCATTGTAAAGCAATTATACTCCAATAAAGATGTAAAAAAAAAGAAAAAGAAAAAAAGAAAAAGAAAGAAAGAATATGGAGTTTCAAAAATCCTAAGTAAAGAGACTTAGAGCCCAGAGCTCAGAGGGCAACTCTTTGGAAGGTAGGAAGGTAGAGGCGTAAGAGATGGTTTGCTTAACAATACATACCTGAATCTGAGCTCCAACCTCACCAAAATTCCATGTCATGAGTAGATCAACTTTTTCTAAATCACCTTACATTGGATTTAATTCCAAGTAAGAACTCAACAGGAACCATAATCAATGATGAACATCATCTTCAAATGTTCAGTTCCTTTTATCCAACCCTGTCTCTGTGTTGTCCAGATAGTCCAGGCTTTGGAACTACAGGTTCTTAAAGTGGTTTCATTATTGTTTACTATGGCTTGCTTTGGAAGCAGATCCTGACCACTTTACCCTTATCATAAGGAGCATAAGGAATGTACAAGTGTGCTATTTATTAGAAATATAAGTTGCTTAAAGGAGGCTCTTGATAGATGTTGATTGGTGTCTTGTGGGATGTGTAGCTTTGAGCATGACTAGGTCTTCCATCAACTAGATGAAAAGATGAGGGGAGGCCTTTCTCATCTCCATTTCTGGGAGCTTGTGTCATTTTAATAATAGAAATTAGAGTCTGATATTTTCTGTCAGCTCATATAGCGCTTTGAACACATCTGCTCAAAAAATAGAAGAGTGATTTGGGATTGTTGTGGTCTCTTAAGTCATAAACAGTTCAGATCAGCTCTGGGACATTAAAGAGTAGAACCTCGTATTTCCATGTTGGTGTTCTGTTTTTGTTTTTGGTGGTCTAGCGAAAATCCAAATTCTGTACCAAATGAAGTATTGAGACTTGTTTGCTGTAACACTAGAGTGTTTGCAAATGATCATCTTGGCTTATGGAACCAGTAAAACATTTCCTCATGCAACAATACCATCTGGAAGCAAGTATCAGCACTGTAGATAAGCCATGTGTGTTGGTTTGTGCTGTGCCAACTTGGTGAAGCTGGGAACTGTGTTTCTCAGAATCTCTTTTCCTGTATGGTCCTGTGTTAGCACTGGCCAAAAGAGGAACATGCCTTCTAAACTGAAGTAGTGCCTTTTATTCTTTGGAGGTCTTTGCAAGGTCAGGTGCAATGATAGGTATATGCAAAAGAGGCCTGTGGGTTCCAGTTTGTTCTCACCCTCCTCCACTCGACATCTGTGTCTTCTCTCCACTCTGGATTATGCCTACCACCTGTGGCCCTAAGTCTACTACTAGCTGCTACCATAGAAGAGGTAGATACACAGAGGAAAAACCCCTGAACTTCTCCATGTGCTCTGCCTTTATAGTTACTCCTTCTCTGATCCTACAGACCTTAGTTCCCACCTCCTTCCACAGTTATGTAAGGTCTAATTCCTATTAGCAATAAGTTATTCCATAAACTCCTAGTTAACCTGCTCTCCTTACTAAACCTGCCTGATGTATGGCATTTCTCTCATGAGCTCTTTCATGTAGATTGTGATCTTTAAATATTTTACCAACATACATATTTCAAAGAAGATATATAAAATTTCACTTCCTACACATGTTAATATTTCACCTCCAGGACATTTTAGAGACATATGGCTTTTATCATTTCCTACATAAATAGTAGGTAATATGATTTGTGCTTTTCAGATGAATATGTTTTTACCCCCCTCCCCCGCAAAGGAACGAGTAAATACGCCAGAATGGTTACTTCAGACTCATATTTACACTAGGTGATTATAGTCCTCTGAATAGCATTATATGTAAGAAGGGGAAAAGATATGTTAGAAGATGAGAAAAAAAAAGAAATATATCAAAGAGACAAGAAATAACAAGTGTTGATGAAGATCTGGAGAAAGGGAACCCTTGTGCACTATTGGTGGGAATGTTAATTGGTGCAGCTACTATGGAAAACAGTATGGAGGTTCCTAAAAAATTTGAAGTAGAACTACCATATGACCCAGCAATCCCACTCCTGAGTATATATTCAAAGAAAATGAAAGTAGTAACTCAAAAAACGATATATGCATCCTCATGTTCATTGCAGCCTTGTTTATAATAGCCAAGATATGGAAACAACCTAAGTGTTCAAGAGTGGATGAATGGATAAAGAAAAGTGATATATATATATATATATATATATATATATATATATATATATAAGTATATATGTGTATATATAAAATATATTAATATACACACACACATATATAAAACATGCAATGGGATTTTATTCAGCCATTAAGAAAAGAGTAAAATCTTGTGATTTGTGACAATATAGATGGATCTTGAGGGTATCATGCTAAGTGAAGTACGTCAGACGGAGAAAGACAAGTACCGTATGATCTCACTTATATGTGAAATTAAAACAAAAAACCCCACAAAAAAACAAAAAGCAACATCATACAGAGGAGAGATTGGTGGTTCCCAGGGGCAGGGAGTAGGAAGTGGGTAAAATAGGTAAAGGGGGTCAAATAGTACAAAGTTCCAGTTATAATATAAATAAGTCATGGGGATGGGATGTACAGCATAGTGACTATAGTTAATGATACTGTATTGCATATTTGAAAGTTGCTATGTGAGTAGATCTTGGAACGTCTCATCACAAGAAAAAAATTGTAACTATGTATGGTGATGGATATTAACTAGACTTAATATCTGTCACCATACAGATACATAGTTTTGCAATATATGCAAATATTGAGTCATTATGTTGTACACCTGAAACTAATATAATGTATGTAAATTATACCTCAATTAAAAAAGAAATAAAATCAGGGAAGACTTAGGTGACTCTGATGATAGACTATGACTGTGTCAAAATCAAATACCCACCGTATTATGCCATAATAAGCCAATTATTGGACATAAAAATCAATCAAAATAGATCGATGTTCTTCTGTTAGGAAGAAATTTTTTTTTTTTTTTTTTTTTTGCAGTACGTGGGCCTCTCACTGTTGTGGCCTCTCCCATGTGGAGCACAGGCTCCGGACGCGCAGGCTCAGCAGCCATGGCTCACGGGCCCAGCCGCTCCACGGCATGTGGGATCTTCCCGGACCGGGGCACGAACCCGTGTCCCCTGTATCGGCAGGCGGACTCTCAACCACTGTGCCACCAGGGAAGTCCAGGAAGAAATTTTTAAGGTAGGTTTTTCATGTAGTTATTTTTTTTGAATTTTATTTATTTTTTTATTAGTTATCCATTTTATACATATGTCAATCCCATGTAGTTTTTAATGTAGGTTCCCTGTGTCTGCCTTTTCTTTTACCTAGGGTTGAAGCTTTACTATGATTTCATAGTCCAAAGCAAATCAGAAGTAATCTTTTGCAGCAGTGTCTTCTCCACAACCAATATGTAACTGGATGAGAGGAGTATATGACTTAAATGTGCACAATAGAGATGAGCAAGTAGGAAACTATGGGAGCCTTATATCACGGTTCAGAACTAAAGATAAAATAAAGACAGATCCAAGAACTAAAACAACTCAGTCTGGGGCCATTTAGTGTGGGGGCAAATTGTTCTTTAAACATTAATAGCCCTTAGGTTCTTCAATAATGTATTCATAATGCTCATCCTGGGCTACTCATTGTATATATTGTTTTGATATCAGAATACTAATTTAGAAAAAAATTAAAGTAAATATTTAAGAGATTTCCATGTATAACAATTAAAAATTTTAAATAAAGAATGCTTAAGTTTCAGTTATCTAGAAAATGCATTTATGTAGAATACCTAATTTCCTAATGCTGTTAAATAAATGAGATATTATTAGCTAATTTTTATGTGTCACTCATAACATAGAATATGATAGATGCTAGTTCGTGAGAATAATTGTGATATCAATGATGAAAAGTAAAGCTAACTTTACTGAGAGCATCAGAGTGGAGACACAGAGACATGTGAGGGCCTGGTTGGGATTCTCCCTGAGACCCAGCCCTAGGTCTGTACTTCCTACCATTTATAATAAGAAAAATATTCTATTTATTTTCCCATGTCATACCTACCATATCTGGGGCTTTTTCTTCCTTCTTGTTGATCCATATTTTCATTTGGTATCATTTTCTTTCTTCCTGATTGACTTCCTTTAATACCTTTTGTAGTGACGTTTTTCTAGTGATACATACTTTCAGCTTTCATGTATCTTCATTTTTTTAAATATATTTTTACCTTTATTTTTAAAAGTATTGAGGTAGAATTAATTAAAAAATTATTATTTTATTTTAAAAGGAAGAATTCAGTGCATTTTATATATTCACAGTGTGCAACAACCACCTTTATTTAGTTCCAAAATACTTCCATCACTCCAAAGCAAAATTCCTTATGCATTAAGTAGTAATGCTCCATTCCCTACTCTTCCTATGTTCTGGCAACCACTAGTGTACTTTCTGTCTCTATGGACTTGCCCATCCTAGATATTTTATTTGAGTAGAATCATACAGTATTTGTCCTTTTGTGTCTGGCTTCTTCCACTTAGAATAATGTTTTGGAAGTTTATCTGTGTATCAGTATTTCATTCCTTTGTATATGTGATTAATATTCCTTTGCATGTACATACCAAATTTGTTTATCTATTCATCCATTGATGGACATTTGGGCTATTTCTACCTAGGTATTGCTAACAGTGTTGCTGTGAACATGTGTGTACATGAAAATTGGTACTCAAGTACATGTACATGTATATTCATAGAAGCAATTTCTTCAGTAGCCAAAAGGTAGAAATAATTTCTTCATATTTTCTTGTGTATGGAATTTATTGAACATCTTGGATTTCTGTGTTTGTAATTTTCATCAAATCAGAAAATTTGAAAGCGGCTTTTTCTCTTCCTCTTCTGCTCCTTCAAGCAATCCAGTTTCATATTTACTTTGTTGTTTGATGTTACCCTACAACTCACTGATATTTCTTTTCATTTTTTTAAACTCCTTTTTTCTCTGTGTTTCATTTTGTACAATGGATATTTCTGTGTCTTCAATTTCTCTCGTCTCTTCTCTTCCAGTGTCTAATTTGCCATGAATCCTAACAGTGTATTTTTCATCACAGACATTGTAGTGATTTGCATCTTTTATATGACTTATATGTTTCTATTTAACTTTTGAACAAATAGAATACAATTATAGTAAATATTTTAATAGTCTTGCCTGCTAATTCTAGTATCTGTGTCAGTTCTAATATCTGTGTCAAAACAAACTGTGTCAGTTTGTTTTTGATTGATTATTTTTTGTCCTCATTATGGGTCATATTTTCCTGCTTCTTTGCAAGCCTGATGATCTTTAATCAGATCCCAGAAGTTGTGAATTTTGCTTTATTGGGGTTGGATAGTTTTGTATCTCTCTATGTGTTCTTGAACTTTGGTTCTTTATTAAGTTACTTGGAAATAGGTTGATCCTTTTGGGTCTTGCATTTAAGATTTGTTAGGTGCACCAGACCAGCATTTAAATATAGGTCTAAAAATTCCTTGTTATTGAGGCAAGACTCTTCTGAGTATTCTCGATGCCCCATGATTCATTCATTTTGGCTGATGGGAACAGGCACTGTTCCTGGCCACGTGTGAGTGACAGGAGCTGTTTGGTCTAATCATCTCGGATGATGTTTGCCCAACTTTGCATGGTTTTCTTACAGACATGTACCCATCAGTACTCTGCTGAATATGGAAGACATGATCCACGAGCCTCCAGTTTCCTCTCTCTCTGCAGTTTCTTCCTCTCCAGTGGTCTGTCCTGCACACCCTAACAGCTTGATTCTTCCCAGACTCTCAGTTCCTTACATTAGGGAGATTTCTGTCCCTGCCTCAGCTCCCTCTGCCTGCACTGCAGCCTAGAAACCCTGTCAAGGTAGATATCTGGGACAACCATGGGGCTTACCTCATTTGTTTCCCATCTCTCAGCAATTGAGATGGGATTACATCATCTTGGCTGGAACTGGATGTCCTTCCTCACCAGTCAGTTACTGATATCATTCCTTGATTCTCTGAACCATTCTAGTTTCCTGCCAAGACATTTCCTTTTTTCTAAGCTGATTTAATTTGGGTTTCTCCAACTTATGTCTAAAAAATATGACTAATAACAGGCAATAATCAAGTAACACACATGAATTTGTAAGCCATATTGACATAGACAGATTCCATTTAACCTGATTACTGAGTAATTGTTTAAAATCTTTACTGAAAGTTTTTTAGCAGTAGGCCAAGTTTGGTTAAAAACCTGATGCAAGGCATCAGAAAGCAAAATTATAACCTCCTTGAACTTACATGAGCTCTGGAGGAAAATCTGATAATGGTACTATAAAATCCACACAAAACAGAGAAACTTCTCTGTTGGTTCCTGTGCTATAGTTAACAAAATCCTTTGCTGTTTCTGTCCTTTTGCTTCACAAAAGACAGAAACAATGTGAGATTTAGGTTCATTAAGGCTTCAGATACTATTAATATGACTATTGTTCACCTGCTTGGACCCCTAAGACTTTTCAGACTTGAAAGTAAGCTTTGCTATATTACAGACAGCGGTTCAAAATATCTCAGTATTAATCATTGCAGGTTCCATTTATTCCCTATTCATGAATTATCAGCTGTTTTTGGAAGCGTTTTGTGATGCAAATGCTACAGACTTTTCTGGGCTATTTGGCATTACTGTATGAAAAATCATAACTCTGCCATCATAGACTAAAGCATCAGTAACATAGCAAATTGACAGGCCTGGGACCAAGTGCACAGAAATCCTTGAGATGTAAGCTGTTTAGGTAGCTTTCAGGCTGCTTGACAGTCTTTTGACCCATGCCACTATTTATTTTCTATAATGATTTGGTCATAGAACTATGTGTTACTAGGAAATTCCCCTGGGTAGTTTAAGCATTAAAAAATGTTGATTTTACTACCTTGTCTTTTCACAGACTCTTTCTGCCACCTGGCATTTAAAAGGTAGACTAAAAGCTAAGGTTGGATAGGAAAATGACAGACAGTGGTCTATGTCATGGCAAAACAATGTTTACAGTTCACTGAAATGTTCCTCCATCTAAAAATTGGAACTTGGTCTATAGGAATAGAGAAATCTCTCAATTTTTGAGAACAGGAAAAGTAAAAAACAATAAAAGAAGTAACATGAATCCAAAAATGTATTTATGGAATAAAAAACTCTAATTCCTACTAACAATATCTTTTTGCTAATAAAATTGAACAATTTATATTTGGAAAATGCAGTATATGGGAAAAGAAATGACTACAGACCTGCTTACTAAATAATCATTCATTCCCTCAGGAATCAGGAGGACACATTTATCAAATTTAGGTTTGACATGAAGTTGGGAGAAATTGTGAGCTTGTTAGGTGGCAGAATGTGGAGTCAAAAAGATCTTGACAGGCTGAAGTAACAGGCCTAATAACATCATTTCACCAGATAAAATTTATGTCACAAAGTGCAAAATTCTTTATTGGGATTTATAGTAGGGGAAACGTGGTGTGTGTGTGTGTGTCTGTTTATATGTTTATATGTGTGTGTGTATATATATAGTGATATGATCATTTTATAATTTATATAAATGACATATATTTATAAAATGATAATATGATCATTAAGTGTCAAGTGCTCTGTGAAGAAACTTATATGTACTCTCTCATTTCATTTCATCCGTATAGTCACTTGAGAGTGTAATTACTCTTATTAACTCAATTCTACAAATGAAGGAACTGAACTTCAGAGCAGTAAGTGACAGGATCTAGACATGAACGTGGTCCTGGGTCTGTCTGATTGCAAAGACCATACTCTTACCCATATTCTTGTAGCTTCTTACCCATATTCCTGTAGCTTCCCTATAGCTAAATGAGTCAGACATTTTATGTGACTGCCAAAGAAACACAAAATACATGAGTGACAGTGAATATCTAATAAGACTGAGTGAAAATCTTCTTTCTGACAAACAAAATCTCCAGCTTTTTTCCCCTCTATAAGCTGCTGTACAGGGTCCTCTGTACGGACACGGGTGTGAGTTAAAGGAAAGCCATTGTTAAATAGTAGTGGACAACACGTGGTTCTGGACTCTCTGCTCTCAGCTTTACCTACACCCTCTGTTCATGCGGTATTACTTTGCTAGAGCTGAGATAAGAAAATCACATAGACTGTGAGGCTTAAACAACAGAATTTTATTCCCCCATAGTTACAGAGGCTAGAAGTCCAAAATCAATGTGTCAGCAGGATTGGTTTCTTCTGAGGGCCTCTCTCCTTGGCTTGACACGTAGATGGCCATCCTTTTCTGCGTATCTTCACATTGTCTTCCTTCTGTGTATGTCTGGGTCTTAATTTCCTCTTCTTATAAGGACAACAGTCATATTGGATTAGGGCCCACGCATAAGACTTCATTTTACCTTAATTACCTCTTTAAAGACCTTATCTCCATAGTCACATGAGGTACTAGGGATTACAACTTCAGCATATGAAGTCATATATAACACATGCAAAGCCTTGATCTGGGTTACCACTTCATTTAAGCACTGGTAGCTCTGCCTAGTTTTATGACAGGTCAGGGCTGAGAGAACTCAGCTCAGGAAGGGACATTTCAAATGGGTGTTCAATTGGTGTCTCATGATCAGATGCTCCATTTCAACCAGGGCCAATAACGTGGTAGATGCTGTTTTTCAAATATGTCTTAATCCCCACTGCAGATGACAAAGCCTTTCTTTGGAATCCCAGGGTGCTGCATTGTGATTCTATGAACATGTTCACATAACTGATACCATAGGATCTTCTGGATCTTAATATATAGGATCTACTGGGTCATATAGCCTAAGTGGTAGCACTACTAACCCTAAAACCTGAAATTGATAGAGTACCCATTTTTGTTCTAGGTCCCACTCAAAGCCGGCAGTCTAATGTGTGCTGTGCTTTCTCCATCATAGTAGGAGGTGAAAAATTCAATCATTTGTTTTTGTTTTGTTTTGTTTTGTTTTTTTCAATCATTTGTTTTTTACTTTAGAAGGGCTGTGACTGCTGGACGCCTAAAACTTTTACTGATACGGCAAGCTCCTAAGACTTCATAGAGTTTATTCTCTGAAGCACATGTGTCTCTCTCAATGCTAGCAACTTCTTGTTTACCCAGCTTAATGAACATATAATCAAAGTGATGGGTCAATATGTTGTTTATGAAAAGTACAAAGACAGACCAGCTCTCTTTAGACTAATTTTGTCAGAGGACTATAGTTAACATAGCTCTTGGGGAAAATGGTAAATGTATCTTATTGCCCCTTCCAGGTGAATACACACATTTCGAATTCTCCTGAATGGAATAGAAAAGTACTCATTTACCAAATCCACGGCCTGATAGCATACAAAGAACCTAGGGCTATATTAGTCTACTCTGTTAAAAAAAAAAAAAATCCACGTCGGGCACAGAGGCTGCAATTGAGGCTACTGCTTGGTAGAGTTTTTGATACTTTGGCATTTCAGCCTTGCATAGGATGAGCTGTTGTTTCTGCCATGCTTGTAGGAGCCGTCCAATAGTGAACTAGCAACATGTATTGGAGTCTTTGACAGGTGCTAAATCTTTTATCTTTGGAATGTGTTTCCAAAACCCTTCACTCATATCTATTCAATTTTATCTACTAGACTTTCTGATCAAGCACTCTTGAAATCTAGTCCTTTCTTACTCCTCTGGTTCCTGTTGGCCAGTGCTGACCATGTCTTGCTGCTCTTTGAATTCTTTCCTGTCTTACCAGTCCCAGAATGGCTTGGCTAGGTCATGTCATAGGCCTAAGCATTAGGTGGGGAGATGGAGTAGACCGTAAAAGGGGGACACATGCATGTTATTTTGTGGCAGAGAGGCTGCTGCATTTTCTTTAATCAAGAAGGGGATGTTAACCCTTAAGATCGAGGGTGTGGATCGCTTCTGTAGGTTGACAGGGCTCAAAGGATTCCAAATACACAGAAGTTTCAGGGGCACACACCCAGATGTGTGACTATCCTAAGTGTCAAAGTACCATTTATGTTTCATCCAGGGCCAAGAATTTGGCATAACGGAACTGCCTTGGTGGGGATTTAACCTCAGAGAGCTAAGCCACTCTATTAAGTCTTGGTCCTGGCCCTCAATTTTGTTTTCTGTCCTCCTGCTACAAGAGATAAAAGTCCTTTGTAAGCTGCCAGAGAGGCCCATTGGCTTTCAATATTTGTTTTTCAATTACCTGTGGATTGTCTACAATTTTCCACTACCTTTTTCTGGGATATCCATGTTACTTAGCAATTGTGTTCCCATCCCCCATCCTTTTTAAACATGTGGGATGTTGCAGCAGCCAGAGCTTTCCTTTCCACTGGTCGACCATCCGAACTTACCACCAGTGAGCATTTTAACAACTGGACCACCACCTTGAGCCAGGGGCTTTCTATGTTTTACCTGTCACCAGTAATGGTGTCTTCACTGACAGGTGGGTGGTGAGTTATTTAGCTGCAGAAACCACATCATATCACTTTCTTTTTCTGAACATTCCTGGTACCAAATATTATAGTGTAGTTCCCTGGAAACAGATACTTAGATGGAGTTCTTGTACAGGATAATTATTAGATAATAGTATCTGTGGGAGGAAATAGCAAATGTGGGAACAAAAGGTGGGGTAGGAAATGAGATTGGGCAAAAGGAGAAGTCAAATTGCCATGCAAGCCCAACAAAGTCTGGGCCAACCCCATGGGAAGGTTTGGAGCATCCCTATGGAGGTCTGATAGAGCTGGCTTCTGGTTGTCCAAAATGACCAGACTCTGTACAACACTCTACAACTCCCCTCCACCCCCTTCACAATTAAAAGAAGTCTGTGTCCTTGGACAAGGCATCACTCTGACGCTGAGGAAACCCTGAAAGGGTTGACACCTGGAGTGCGCCTGCCCCAGTAGCTGTGGCAACACATCCTTTCTTGAAGTGGGAACAGTGCAGCTCCATGTGCAACACAAAAGTCAAGTTACACTCTCTCTTCATACCATACATTTCACAAGAACACAAATTCCAGACGAATCCAATAGCCAAATCAACGTCATTTTTTAAGTTGAAAATTTTTTAAAAATTCCTGACAATCTTCCCTAATCTTAGCCTGTTCGCTCCTTATATTAGCTTGATTTGTTTTATAGAATCAGTACTCTCTGTGTTATTGAGAATGTTTTCCATTCCAGTAGATATTTTTTTCTGTTTCTTCATTTGCTGCCAGCAAATCTATACAGGAATAAAGTGTATTTTCTACACGTGAATACTGCTCTGCCTTCTCTGGGAAACAGAATTACTTTAACAGTCACTTATAGGGAGTGGGAACCTGCCAGCTTATCATTGGCTTAATTGTATTTATTTAAGTACTTACAGATCTTCCTAGACTTACAATGGGCTTAGTCACGATAAACCCATCATAAGCAGAAAATATCTTAAGTAGAAAATGGATTTAATACACCTAACCTACCCAACAGCATAGCTTAACCTAACCTAAATACTGCACTGAAAGTGAAAAAGAGATGGTTGTATGGGTAAGAATGGCTGTAAGTGTATCGGTTGTTTACCCTTATAATCACATGGCTGACTGGGAGCTGCGGGTCCCTGACACTGCCCAGAATCACAAGAGAATACCGTACCACATATTGCTAGCCAGAGAAAAGACAAACTCAAAGTGTAAAGTGTGGTTTCTACTGAATGCATATTGCTTCACACCGTTATAATATTGAAAAATTGTAAGTTGAACCATGATAAGTCAGGAACAACATGCAGGTACTCAAAATTATTCATTCTACGATAAAAATAAAACTAATACATAAATAAAAATGAGATAATACATATTTATGTTGTTTTAAGTCACTGTATTTGGGGATAATTTAGCATACATTGATAGATAATACAATTACTTTTATTATAAGTTTGCTTTGTTTATTTATTTATTTAGTGTAACCTTCAAAAAGCTGAAAGTCATAAAGGCAGGAACCACATCTGACCCGGGCAGTACTTTATTTCTAGCACATAGCATAGAACCTGATATTTAATAAATATTCAATAAAAGTATGTCAAATAAATGAAAAAGTAAATGAATGAAAGAACAAATAGATATTAGGAAGAACTCTCCAAAAATAAAATGGAAAGAATGTTTCCCCTATTACTGGAAGGTATTCAGGAATAATCTTGTTGAAAATTTTTCATGGGGAAAATTTGACAAATGAGAATTGTGTTAAGATTCAACCTGTTGATTCAGAAATTCTCTTATACGGACTTCTTCATGTCTCAATACATTCTTCTCTCTAAAATGGAACAATACTTCTTTCTAAGCACCCTCAGGTAAGCTTTCATGCAATGCTATCTTCTACAGTATTGAGCAAGGAATTTCTTTGAAAAAAGACAATTAGAAATACACTTACACACATACACACACATACACTCCACATACCCATACGCACATGCCTACTTTAAAATAGGATTTCTGGTTATTTCAAATTCTTACTTAGAATGGAAGAGCAGGTAATATTATATAGCTCCTCTTTTGAAAGATCTTGAACTTTCAGACCAGATACTTTGGATTTAAATTTAATTCTGTCCCTTTCTAGATATCTGCTATGGGGAGATTCCTTCACATGATCTGATTTCCCATATTCTATCTCCAACTCAGATCTGCCCTTTAAAATCAGTCTTAATTTATCCAACTATCTGCTGCATATATCCAGTTTGACGTTTCACAAGCACCTTAACTCCAGCATATCCACAAACGGACCCAATAATTACCTTAAACGGTCCCACCAGCCTTACTTCACCCACTTCCCTAACCCCTACTCCTCCTCCCATGTTTTATGTATTAGTTAATGGTACCACCATCTAGTCATCAAGTCGTTCTTGATATTCATCCATCTCAACCACTCTGAGATTATTTTATAAGACTCAACTCAGGAATTGTTCTCTTCCTGAAGATTTCCCTGAGACTCCAAGTTAAATTGAGTTGCCATTTCTGTGTCTTGTATATATCAGTGCCATGGCACTTACCACGTATTTTAGTTTTATTTTTATGTATCTCCTATGACATCTTTGCTCTCTGTTGGCAGGAAAAAGATTCTATTCTTCTTTGTCTTCCTAAAACCAGAGTCTGACATATTTAGGCATTCAGAGAACTGTTGCGTTTAGTTCAACAAATAATAGATTTCGCATTTTTTCATCTGTAAATTAGAAATAACGATATATATTATTATATATAAATTATATATACATATATGTGTGTATATATTAGACATACACACACACACTTGTGTACACACACACACATATCCAGGTTGTAAATATTTGAAAGCGGTCAGTGTAGTGCCAAGCAAATAGAGGATCGTGAAAACTACTCTTGAAAATAAATATGAATTAAGGAAATTCTGTTGCAGAAATTTAGGAACAAAAAGCTAGCAGTGTGGGAGATTGCCCTGATCCGCCAGAAGTGAGATGTATGACCACAAACCAGATCATTCCAAGATTTTTAGTTTTGTAAGGAAGACAGGACTCTGTAAGTCCCTTTTATCTGTAAAATCCTGGGCCTTTTGTTTGTGTATCTGAGTGTGTCTATATATACACACATAAATTTGGATTCCCATTGTCTTATCTGCTTTTTAAAAAAATATACTATGCCTAGTCACATGTTACTATTACTGGTTTCTAGCACGATATCTACAACATAGTAAGGAGTTAGTAAATGTATATTAGGTGAATACAATAGTCACATATATTTTACATAATCACGTCATTCTGTTTCTTAATGAGTGTTTACTGGTATCATTTTGTTCTATGTTCACTCAACTCTGGTAAATTGACTCTTGCAACTGAACTTCAATTTACATGGAAGAATCAGTTTTAAAAGATATATGTCAGTCTTTATGATCCTTGTTTCAGTGGATTCAGTGCCCCCTTTAGCTCCTTAATGTGTTTATGCCCATTCTTGCTGGAAAATAAACGATACCTAAGCTACACTTCATAGAACTCAGCAGTTATCTTGTAATGAAAACGCCATGGGAGGGATTTATGTAGAAATTGGGTTTAGTAGATAAACAGACATTAGAATTTCAACTAAACCAATCCTTTCTTTTGTCCTTTGATATAATATAGGTAAAGCACAGAAATATATTAAATGATGCCTTTCTTTCCTATTAGCTTCTTTCTGGTAAGGAGTTCTAGATGGCAAAGAGCCCACAGTGAGTCAAAATCTAGAATATTTCAGGAATGAATGTGTAGTGTTCCTCCCACAGAAGAGTTCCAGTTGATGGGGAACACCTACCTTGATAGTTAAACTTGGGAAATTTCTGAGGCTCAAGGGGAAAAGGGCTGTGATGATTGAGACCAGCCTTATTGTGGAAGTGAGGAGTGGCTACTAGTAAACCACCCTTTGTCTTTCCTGGACACTTACTCTTGCCACCTAGCCAAGAGGGAGAGGTAGATGAGAATGGTATGAATCCACAGTGCTGATATTAACGTTCAGAACTATCCAGTATGTAATTGCATAGCAAGGAGCAGGGCTTCTGAGTATAGGTAGAAATATATCTTGGGATATAAGAAGGAGCATAGTGGACAAAAAAGGCTTCTGTTTTCTGTTACCAAGAAATATAAATAGATGTCTTATAAAGAAAATCATGTTAGATAGGACTTTTCATTGGAAAGTGTAAGCGACAGGAAAAGCCTTCTCACCAATATTAGAAAAACTTTTATAATTTAAAAAATGAAAACCCACATTTTCTCTCGTGAGCCTAGCACGAGCATCCAAAATATTAACTGAATGAGTATTTTTCACCATTATTCTGGAATCTAGATCACTTAGCGACTCAATATGCAGACCCATGGATAGGCTAATAGGATAACTTGATTTTATTTTTCCCTCATAAGCTGAGAAGTGCACCCCTAAAGTTGTCCAAAATAAAAAGTAGATTTGACACTTAATAGTCACCAAAGATGGTTTCTTTTCCTTTGACTAATAATCTGCTTCACTATTTAATTCATCTTACAGCCCAGAAAGTATGTCTTATATGAAGTTCTAAAGTCTCTAACTTTATTTATTTATTTTTGTGGACAGAACTCTAGGAAGACAGAGACATTTGATTTTCAAATCTTTTGCTGAATGAGGACAAGAACCAGACTCCAGAGAGAGGGGATTTCAAAGGCTAGCCATATTTTCAGACCCCCAGAAAGTGAGCTGTGTCACAGAGCTAGACTTCAATTCCAACAGGGCATTTGAAATGCTGTAAAGCAGAAAGCATACGGAGCACCAGAGAGGGGTAGGGTTATGGAGAGTGGGGGAACTGTGGATCACTGGAAACTCACTAACCACTATATCTTGCATTAAAAATTATGGCAAGAAGATTAATTTCAGCCTAATCAGTGTTGGGAAAAGCATTAGCAGTGTAAACCCTGGATTGACTCAGAAACTGGTTGGGTCTGAGCCTGTGGAAAAAGTAGCTCAGTCCCTCACCCTGCGTAGGGCCGGGGAAGACAGTACTGACAGTATTAATTCCTGCACATATTTACTGAGTGCTTACTATGTGCCAAATACTGATATTATGGCACTAAACAGAACAGAGAAGACTCTTTCTCAGGAAGTTTACATTCCTGTGAGGATGACAAACAATAAGTAAGGAAAAAAACGGGCGTCGGAATTATAGATTGTGATAGGTTCCTTGAAGGTAGTAGAACAGGTGATGAGAAACAGTTTAAAGGATGTTAGGGCAACCTAAGTAGTTTGCAAAGGTGACAATAGAAAATGGGTGAGATAAAGTAAGTTTTCCATTCATGGAGGACACTGTCCTCAGCCTCAGATTCAGAGGAGCACAAACACGTAATATGCTCAGGGAACTAGAATGCTGGGTAAGCTCTATTTCAGCTAGGCAATAAGATGTTAGAGAATTTGGCAGAGAAAATGTTTCATAAAAACGTTCCTGCAACTAAAATACAAAGAGTTTTTAAATCAGACTATTAAATATTTCAATAATACAACAAAAATAGTTAATGTCAACATATGCTGGAACTGAACTCATGTTTTGTTTGTTTTGTTTTTTTGCTTTTTCAATTATACATAATCACACATAGGTTTTTCTCCCCCAGGGAAGCCTATGCTAGAGTGATTTGTTTTCATTGAAAACAAGAAAATAATGATAATACCTTGTATTCTGAGTTTCATTTTTTAAGCAAAACTCAAATGATCGCACTTCAAAATCCTAACATAAACACTGTGTTTTGGACTAACTAGTCCATGTAATTGAAACAATAGCTTGTGGCTTGAAATTTTCATCAAGTTTATGATGTCTGTGGGAAACTACCCTTCCTACCTAGAGCAGCAGTAGCCTCTCAGGTTCCTGAGGCAAGTGTAGAGAATAGAGAGGCTGGTATATCTCAAACAGTCTCATCTGATTATGTTAGTGTGTGTTTGTGTGTGCACGTGTGTATTTTCAGCATCTTACTGCACACAGGACCCCTACTAAAGACTAGTAATTTCGTAAATGGAATCATATCCCTTGGAAAATCGACACCAAGTATATCACTTGTATCATCTTCATGCCTGTCATTTACCATCAAGGAAAAATTTTAAAAATCATAAATGCAAGATGATGCAAGTGATATACTTGGTGTCAATTTTCCAAGGCATATGATTCCTTTTACAAAATTATTAGTACTTAGTATGGGTCCTGTGTGCAGTAAGGTGTTAAAATACATACACATGCACATATACACAACCAATAACATAATTGAATGCAATTGTTTGAGATATACCAGCCTATGATGTTAAAGAAGGAAAAAGATGATATGTTTTGATGAGAAGGAATGCAAGGTTTTTCTTCCATCTACATCTATTTAATAGATGAGACACCATCAGGATATCATAATAGTTCCTAACCATGACCTCAACAATATGTAAGTTATGTTAACTACCAAGCCCTGCAGCTTAAGAAAGGAGTCCAAAAAAAGCCCTTACAGGAAGAATTACATATTTTTACAAAAGATTCCCTCAAAAAATTGGCCAGCGTGTGGAAGTTTGGTAATATGGACCTTATTCTATAATGCCTAGAACAAAGCATTCTTTACAAGGTATTGTACTCAGTGCCTTGCATCACCCTTTATCCTAACCATTTTTAAGTGCTTTCACATACTACTACTAGGTGCCCAATACTCCTCTAGTGACTTCTCTCATCAGCAAAATTTAGATAAATCTCTCTCTTCTATCCTTCTTTGAAAATGCATTGACTCATGAAATACCACTGAATTGTTGAATAGTCTATGATCCAAATCTCACTATAGTTTTTATTTCTTAAGTCCTTTTCCACTGATTTCTTAGAGGATTCCTTTTTTTTCTAGTTAACTAAATTAGGATAACATGAACTTTTAGTACTCACTCAGATGTAGCTCTTCCTATAAGATTTACATTTGTGAAGGTTCTTTTAAAAACATGGTAACTTGATTCAAAGAAACGGATGTGAGATGCTGGCATTTATGTCAAGCTGGAACACTACTAAAATCATGCCAGTAGGCAATCAACATGAATTGCTACCCTAAGAACTGACCTTTAGCTCTTGTAAATTATGATAGGACATCTTACTGGAGTTACAGAAAAACTCACTCCTCGTTCTGAATGAGCAATAGGAAAATAAAAAAAAAGAATAGTCAAAAGTGCAACTCAGGAGAAGTCACTGATATTTTCCTGAAAAATGTCTTGGAAAATAAACACTGCTTATTATATTCTTCCTGGATTTAATGGTTAACAGAACAATAGGGAAAAAAAAGAGCAGAAATTTTTAAAAACGTTGTATCTAAGTACCTAGTTGCAAATGAAAAGTACCATGTTTAACTAACTTAAACAGAAATGTAATTTATTGAATCAACATCAGATAGATCTCAGAACTGAAGCAGCAGCTGGAGGACATGTCAAAGGGAAAGGATGACAGGATCTAAGGGAAAGGAAGGAAAAACCGAGGTTATGCCACCCGTACTCTGCCACCCTACTGGACTATCGGCTCTGCCAAAGTCTCTATGAATACTTTCTGACAAACCTTTCCATTACTACCCCGAGATTCAAAGAATTGATGGGAACTTTCAACTGCCTGGGTCTAGTCACCCTCTATGTTTGTTGTCTGGGAGTTGGAGAAGGCATATCTGCCTCCCCTTGAGCTTTTGTGATGGGAAGTGTGGCATGGACCTCCCTTATATTGGCTTTTTCATGATAAAGGAAGGCTGTTTGTGTCCTGAGCAACCTCAGGTGATCATCATCCAGTTCATTCTACTCCTTTGGTTTTTCATCCAATTTACATAGTAACAGAGAAGTGCTCCTACATATCATAATGCAAATCTGTAATCTTTTATACACACAATAAATGCACTTATCATCTCCCCCAAATGAGGTGTACAAAAGCTCAACAGTTATTGCGTTTAGCTTTGGATCTTATTTATTTCTTTGGTGTTGTAAATATATCTTGATATTGTGCAAACTATGGACAAAATTGCAGTTAACTCTACCAGCACAGCCTTTGTAAAATTGCAGAAGATAGAAAATTGCAGAACGTAGAAGAAGAAATAAAATGGAAACTAGTTAAGATATGCATATATATGCATAACCTTCTTCCTCTCTCAGTCTCTATCAAAACTTGTATGTGTTATGTCCTTCTTTCTCCTCTTAACTGTCACAAATTGACAACAGGGTGCTATTGACCCATATTGAGTTAATGCATTGCCCTTTATAAAATTTATGATCCATAATAATATGAAACACTTGGTGGCAGTCTTCATGATAACAAATCAGTCATGAATAGTGTAAAGTTAGTCACTGTGCAAGCTGGTATGGATGAGATAGTTTTTGTGAGGGGAACTTTCTAATACTCCCATATAATATCATGTAAATGGCATACCACTTTAAAACTGGTCTTTAAAGAGCAAAGTGGATGGATACATGTAGATGAGAAAGAGTGGAAGATAAAATAGTAAAGTGAAAATATCCTGTTCTATACAATATTATTCAATGACTTGGAAGACTTCATCCGGCAGTAGATTAAAGTGGTTTGGAAGAGATCATTGAACTTTTTAAATAAAAATAGTATAATAAATAACAACTAGCTTTCTTATGCTCTTAATTAATACAGCTTTCTTGGATTTCATCAACCAAAAATAAAAGGACATCGCCCTACTGCCTCATCCTTCCTCCACAACCTCATTTACCCTTCTTCGTCTAGTGTTAATCTGGGTTAAGTTTTTTGTTTGCCTCTATTGTTTTAAGTTGATGCAGGTAGTTGAATATAGTCACTACTAAAAAACAGAGTCTGAATATCTCTCTTATGCACATTTCTTGACATATTTTGGAAGCACTGGACAGAAATTGAGAGCAATACCCTTCTCACATTTGTTTTCTATTATTAATGTCAAAAGTCATCCATCCATTCCATCTATATCCATCCCTCTCACCACCTATCTATCATTATCTATGACTATTTTCCCTCTCCTCTTATTCTTATCTCTTCCTTATCTAAATATGTCAAAGATGGTAAGTGTTTCGTAAGAGAGTGATTTATAAAAATACAACCAAACCACAGTCCTGTCTCAAATGGTGAGGCTGGCCAGCATATGCAACTAATTCTCACAGAGGCATTCTAGAAAACCAATGACAAGATTGGGACTCTGGGCTAGCCCCGGGGCAGTCAGCAGTGGTAGACTGCTACACACAGTCTCATGTGTAAAGTTTCTGAACTGACACAAGGCTTAATGGAAATGAACCTTGACGATGTGGCCAATGGAGTGTAAGTGACATCCTGCTTGGCATGCCACGGTGATTTTTTCTTTCCTCTCTTGAAGGCATAATGCTTCCTGTGGGAAACCCTGACTTAAAATGCCAATGTGTGCTTAGATAGGGGATTCACCAACCCTGAAGAGGACATAAGGGCCCCAGAAACAGGTCCTTCCTTATCCACAGACTCCATGACTCTTGCCCACCCAATGGAAAGGGAGCATGATTACACCAGTTTCAACTGACACAAGGTTGGAATAATAGCGTATCTTTTGTTTTTAACATCTTTATTGGAGTATAATGGCTTTACAATGGTGTGTCAGTTTCTGCTGTATAACAAAGTGAATCAGCTATACATATACATATGTTCCCGTATCTCTTCCCTCTTGCGTCTCCCTCCCTCCCACCCTCCCTATCCCACCCCTCCAGGCGGTCACAAAGCACCGAGCTGATCTCCCTGTGCTATGCGGCTGCTTCCCACTAGCTATCTGTTTTACGTTTGGTAGTGTATATATGTCCATGCCACTCTCTCACTTCGTCTCAGCTTACCCTTCCCCCTCCCCGTGTCCTCAAGTCCATTCTCTAGTAGGTCTGTGTCTTTATTCCCGTCTTACCCCTAGGTTCTTCATGACCTTTTTTTTTTTTCCTTAGATTCCATATATATGTGTTAGCATATGGTATTTGTTTTTCTCTTTCGGACTTACTTCACTCTGTATGACAGACTCTAGGTCCATCCACCTTACTACAAATAACTCAAATTCGTTTCTTTTTATGGCTGAGTAATATTCCATTGTATATATGTGCTCCATCTTCTTTATCCATTCATCTGTTGATGGGCACTTAGGTTGCTTCCATGTCCTGGCTATTGTAAATAGAGCTGCAATGAACATTGTGGTACATGACTCTTTTTGAATTATGGTTTTCTCAGGGTATATGCCCAGTAGTGGGATTGCGGGGCCATGTGGTAGTTCTATTTGTAGTTTTTTAAGGAACCTCCATACTGTTCTCCATAGTGGCTGTATCAATTTACATTCCCACCAACAATGCAAGAGTGTTCCATTTTCTCCACACCCTCTCCAGCATTTATTGTTTCTAGATTTTTTGATGATGGCCAGTCTGACCAGTGTGAGATGATATCTCATTAATAGCATATCTTATAAAAATGAAAATATAAGAAGACTGGAAAATGAAAAGAGGCACCCAGTTATTCCTTACTTATTGGTTATCTACTATAATGAATCACATATTGTTCTAAGTTTGTGGAGAATCAAAGAAAAATAAGATATGCTGTCCCTGCTCTCCAGGAATTGCCACTTAGATAGAAAGATAAGATATATATATATATATATATATACACATATATATATAATGATAGGTGGCGAGATGGATGGATACAGATGGAATGGATGGATGACTTTTGACATTAATAATAGAAAACGAATGTGAGAAGGGTATTGCTTTCAATTTTTGTCCAGTGTTTCCAAAAGGTGTCATGAAATGTGCATAAGAGAGATATTTAGACTCTGTTTTTTTAATATATATATGTAAAACACAGTAGTTAGCATAGTTACCGAAGTCCAGGAGTGATATGGATAGAAAGTGCTCTGCAAATAAATAGTTTTCACAGAGAAACAAATAAGCAAATAAACTGTTAAAAAATTTTTTTTACTTTCAGTAAAATATTGCTATTCCAAGTGAAGATGATAAGGCTGATACACAATCCAAATCGCCTGCGCTTCTTGTATTTGGGTCATTTTTTTATATTGTAGAACTGGGTTTATTAAGCCTTCTGTTACTGACTTTTTTAATGAAATCTCAATTATAAGAGTCTGAGGCTCTATGAAATGGAACAAGTCAAAGCTAAATAGGTTATATTCAGGCCATAGATGAAATTTGGAGTGAATGCCACTTGACCTTAATTCACATAAAAATTACTTTTTAAAGGAAGACTATCCCATGCACTTCTTAGCCAGTGAACCAGACCAATGTGCTGTTTGTTGGGAGAGACATACAATTAAACTAGTCATTAAACTATAGTATGATAAGTGTTATTAGAGGCAAACTATAGGGCATTAAAAGAGTTTATAGGATAGATAACAAAACCACAGATGGCCATAAAGTCCTCGTGGACAGATGAGGATCTAGGATGGAGGTCAGCAAACTACAGCCTGTGGCTGAATCTGGCCAT
Organism: Monodon monoceros; assembly: GCF_005190385.1. Taxonomy (NCBI): domain Eukaryota; kingdom Metazoa; phylum Chordata; class Mammalia; order Artiodactyla; family Monodontidae; genus Monodon; species Monodon monoceros. The sequence goes on from NW_021703780.1 coordinate 27,255,675, forward strand.
TGCTTGTTTTTAAATAAAGTTTAATTGGAACATAGCCACACCTGCTCATTTATGCATTAGTTGCTTTTACCCTTCAACTGCAGACTAGAGTAGTTGCAACAGAGACCATCTGGTCTTCAAAGTCTAAAATATTTACCATCTTGCCCTTTACAAAAAATGTTTGCTGACACCTAGTCTAGGGCGAACCCAAGTGCCTAATGGGCCAGATATGAGACCTAAACAAGTAAAGTAGGGCAAGTATAAAAGGGAGTGGTGGGGTCTGTGGCAAACTAGAAGGCAATTACCCCATCCTAGACAGGAGCCCAGCCTGGCCAAGTGGTGACCTGTGGAAATGTTGCCAGATCTTTCCATTTTTCAAGGAAAAGCAGAAATCTGGATTTTTATGTGAAATCTTACTGGAGGAGGGGAAACCTCAGATTTTAAAAATGTAACTAATTTTTTAAAATCACTTGGAATCAAGGGAATGCCCCAGGAAAGGCTTTACAAAATAAGTGACACCTAACGGATGAGTAGAAAATACCTGAATTTTTGTTGCCTTGATTGGCATTTAGCTAACGATTACTGCTTTCTCAGTATGAATCTGGCTCCATACCAAGCCCAGTTAATCCATAAAACAACTCTCGGAGCACGTACTATTATTATTTGTATTAATGAAGGTATACAGAGGATGAACACATGCTCCAAGACATGGAGTTAGAGACCAGTAAGACTTGATTCACTCCAAACCCTGATGCTGTACCAGGTCACTCTAGTGCAAGGTAAAATTTGGAAATGCAAGTGATGGAGAAATGGAGAACCGGGGGCTGGGAAGAGTGTCCCAGTCAGAGGGCCAGGTGTGAAGTTTTAGACGTGAGGTGATGTAACTGAAAGATGCATTAGAGTAAGAGATGGAAACAGCAAGAAAAGAGACTAAAGAGGTATACAGATGCCAGTCTGCAGAATTCTATACATGGTGTATTAGCTTTTTACCCTATGAGCAATGGGTTCATTAAAGGTCCAGCAACAGGGACAGGGTGAATTTAGGAATATTTTTCTGGTTGTGATGTGGAGGATGGGTTGTGTGAGGAGTGGGGTAGTTGGTGACTGAGATACCATTGGGAATTTATTACTAGGAATCCAGGTGGACCTGGGTTGTGGGGCTGGGATACTAAGAAAGCTGTCTGACTTTCAGAGTTATTGAAATGGTACACTCAAAAGAAAGGTTGTGTTATGTGTGGTAGGGAAAAGTTTATGCCCACTTTTACACACTTTTGTTATGATTTAGTAAACAGTAAAATAGAAGTAGTTTAAATAACACTGGTAGTTCTGAAAACTTACTTTTCAAATTATAAGTGTTCTGTGTGTGATTCAAGTTTATGAGGTGCTGCTTATTATGGCTAAGCTATTCCCATAGTATGAAGACTTCGGAGATGTTCATTTAAGCATTCATATATTAGCCAAGATTCTGCAACAGCAAATCTTAAACTGTTCCCAAGGTAAACCCAAAGAATGAATTACCCATCTTTGATAACTTGTAGCCTCTTTTAGAGGGACTATATTGGTATTTATAGCTATAGGCAATAGATATTGGAGAAAAACTAATTCTTAAACACAATATGACAGGAAAATATTTAATCAGATTGTTACTGGGGGAGGTAGTATGTATAGTGGTTAACAGTAGGGTCTTTGGAATTGAGACAGATTTGAGTCCTTGCACTGCCATTTAACCTCTCTAGCACTGTGGTGTAGTAGATAATTTGTGAGTTTTATGCTCTGTTCAAAGAGCAATTGTCAGAGAAAAGCGGACTCCTAGGGGATTCTTATTATCGGACAATTGGTGTTCTCTGTCAAGAGGTGGTTCTGGGCAGCCATATTTGTACTAAATGGGTCTACTTCAGCCCTGGTCACAATCGATTAAACCAGACCTATGCACATGACTCAAACTGGGTTGATTGTATTCTTCCTCCTGGGAATGTGGATTTGAGACCGAGATGATGGATTATTATGAGCTCTTTGCTTGATCTAATTCATACTTGGGCTGAGGAACTTTCATCTTACATCAGATGTACTCCAGAAACGAGGAAGCTGATCTTTAGGTAGAAAAAAGTAAAGCGCACATGCAGAAAAAAGAAAGAAGAAAAGAGAGTCTGTGGTAGAGAGAAAATGAGTGGTTAAGTGAGTTCTCATTCTCTCTACCTGTTATATATTCATCTAATTTATTTAGTCACCAAACCAACACTGATTAAGTTTCTCCTGAATCCCAAGCACAATGCTAAGTTCTATATAACTCTCTGTATTTAAGTGTTATGTCATGTTTTACATCTTTCTTATGTAATAAGGTCTTTAGCATTTTTAGACTAAAATAGGTCTATATAAAGCACCTGCTCTGTGTACAATCAATGTGAATTTCCTGCTACTTCTTTCTAGGTGGTTTTCCTGTTACTGCATCTAATTGTTTTCTCTTCTTGTAATATATTTTTTCAAGACGGTTCAAACATTTTTTCAAACTGCTCAAACATTTAGAAATTTTTCTACGCAGTCCTAATTATTATTTGTCTCATTATTTGCATATGCTGTTCTCTCCAACATGATTTATTATGCATTGGGCAGAAATCATGACTTGTTCTTTTTATTTCTCAAGCTCATACCATAACCGCTTGTGTAGAATGGGCTTTCCATCTATATTTATTGATCGATGATTTTGAGGTATAAATGAGGACAAAACTGCGATGGTATGCAAAGTTTTCCAGGTTGCAAAACTGCTCTTAACAGGTTTTGCTACCTTTCCAAGTATTTTTCATCTTTCTTTAATTCTCCGTTCATCCTCTGCAAGTCTGTCTCTCTGAGTTTATCATCCAGAAAAGTTTATACATTTAAACCAAGATTGTAACCACAGCTACAGGATACAGAGAAATGTAGGTTCACATAGCCATTCATTTTCTTCCTGACTTCGACCTTCATGGCCCTGTATATAGGAGCTGAGAGTGTATGATTTGGGCAAATATTTTGTACTTAATATATGATAAGACCCAGAATAACTGGTCAAAAAATTCCCTATTAACTCATTTCAAAAATGAGTGTACATCCTCATGTGATATATCAACCAGTAATTATATGAGTTAATAGAAAAAGTACTCATTTGGAAAAGAAGAGATTTGAACCATGAGCTTTGCCGCTAAGTAGCTGTGTGACTACATGCAAGTCTTTTAGCTTCTCTGAGCCTCAGTTTCTTTACATGTGAAAATGGACTAGATGAGATGACTAGCTTTAATATCTGGTAACTTTACTTTGAGCTCTGGCAGTCTTCAAGGTAATATTCTGGCACCTTATTTAATTGTGAGTGATGATGTTGTAGGAATCATTTCTTTATCCATTACTAAGTCCAATTACAATATAAATATGTTTAAGTTTGAAGTATGCAAGAGCTCATCCATAACCCACATTCAAATTAATGTCGTTTAACGGTTTACTGAATGACAAACACAGATTAAGAGAGCAGTAGGGATTTCAGTGTACTGTGATGTAAATACCCACCCCAGGAGACCAGATTTGTTCCTTTTTATAATTACTTTTCGGGCGTTAAATGATTCCATGAAATGAAGTGCCACAAATTAAGTATTGAAATGAACTGACCTGAACAACACACTGAACGTGCCTGAGGCATCAAACAGGTTTCTACTTTATTTGGATTCCCTTTTATTTGGGAGAAGAATGATGTGACTGAAGAATCTTTGCTGATTTTTGAATCCTAAATAAATTAGTCGTGGCTTGAAAACCACTTCAATCATTTTCCACCGAGCAGGCTCTGCCCTCTAAGTTCACCTGTTCATGACTTTACTTAGAACTGGAGCAAGCCGGGAGTAAGTGTTTCCGACTGCCTAGGAATTCAGGACTGCATGGTAGTTAGAGTTCAAATGATGGGGGTGTGCCATGCGAGACATGGGGTGTCCTCAAAGATCTCTGACCTGGATCCTCCCAGGTTCATCCACCTTAATGAAGCAAGTGGGAAGGATAAAAGGGAAAGAGAAGGAAAGAAAGCAAAACAGTAACATATAGTGAGTAACGGTACTAATTGTCCTCATATTTATTATTCCATTTAAAGCATTACACAAACCTTGGAGAATGAGTCTTTTTGCTCATGGAAGAAGTGATGTAGGAACCGGCACTCAATTATATAAGGACGATGGTACCACTAAATTACAGAACTTTAGGAGATATTACTGAGTCTGTGGTTCTAAGGTGGGCAAATTGTAAACAGGATATACTTGTCTCCAGCCTTGTTTCTGAATAGACATTTTAAATAAGCCTTAGATATGAAAGAGGAAAACCTCTTTTCCCAGCTTGTCATCAGAAGCCTCACGTTTAACTTGAATACATTGGAACAGGGACATGTTCTTATTTATTCATTTTGTGAACTATGGGGCATCTTTAACATTCAGTTCAACATCTCTCTCTTTGGTCCATGCCCCACATCAACAGCTTTAGAAAGATTAGATGAATACTGGAATTGCATAGCTCAACCAGGGAAACTTGACAGCAAAACAGTCTAAAACAAGTGGACTCAGAACATCGACAAATGATTCCCTTCTTCAGATAAGGAAACGCCAGATAAGAGAGAGGATTACAAAATAGCTTAATCCAGAATAAAAGAAAAATACTAATTGGAGTCTTGGGGTTCCCGACCAAGGATTACAAAATAGACCATCGGTACCAAGTGAACTCAACAGAGAGTTATCCTAATTTTGCTGATGAGGGAAGAGGAGGTTATATAAATTTCTGAGAGGCACATAGCTAGTGAGTGAATAAGTTGTTCAGATCCAAGTTAGTCTAATTCCAAAGCTCAGCCACTCTCTACTGCCCAAACCAGCCTCCAACTGTCCCATCAGCTGTGCAGAATTTCTTGGCATTCAAGACAAACTTGTGCTCTCACTTCTCCAGGCATAAAATAACAAAGAAAAATAAAAGTACAGATTCTGTTATGGACCTTTTATACATTTAAGGTAGTTCAAGGAAGAATTTTAATGGGTGACCTTATAAACTATGGCAAAAGAGCCCCTTGCTTTGCCACGACACCGCCCACATTTAGTGGTTTTAGTTCTCCTTTGCAAGGTCTCTAGGATGGTGCCTCAGCACTCCATCACCACTGGAATCATTGACTTAAATTAGTTTAAATTCTCTTTTGAAATCTGTGGTGTGGGGAAGCCACTGAACTTCTGTAAATTTCTATCACCTCATTTGAGATGCCTGGTCGGTAACACTGGCCTCCTTAGTTTGTTGTGGAGATGAAATAATCTATACCATGAGATGCACCTAGCACAGGGATTGACACACAGCTGCCATTATTAACTAGTTTTTATTGTGAGAGTGCCTTGGGGACAGGAAGGCAGACCAGGTCCCAGAATGCATATGGCAGTGTATGGAGTGGCAGGCTCCATGGGATCATTTGATCACCAAAGGTGAAGAGAGGGAAATGGAATAAGAGGAACATTGCTCTGGGGACACACAGCCTTCTTTACAATTTTCTTCAGACTTATCTCTGGGTAGAACCTTGAGTTTCAACTACATGGTCTAAATTGGGATAAAGGATTTCAAGGCACTGGAGATCCCGACTTAAAAGGATTGAGGTGGCACTGGACAGATCTTGTGGAGGGGAAAAACCTCAGTGCCAGAGTCAGGTCTGTCCCAGCTACCATCAGTGTTGTAAGCAGGAGGGGAGGGTGCTGCATATTTTTGACAAAAGACCTCAAATGAGAGTGTGGACAGAAAATGTTACCTGCCATATCAATAAACAAAGGATCTTGGGGCCATCAAGCCATCAGCCACTGCAGCCCCCCCCCCCCATCCCCACCCCACGGGGTGCCCTCAGAGGATTCAGGATGGAGAAAACAGGATCCTGGCCCTCGATAGTTAAGGTGCCTATCAAAGGAATGATTTCACTGAGCCCAGACTCTTGCATCTTCCCATACAAAAATCATAGAAAAGCACTAAAATCATTAACTTGAGGTGTCTGTTTTTTCTTTAATTGACAGTAGTCTTTTGATGTTCCAACTACCTGGGGGTTTTTTTTCAAAAAAAAAAAAACCAGAAAGAAAACTCCTCTATATCCTGGCTCCTCCCTTACGTCTTTGGAGCAGTCCCTCAGAGCCATCTGAGAGGCTGTGTCCTGGGCTTAAGTCCTCAGTATGTATGCTGAATAAAACATAATTTTCAACTTTTAGGTTGCGCATTTTTTTTTCAGTCAACAAGAACTTTGATGCAGCTGCAAATATTTGGGCACAAAATTAATGTGAAAATGTAACTGCTTAATTGTCAGTTTAAATTTCTACAGCCACCTTAATTTTTTGGAAACAAAGTGTGTTATAAACAAATATTGCTATAATTAGTATATTTCTCCTACAGAGTACATGCAGCTTATTGAAACAATGGACAGTGGTAAATGAGTTAACAATATGTCACTTTCATGAAAAGGAGTGTTTAAAGAAGAATTATATTTAACTTGTTGACCAATTGAAACTAAGCAGGACCCTGCAGGGCCCTCCTGGGTACAAAAACCGCTCTGTGTCCCCTGTTTCTTGTTTGAAGAGAAAGGCTTTGGTCTCCTAGGCTTTCCCTGAGTTCCAAAGAGCAGACCTAAGCAGTTACTAATTAGGGAAGTAAGGGAATGCAGAAACAGGAAACAGCAGGGCCAAATGGTCTTTAAAAAAACAAAACAAAACACAGTGACTATGAACATTTTTGTCTATTTTACTTTATTTTTTTCTTTAAACCATGACCTTTTCCCTCTCTCTTTTTTTTTTAATTGAACTATAGTTGATTTACAATATTGTGTTAGTTTCAGGTGTACAGCAAAGTGATTTTATTATGGGCTTATATTACTTCCAAGTAAATTACTTTGAGGAATTTAAAAAAAACAACAAAACACACACACACACACACACACACACACACACACACACACACACACACCACACAGCCAGGGCCAACCAGGAATTGAAATTCTTAACTGGTCACCTAGGCTCTAAATAAATAATAAAATGGCTCAACCATTGCTTTGGCTGTCTCCTAGAAAAAACTTAAGGGATCACAAGACCATGATTTACTAGTTTGCTTTGCAGGAACATTTTAATCAATCACAGTCACCAATAACACTTTGAGTCATAAGACAGTGCCGGGAAGTCTACAACTGAGATCTTTCTGGGCAGCTGAAATCAAAAAGACCTCCTCCCATTTACTCTTTTTGCCTTTAAAAACCCTTGCACCCCTGGCCAGCCAGTAAGATGGATCTGAGACAAACCTAAGTCTCCCATCTTCCAGGCTGGTGCCTCTCCATCAATGAACATATTTCTGGTCCAAACTCCCACGCTTTGGTTTGTGCGGCCTCACTGTGCAATGGGCACACAAAGTTGGGTTAGACAACACAACTTCTGAGGCTTTGGGTAATAGATTAATGTAAAGACAGAGGCTGTAAGGAAAGTCAGGAGATCCCCTCACTCTGACAATATTTAAAAATGAAAGGTGTGAGAAGAGAGGCAACTGCAGCAACCCCCTCCTCTGAGTTCGTCCTCTGGTTCTTTCCTTCTTGTTCTCCGTGTTTTAAAAGCTTGGGGGCAGTTAAAGGAAACCTCAGGCACTGGTTTAGAGATCTGAGCAAGAATGCAAATTAGAACGTGCTATATATTTTTTCTTGATGTTTAATTCCCCAAACTAAAATCACTGAAATTGTTTAATAAGTGTGTTTAAGCACTTTTTGCGTTCTGATTCAATTAAATGTTTATTTCTTCAACCAAACATACTCATTATAAAAGTACCCCAGAAGAGTAATTTGATGGAATTAAGTCCTTTGGCAGAACCTTTAAAAAATGTTTCTCAACAGAGAGAAGCTAAAATTCTAAAATAAAGTGCTTTGGCTAGCCCTGTTTGAAATTTATACTCCGTAAAGACAAACTTCAGCTTCTGTGATATTCTAAGAGTTCTTAGCTAACTATGTGTTTTATAAACCTCAATTTGTCAAAACACTACCTAGTTATTTTATCAGCTTCTCCCAGTGAAAGACATGGCTAAGAGAAGTAAGAAAAATAAGAAACTGAAGAAATAGGCTGGTTCCGTTCTGCTGTGACCTTGGCAGGTTGTTCTGTCGGTCTAGAGACACGCTGTTTTTAAGAAAATGGTTCATCCATAAGATTGGCAACAAGGCATCGCGTTTCACTGAACCGTCATTCATTCAATCTTTGCCTGTATACACATAGGCTCATCTCTATAGAAAACCAATTTAATAAGCATTTTATGTGCATATTTGTGAATATACTTTGACTGGAATTACAAAGAAATTAATATAGAATCCAGGTTTTCAAGGGGTTAAAAGGCTAGCTGACAATACTCAATATTAATACTGAGTCCTAAACTGTGCGGCAAATTTTTACATGGTTTGAGAATGCCAGAAATCATTCTGATTATTATAATAGATAAAAGAATTTATTTTTAGCAAACATAGGCATGCATCTATGTGCCTAAATAAATTCTCCTGGCATTTCAGACATATTTTAAGTACTTACAGGATAAATCAGAAAAGAGACAACATGGTCTAAAAACTATGCATGTGTGTGTATGTATGAATGTATATACAGAAAAATTGTATATCTCTATCTATTTTTAGTTGCATATGCATATGTAGATATAGAGTTGATATATCTGAATGCATTATCTATAAAATACCAAGTAACTCATTTGACTAAACTCCTCACATAATTGATTGCATATTCTACATTCTGGCAGATTAATTTTTCCTATACAGTTGAAGTTTCCTCATTTTGGATATCAGACCTGAAGTACACAAAGTCGAGATTAGATGTGCCAAATTATAAAGTCTATGGGACAAAATCTGCATATTATGCAGCCCTGCCCCACTATCCCCTACTCCTGTGAGGCTCTGAGGCCACTTCCTTCATCTGCAAAATCAAAATGCAGCTCTGAGGCCTGTGGTGGGCTGTGCTTCTGACAGCTGCCCCAAGACCCCAAGGAGTAAAGGGGTCTAATCGCCAATCCCCACAAAGAGAATGCACAAGCAAAGGTGCCCCCCCCGCCCTGACCAAGAAAATAAAAAACAAGGGAATCATCCCGTACACCCTTTGCTTCCCAGGCTGGGCCAAGTCTCTCCCACAAAGATGGATAAAGCTCTTTCATAAAGAAACTGGAAAATCTGACAGTCTTTGGGGAAAAGAGGGCCTCTTGGAACGTGAATCTGCCCTTGGGCAAAGCTACTTTACATAGTCATGGTGATTATTTTATATGATTATTTCTCTTTAATTATCATTAGTATTAGCACATTGTCACATAGAAAAACTTTTTTTTTCCAAAACAACTATAAAGTACTTTTAATAACCATTCAAAAAACAATAGGAAATGTAAAGTTTATAACTAAAGTTCCCTAATTTAATTTTTATTATGTGTAGTTTGCTTTATCTCTTAAAGGAAAACAAGCGAACAAACCTTTATTTCCCCATTTATTACCTGGCTGCACATTCTAATGTGTCAGTTTTCTGGGTTGCTCATAGAATTAAAGTCGTAAAAAGATAAATACTTCTGTATGACATGAAGGAATTCAAGCTTTCTTTATTCAACAATATCTACTATTGGATTGCTCCTTTTAATACATTCCTGTTCAAAAATTAGTCTAGAAGATGTTGCAAGGGCAGTACCTCTGGCAAAATATTTACTAGCACTGCTGCTTTCTGAAATCCATGGTCGGGCCACAGGAAAGTCAAGGTCAAGCACCTGCCACCTACCTTTTGTGGGAAAGTTTGAATCATGTTTTTTGACATCAAAGAAGCTCATGTTGGAAACGTTGTGTTAGAGATTTCTGCATCTACTAGAGTTACATCATTTTAATTTTTACACTTTCGGAAGATTTCCTTAGAATCTAAGACACTCCTTCCACTGGATGTTTTCATCATCCCCTGCACTTGCTGGGGCAACAGTTAAGTGCAATTGGATTGGAAGGCAGCAGGAGAGTGAAAAGCATGTGAACAAGTAGCCCTGCACACCATGCAGACAGGAAGAGCAGGGATCCAGCATTTCACCCTGAGCTGCCTCTAAGCCCGAGATCTTCAACTTCTTCCATTTCATCGCTCCCCTTGGGCCGATTCGGCACTGGGCTGCTGGGTACAGAATTTCTCCCTCCTGCTAGGGGAAGTCCCTGTGGGTACTGACAGGATTCCCCACTTCTTGCCTCTGTTGGCTTCACACCTGCTCCCCCCTGTCTGGAGTCCATCTGTCCACAGCACTATCTAGAAAAGTCTCCCATGTGTGTATCTTATGGATGTGCAGAGCTTCATAAGTGAAACAAGGCAATTAAAGAAGGCCGAGAATTCTTACCTGATGCAGCCAGGACTCCATATTCTCAGAGAGGAGCCTCCATGTTTGCTCTAAGATACTGGAACAAAAAGCTTCTCTTCACGAGGCTGCCCTACCTGCTTGCACCCCAGTTTTCTCTGGAGAAAATGTGGACTCTGTTCTGGAGAGTCCAAATGTGGAAATGTGTTCTGGAGAGCAGTGGACTCTGATTAGTTAGAGGGTAACAGATGCTTGCGCTTAAATTTATTATAATTTCAGCATCCTTAGGATCGTGCTAGGTGGTACCAAAAGACAATTCTCTTCTTCGCCAGGGATTTCTGTATCATTTCGACCACTGTCCAGGTAAATAAGCAGAGGCAATCGTGGCACAAAGACAGCCACCTGGACCACCAGTGGCAATGTCAGGACTCCAGAAGGCCATCATTTCTCATTCTCCTTGGAGCTATAACCAAGGACAGCATAAGTCAAATTCCTACAGACTGGAGTGACACACACTTTTGGGGAAGATGATTTATACAGTGTAAGCTAGCTTACACTGTCAATTTTGCAAAAGAGGATATTCAGCTCTTCTCTATAGCCTGTTAGCATTAGTAGGTAAATTGGTTGTATCACTTACAATAAATAAACCAGTGGGTTACATAGGGCTAACTTGCTCTAGATTAAGAAGACTGTTAATTACCAACCTTACTAACTACTAGTTGTGTTACCTAGAACTGGTTATTCACCTCTTTAAACTCCATTTTTTGTATCTATAAAATGATTTTTTTTTTAAGTCTTACTTCTTGAGAGTAATTGTGATAATTAAGTAAGAAATTGTTTAATAAATACATTGACTAAAATTGTTAGGAGAATTGTAAAACAATACAAATATTCCTTGCTTTTATTGCTTCTGATTAAACAATTTGCAAGATTCCATTAACCCTTTCTTTTTGAATCTCTGTCCTTACAATCTCTTCCTCACATGTTTAATTTTATGATTATTTATATTGTCCTCGAGCATCAGGACTTTCTCAGCTGTTGCATCAGGCAGTTCAGAGGCAGGGTGATTCCAAATTGTACATTAATATACCAGGTCTTGTGTTAGAGCACAAAACAAGTCACCACATAAAACTTTTATATTTAGCATTAGGAAAATGAGACCATTTTATCGTAAGAGGTTTAAAAAAGCAGCATCTGCTTTCCTTTCTTGGAGATATTCTGACCTCCTTCACAGGCTTACTGTGATGAATGTCTAATAAAATATTATTGTAAAGCACTTCGCAAAAATAAAGTGCTATATAATTGCTTAAAATAATTATTAGACTTGAGTCCATTATTGCACGGAGCAATTGCCACCAAGATAGCAAATAACTTAATTGTTCTGCATTCCTTTCTTAAGGACTTGTTATACTTTGTCTTGGGACATTTACCTTGCCTGTTTCTATGGGGCTCTAATTGCACTGGTACCACGAACTCCCTGGAGGGTTAGAAAACTGCTGATGATACCCTTTCTCTCTATAGCAGTTTCTCAGCAGTTTCTACAGGCTGAATCTGAAACCACAATAGACCCAGCTGCCTAAGTTCTCTAGGCTGAACTGTAAAGTGGAAAAAAAATAGCTTTACTTTACGGCATAGTCATTTCCTATTGTTCCAGTTAGATGGTTGGTTTTCAGTGAAGAATCTCACTTGTAAATTTACCCATGTACTGGTATACATAATTTTTCAATTTTCCTTCTGAATAAGCATAGAGGTCCCTATCTTTTATGGATCACAATGGGCTTAGGAAGAGGAGCAATTTGAGTTAAAACTAGTTAGCATGGGCTTCCCTGGTGGCGCAGTGGTTGGGAGTCCGCCTGCCGACGCGGGGGACACGGGTTCGTGCCCCGGTCCGGGAAGATCCCACATGCCGCGGAGCGGCTGGGCCCGTGAGCCATGGCCGCTGAGCCTGCGCATCCGGAGCCTGTTGCTCCACAACGGGAGAGGCCACAACAGTGAGAGGCCCGCATACCACACACACACACACACACACACACACACACACACACACACACACAC